>NC_139700.1:34859026-35301526 GCF_964188405.1 Protomyctophum parallelum | reverse complement strand
TCTGACCATTTCATGTTAAATGGTCAGATGGCAGTGTTTTGCCAATGAATTTGGGGGCCCACTTGCCATACCCTTTCCGGCCCCACCAGTGGGCTATATATATATATATATATATATATATATATATATATATATATACGTATACGCATACGCACACACACACACACACACACACACACACACACACACACACACACACACACACACATGTCCCCGGGGCAGTAATGGCTCTATCCGCTGTCATAGCCCCCTAGATCTCTTGATGCTTCCCCATATCTTTTTGCCCCATGGAAGCAGGGAATGAAGGTCAACGGTGTAACTGATTGGTCTCCGCGGAATTGATTGAACCAATCAGAGAACAGATTGGGTGAGGTGAGAAGGTCATGCCGCTGGTGTTATGTGTGATGATGAGTCGCTGTGCTTTGAGGTGCATTTCTCTCTCTCTCGCCCACTGTCACACGTCACATCTCTGTTCGTTTCCTCAGCCCTACATTTATACTCCCGTCATTTATTGTCTTAGTTTTTCTCTCTCAATTTCTTTCTTTCTGTCACCTTCGTTTGTCTTGTCATTAGTCTTTTTTCCCCTCTCTCGCCCTCTTTCCTTCCATCATTCTTTTCCCCCATGCAGCAGGCTTAGCTTATTCCTCTCTCTCACTCTGTGTGGTGGTGATGATGATGATGATGATGATGAAGATGAAGATGCTGATGGTGTATGTGTCAGCGCTGATAGTCTTTAATCAACAGAGCAGAGCAGAGAGATGATATTGGGTATTATGCAGCTATACTGGCTTCGTGATTGTATAGGGTTCACAAGGGAGGGCCGGGGACTGCCTCCTCCACAGCAGCACGGACCCCCTACTGTGAGACCCTGAAACCCGCCACTCTTATTATATGTGGAACATAGGGCCTTTTTGTATCCACCGTGGTGTTCCGTTGTTTAATACAGAGATTCCCAACCTGTGGGCTCGGGGCCTCTCCTCTTTGGACTCCGATTTCTAGAGTGGACTCCCCTGCGGGTGTCAGTCGTGCCTAGTTGTAGCCTCGCGTTGCGATACTAATATACCACTGCGCTGGGCCGCCTCGGGGCATATGCATATGCAATAGGGGCGGGTGAAGAGTGGCTGTAATGGGATGTCGGTGTTATGGGCAGTCCCCAGCGTTAGAAGGAGTTATCATTAACGCTATGTTACTTTTGAGCCGCTGCGCGCACCTCTCGGTAGAGCAGCCTTTTGTCTGTACAAATACAGAGGAGTTGAAAGCCTGTATACATTCCTTATTGAGAAAACGTGAAGCACCTCACCTCTAATATATACATTTTTTGGCCAGAAAAGAAAAGAATAATTTCCCACTGGAAGGAAAAATCTGGTCAATGGGATTTCTCTGTTTTCAAGATCTGTAGACATCTGTCAAATGTTTTGACGTGAGGTGGGGGGCTCCGAGTGTTCCCACTGAGGAAAGTAGGCTTTCAACATCTTAAAACTGTCTTTGTTTTGGTGAGTAGAGAAAGTGTATTTTTTATTTTGACTAAAGACGAGAGGCTGATCGGAAGTACCATAGCGTTGAGGAGAACTCCTTCTAACACTATATGGACCAGATCTGTATTCAGCCGGGTCCTGTATTTCGCCCTGTGAGGTGTAGTGTACCTTTTTTGCATTATGATTTAAGTAAAGTTGTTCCTCCTTTGTTTTGGTTTCTTGCTTTGGAGTTTCTGTATTTCTGTATTTCCACAGATGTGTATTTCCAAAACACATCCGTGGTCCTATAGAAAAACACTGAGGCTTAGTGATAAAAAAAAAACACACCCGTGTGAACTGAGTGGTGCAACTCCCCTCTCTCCCCCCTCCTCTCTCTCTCTCTCTCTCTCTCTCTCTCTCTCTCTCATTAGCAGGCAACAGTACAGCACTATCTCTCTCTCTGTCTCTGGCACAACAGCGCCCTACTGGTACTAATAGTCATACTCGTGCTCATTAACGTCACATACATAGGCGGACGGACACGGACATTGCTGTTCCTTGGAGTGGTTGCACCACTCAAAAAGGAAAAAAAAGCCATGGTATTTGTTTTTTTAAACCTTGAAATGTGGTTTTCATTGTGTTTCCTAAATAGGAACTTAAAGTACCTGTATACTACTAGCTACCTTGATCCAAGCCAGAACATGCTCTGTAAATGAATGTGGCCCACAATCTGACCATTTCATGTTAAGTGGTCAGATGGCAGTGTTTTGCCAATGAATTTGGGGGCCCACTTGCGATACCCTTTCCGGCCCCACCAGTGGGCTCGATCCGGTCCACAGGTTGAGAACCAACGTGTTAGAGAGCAGCATATAGCTACAGGATGTGTATCCGCTCCACACACTGGTGCTGTGATTACAAGGTTCAGGGGTCTGCCGTTTCAGCACACACACACACACACACACACACACACACACACACACACACACACACACACACAAAATCACTCTGCTTCCAAAGGTTATTGAACAACGTTTGTTATTAACCTCAGAGCGAGCGGTTGCATGCATGGGAGATAGCTGTGTGTGGTGTACAGCCACGGGAATGGAATGGGAAATGTTCATGCACAGAGCCGGGTTCCCCTGTGACCTTAAAGTCGTGCACACGCACGCGTGTGTGTGAGTGTTGACTGACTGACGGTGCGGTCGTGCGTGCGTGTGTGCGTGCGCGCTTTCAACCCGGCATCCCCAAGTGATATGTCCAAAATGTAATTGTCGCAAATGAAAATGAAATATAAAAACGTAAAGCACGTAAGTATAACATTAAAGGTGTAGTTCACCCAAACAAAATGACTTATTTTCTATCTATTACACACCTCATGAAGCCTTGATTTCATCGAGTTTGTTGTTTGTCACATTACTAAGCCAGTAATTTGAAGACCGGCTGAGTCTCTGGCAGGAGACTTGCAGAGTAGCATCTCTCCAACAGGCATCAAATTATTGGCTTAGGAATGTGACAAAACAAATATCTCCATGAATTCAAGACTTCGTTGGGTGTGTAATTGATAGAAACTACTCCTTTGAACTCAATTTCTTCTGCATAGTTACACATGGTGTTGAGCACCGTGTGCCCATAGAGTCTGAAAGGCTGGAGAAAGAGTAATTTTTTCTTTATTTTTTTTAATCTAATCCTCATCCTGTTAGAACAATGTGCCCAAACCAACTGCTCTGTGTTGTATTGTTGTATGTTGATCTTGGTTTCTGTGTATTTCCTGGCTCTGGTCCATAGCGCTAAGGTGCCATGTCATTGTTCCAACAGCTCATTATTACCACGGTGCGTTGGTCCGACTTGCCGCAGTACTATAAGTCTGAAAGGCTGGAGAAAGAGTTTTTTATTTATTTATTTATTTTATCTAATCCTCATCCTGTTAGAACAATGTGCCCAAACCACCAAGCAACTAACCAAAAAATCTAAGTCAGACTGATCTAAATTCAAAGAACCATCTCATGAGACACATGCTGAAACAGAGGGACAGAGAGATTATGTGAAAGTGACTCCGAAAGAGACACTTAAAAGTCAGACAGTCTCGTTTCTGCCCTCGATATTTCAGCATGGCATTTCTTCTGTCTTAGGATCTTAACCATCATAGCTCCTCGTAATTCTCAACATGCCACTGATATGTTATTCCCCACGGTAAACTAGGAAAGTGACCTGCGATGCATAATTGGTTCTCTCTCACTTTATGCTTGTTCTTAGTATCAAAGTCCTGATGTCACTCTCTCATCCGCTGGGACACGGAAGTTATTTTCTTGATGGAAAATAACATTGGGTAATCTTAGAATCGTCGCATCTCAGAATTGTGGTCATATAAACAAATAGTCCCGGCAATATTGACAATTGACAGGGAGATGGTTCTGTGGGGGGGGGGGGGTTGAAAATAGCCGATCTTCAAACTCACAATCCTGTCCATAATAGACTTCCAGGATGCTTATCCCATAGCCTGCTGCGATGGTCTGTTCCAGATCATAGCCAGGCGGGATGCATATCCCATAGCCCAGAGGGATGATTGCTCTGCGGATATTAATTTAAAGAATGCCATACATATATCATATATGTTCCTTTTCATTGTCGTTAAGCCTATTCCCGGATCCCCACACTTGTGTGTATCTGGGACAATATGACTTCAGAGATTATTAAAAATTTTGGCCTTGATTCCACTGATAGGCACCCTGCTAGTCCATAGCAACTTGCTGGTGCAGCAACAAGTATCGCCCTCCCCACCAGGCTTCAGGCTTCCATACTCCCAAACATGGCAAATAGGCTCTATGCACAGCAACCATTTTGGAAATAAATAAATCTTACTTCTGAGTATAATGTGCATAGAGCCAATTGTGCTTTCATGGGAAGTCAGCCAAGAAAGAAGGGCAAGAAATGTAGAGAGCCTATTTCACCCATCCAATAACTCGGCCAATGCTGGGGTACCGAAACCTGAACCTGCCTTTTGATGCTTTGTGTAAGTGCAATAACCCTGCAGTGCCCGGCAGGCTGATGATAAACGGCACTTCACGTATCTGTCTATATAGGAGTCAGTTTGAAAGGTTCTTGTGGGAGGAGATCAATTTAAGAGCATTACCAGAAATCCCAACCCATTTATTGTGACTACACACCCAGAGGCTGCTTTTATTGTGGCTGCTGATTTAAACCGCATCAACCTGAAGAAAGTCCTGCCAAGTTACAGAGAACACCGTAAGGAGCAAACCCACTAGATCATGTTTACACTTAAGGAAGAAAGGCTATGAGGACAGGATTGCGTCACCCCCCCCCCCCCCCCCCCCCTACACACACACACAATTCAATTCAATTCAAAGGGCTTTATTGGCATGAGAAAACATACGTTTACATTGCCAAAGCAGAAAGAACAATACAACAATACAGCAATACAGTCAAAACAAAAATTATGTACATTTGAAGGTCAGAATCTTCACACACACACACACACACACACACACACACACACACACACACACACACATTACCCTTTACGTGCGTGACATGTAAAGGGTAATGGCGGTTTTATGGTGTTATTTAGCACAAACGGCAAAATCCAGTAAAACACTGTTGTAATGAGATGTATAGAGTAGCTCATATTAAAAACGTATAGTTTTTGGACAAATACAACGGGACTTAGCATTGGGGGTGTGTCAGCTATAGGTCAGGAGGTAACGGGGTGCACGGACAAAAAAGTTTGGGGACCGCCCCATACCAGGGATCTTCTACGTTCAGGCCAACGACCGCTTAGCTGAGATATTGATTAGACAGGGACCCCCACTACATTTTGTATGAAGTTGTTTTGCAGATTAAACTTTTTTTAATAGATTTCATGGATATCTTATTCTTCATAGATTTGCTTGACATCACAATCATTGTATAGCTCTGTGTTCTATTCCTATTGTGTATCTCCAGACAGTTATTGGCTATTTTCGGGATGCTATAGGGTTCAAGTGGTTCATGTAAAAATCACACTCGTGTGAAGTGAGGGGCGCTCTTATCATACATCATCATATATTATCACATTCCGTGCTCAGCCAATCAGATCAACACATTCCGTGGTACAGACCTTAGAGTATATATTAATAGAGACATCACCGGATTTCTCCTCTCATCCACTTGCGTTTGAGTTGCTCAACCAGCGCATTGAGTCGTTGTTCCGGGTTGGAAACAGTGTGAAACATAGCGTTCACGTGTTATCAGCCAATACATGAACGTGCGCAATGCATAATGCTGGCTCGAGCTGCGATACCAGGGTTTCCTCTCGGTGACGTCTCTATTATATTTATACTCTAAGGTACCTACAGACACAAAAGCTGTGCACAGGAGGGGCTAGGCCCCCCTGTAGTAACTCTAAAGACGCCCTAGGAGTCACAGACCCCCTGTTGAAGACCTCTGCTCTAACCCAAAGCTTAAGCGTTGCGCCTTGTGCCTGCGATGATGTCAAAGCAAAAGGCCATTAAATCATATGAGCCATCATAGTTATTCATAATTCATGATGGGAGGCCATGCACCGCCATTTGTTCCACGTACTGCACAGAGTTATATGTGAGCCTGTAAAACACAGGCACACAGCTGATTTATTGAGCCATCGCTCATAAAGTTTAGCTAAATATCACCTCTGATGTATTCATTCATTGAGAAAACATAAAAAAATATGCTTGTACTTAAAATAATAAATACTGATTTAAATTACTCGGCTACAAGTGAACACTTTACCCAGTAACCATGGTTATTTAAGTGATAAGAGTGAGGTAATTCGCTGCATGTAGGAGAACCCCCCGAGACAACAGAACAACTATAGTCAATATTTTGGGCCCGAACCGGCTCGGTTCTCGGTTCGGCTCTCGCGTGTTCGGTTCCGGATGGACCCGTGCTGCCCTCTAGTCTAGATTTCAAACGTTTTAATACCACAGAAAAGAAATAACCATAACTGCGACCATTACTGCATCAAAAGTAACCAACAAACTACTGTATACTATAAAAACTGGTCAAACATTGTCAAATATATAAGGGGTTGCATATTTTAATATCCGTCCCAAAGTATTTGAAAACACAAACATGCGCTGCTCCCGTGCTTGCGGTTAGGGTTAGTTTAGGGTTTGTGGTAGGTTGTCGGTCTAATGACAGTCGGACCAATAGTATGTCTAAACTAAAGCCTGTACCCCCAGTGGTTCTCTAAATACTTTCATGTCAAGGACACCAACCACTGGTATAGAGACTTACGTGCGTGGGGCTGTAGTGATCTTGTTCTTTTGGGTGGGGTATGTCGTGTGGTGGATGGGCCAATGGAATCACAACTAATCAGTCATGCACCCATCTCAATGTTTTGATTTTGTGCCGGCAAGCAACATTGAATAATTATGATACATACATAGGCTGGATGTTGGATGGATGTTGGTGTCGTCCGAAACCAGGCAGCCTTGAGTGGAAGTGGCTTATAAAGCCCTCAAGAGCTAGTCTGTGCCGATCTAGACTCGATTGCCTTGTGCAGCCCTGTACAAACAAAATAACAGGTAACACAATGGCATGATGGTAACCATGGCAACGGATGGTGTCTGTTTCCTGTTTCTGCACAAGGAGGGCGAGTGTATAACAGTAACAGTTTTTTTATACCCAACACCCTAATCAAGGGAACTTGATTCAGCTTACGCATGTTTCATGATAAATGCTTTTATGTGATGTATTCCCATGCTTTTGTTCTTGCTTAAATGTAAGTCGCTCTGGATTAAGAGCGTCTGCTAAATGCCTAAATTGTAAATTGGAGGGGCACTTCCTGAAGAGGGAACCTCCCGAGAGAACTTCAAGTCAAGGGACTTGGTTTCAAAAAGGGCCACTGTGTGTCTCAGAATGAAGCACTTGTAGAACTTATAACTCATTGACTGCAAGATAAATTTTGCCCCCTGTTCTCCTCTTGCCAAGGTCTTTTCAGAGCGAGCTCTTATTTTGAAGACCGGCCGTGAACCGGACGTTAACAACAGCTATGTAAAGTTAGCCTCTCTAGTCTAGGTCATCCTCAGACGAGCCCTCCATCGTCACTATCAGTCATCCCGGTTCTCCATACATCTGGCCAGTTTATCTTACTTTCTTGAGTACATCCACCTGTGTGATGCCGGTGTGTTGGGTACTAGAGTATTTTACATCGCACTATTGATACTTTCACTTAAAGATGGAGTGCCGCGATTTTTTTCCACCCTAAAACATGATCATCAGGTGTTATAATTATAATATAAGTATAAGGAGGAAGAACTTTTCCCAAAAAGTGTACAATATTTGTTAAAATACTTTTGCCACTGCTGCACAACAGCCAATGTGAGCAACAGCATTGACGGGCACACAAATGGGCATTTCCATTAGGTCAAATTAATAAGCCAAATTATACACATCTACACATACTGTAAATCCACAACGCATCACATCATGGCACATTGTGAGCTATATGTTTTGACACCAGACATCTGCTATCCAAATAAATAAGCAGGTCAGCTTGTTATATTGCACTGTATCTTCTGATCTGCTTCATGCTGATCCCGTCCTTGATATCATAATGGAAGCATTGTGATATGTGTTCATTAACTGTCAGTGATATCCAGTTGTTTCCTTTGGAGGAAAATGTTTTAGTTAAAACATGATCATGCGTGATGACGTTTTGAGTCCTGCATGAATACAAATTTATCTTGATATCATGCACCTGTTTGATTCCCATTGCGGCACGTCCGTCCAAACACGGCTGATATACAGAACTATGCCGTTTTTTATTTCATTCAAGATGACATCCAGACAGTGTATTACTCAGTGTAATATTACTGTGTAGGCCTACTAAACGTAATCAACACGCTAAAATCTGTATCTGAAAACATTATAGGTTAGAAATAAGCCAGAAGCTTTGCTGCCTGTTTCTCTGTGACTTTTTAAACAAACGGCACGAGTCGCGCATGTAACGGAGCTGCGTCCCATTCCCTGGAGGGATGTGATGTTCTGATTGATTAAAAAACACAGCTTTCAGAGTGAAACTATGTAAAATGCCCGTATTTTTTTATTTCCCACGCTACGTATGTCTTTAAAAAAGCAAATCATGTGGATGGATCTCTGGATCCACATCTTAATGTTGTGGCTGTAGTGTGAATCTCAGACTTCATGTGGCCATTGCAAAAATATATTGCATCATGAATATTTTGAAACAAATTTCTGAAAACTATTTGTATAATTTTATTTATTAAAGATACAGCACACGCACACACGTATGCATGCATGTACACACGCACATGACCAAACCACTAGAGTTGATTGTTCTCCGTCCACCTTGTAGTGAGGCTATCACTCACACGCATGTACACATATGTGCATGGACACACACACACATACACACACGCACATGCGCACACACACAGTCCATAACTCAATGCATTAATAATTAAAATGCATGTCCAGAATTATTGATGTCTATGGCTGGGGAGCCAGCTCATTGAATAAGGGCTTGCCTTGTACAGTGTGTGTGTGTGTGTGTGTGTGTGTGTGTGTGTGTGTGTGTGTGTGTGTGTGTGTGTGTGTGTGTGTGTGTGTGTGTGTGTGTGTGTGTGTGTGTGTGTGTGTGTGTGTGTGTGTGTGTGTGTGTGTGTGTGTGTGTGTGTGTGTGTGTGTGTGCGTGCGTGCGTGCGTGCGTGCGTGCGTGCGTGCGTGCGTGCGTGTGCGCGCGCACGCGCGCGCGCATGCGTCAGATAGGTAAATCAATACACTGTGTGTCTTACTGTAAACTGGGGAGGTAATTAAACATTCCGTTTAATTGGAAGTTTCATTCACTCGGCTGAACTGAACATTGTTAGGTTGTTAAAAAGGTGCTAAAAAATGTCATGGTTTAACAGTGTTTTTTATCATTAGATTACAGAGTGTAATAAATGGCACTAGCATCTCATTTCACTTTTTTTATTTATATTTTAAGCTATTTATTTATGTTTTTCCTTGTAATTAGGAAATGCAAAGAACTGTTTCTGTTTTATTTATTTTATTGGCATATTCGAAATAAACATGACAAACAAACAAATGTGAAAAATATATATTTTGTAAAGGCACGTCATATGACATTTCCAAGTGTACAAGCAATTAAAATCGTGCAATTAAAAACAATGTTGCAAGGTAGATGCTTAAGCCATTTAAACAGTGTTTTGCATGAGCGCATACATGCGAGGATTTTGGGAGACGCGCTGTGCTGGAATATTTTCATGACATGGAGAGGCATTGGAGACTGCTGCAGCTGCAGAGTGAAGTCTCCAACGTGTGTACCAAAATCCCCAAAGTTGACTATACCCCTACCCGGGGTAGAACAAAGCGGGACATAGTTTTTTCATATTTTTAGGATGTTCCCTTCATGAAATTTGTCCCCAGTTTTACTTTTACTGCAAACGTCATGAAATTGATCCATGAATTAAGTGACTCATAGGCAATAAAACAACGCCTATCCTGAAAGAGGGAGTTCCATGAAATTCCATTTTCTATCTGCTGGGATAGATAATTTGCGACAGAAGGTTGCAGTTAACTATGGAATCGCGCATTTCCCATCAGTTGGTGTTACGAGGTCGGGTTGAAAGAGCATGTGACATCACGTGACATCATCAGGGATGGAACACGTGGCATCACGTGACATCATCAGGGATGGAGATCCCTGATGTCATCTATATTGACCTTGCTGGTCAACATCTGACCTCAAACCCTTAGATCTCCATATATGGCACTGACCTGTTCTGACATTCCATATGTTGATCCTTCCCCATCCATCCATCCTTCCTTAATTTTTGTTGCGCACTACCTACTAGGCTAAAATCTACCAACCATTGCTGATAGGCAGGCTGACGAGGTGAAGTCTTAATATGAATGAAAGGTATTTTGAGCAAGAAGGAGAAGGAGGCCGAAACGTTGCAGACTTCCTACTTCTTTTTCAGTTTCTTTATTTTGTTCAAGCTCCCGTTGAATTTGAACAACTAACTGTGTCCAGATAGCTCAGTTGGTTGAGCTCTCGCCTTTGGACCACAAGGTTGTGTGTTCAAATCCGGGTACTGACAACTCAGCTCGTCAGTCTTATTTGGGCATATTGTTCTTATTGCGTCTTCTTCCATGCCTGACTTTGGGTCCCACACACAAACTGGTCAGACGGAAACATTACTTCCGGTCATTTCTGTACTGCATCTGCCCCCTTGCGGTCAGACGATCACATAGCACTTACTTTAAATATAGTTTCATCTATTCACACAGTTTCTGTCCCACAATATATTCCTGTATTAATAACTCCTAGAGTTCATGCACACTGTTTAATGCGTACTGTATCGACCTCAAATTTAGCTACAGTCCCCCTGCAAGCAAATACCCTCAGTAATCATAATCAGCAATCTGTTTCTGATAAATCACCTATTTTAAAGATGGCATTAATTAATGCTAGGTCTGTGTCTAATAAGACATTTTTACTACAGGACTTTTTCTCCTCTCACAATTTAGATTTTCTTTTTCTAACTGAAACATGGTTGAAATGCAATGATAATGTGGCTATGAATGCTCTGTGTGCCATTAACTGTAAATGTATCAGTGACCCCAGGCCTTCTGGTAAAGGTGGTGGGTTAGCTGCTGTGTTCAAGCAACAGTTTAGTTGCAGTTCTGTGGCTGTTGGCACTTTCAACACTTTTGAGGTGCATATGTTCAGAATTGGAAAATCAAATCCTTTTTATTCCATTTTGATTTATCGTGTACCCGGCCCAAACAATGGCTTTCTAGCGGAATTTGCTGATTTTTTATCTTCCCTGGTTGTTAATTATAGTCAATTATTAATTTCGGGCGATTTCAATATACACGTGGACGTAGAGGCCAACAAATTTGCTGCTGACTTCATACACCTGACCGAGTCCTTTAATTTAACACAGCATGTAACTGGGCCTACGCACACTCATGGTCATACACTAGACTTGGTTTTTACCTTAGGTCTGAGCCTTAGTGCCCTTTTTATTGATGAGTTGTTTGTTTCTGACCATAAGGCCATTTATTTTAATATAGTTTATAATGTTGACACTCAATCCACTAAACGCAAAGTCTTATCACGTTCTCTCAACAGTCACTCTGCTGAAAAATTCTCCAATACTTTTACTCTTCTCAGCAATGACTTGTCTTTCCCCACTCTGACAAACAACTTAGTTGGTTGTTTTAATAGTTTATGTTCGACTGCCATTGATTTGGTAGCCCCTGTCAAACTCAAATCCATTGCTTCGCATAACCCATCCCCATGGATAAATGAAAGTATACGTGGACTGAAGAGAGACTGTCGAAGGGCTGAGCGGAAGTGGAAAGGTAATAAACTGGTGGTTCATTATATGAAAATGAAAGAGGTGCTTTTAAAATTTAATCAGTCAGTAAAATTGGCAAGAAATGCTTATTTCTCCGACCTTATAGACACGAATAGAAATAATCCCAGAGTTCTATTCTCTACAGTAGACCGATTGGTCAATCCTGCTCCTACTCCTGTCCCTGTTTTCTCGAACGATGACTGTGAGATGTTTTTATCATTCTTTTTAACCAAGATCATGAACAAAATGCATCCCTCTACCAGTCAACTTGATTCGATCCCATCCACTATTTTTAAAGATGCTTTTAATGTTTTAGCTGTGCATGTACTATCTATCATCAACAGCTCCCTTAGCTCCGGCTGTGTCCCTGATTATTTTAAACATGCCGTAATCCAACCACTTTTAAAGAAACCTAACCTTGACCCGTCCCTGCCTAATAACTATAGACCCATATCTAAACTTCATTTTATTGCCAAGATTTTAGAAAAAGTGGTATGCGAGCAGCTACTTTCAACAGTGGAAAATAACTCAACTTTTGACAAGCACTCAACTGAAACAGCACTACTCCGGGTCTCTAATGATATTCTAATGCGTGCTGACTCTGGTGAGTGCTTGGTACTGTTGCTCCTGGATCTAACCGCCGCGTTCGACACCATTGATCACTCTATTTTAATCAGTAGGCTTGAGACATGGGTAGGTCTACGGGGGACGGTGCTCCAGTGGTTTGCCTCCTATCTCTCAAATAGAAGTGTTGAGGTCTCCATCAACGACCATGTTTCCGCCTCTGCTCATTTAAATTGTGGCGTGCCCCAAGGTTCGATTCTTGGCCCGGTTTTATTCTCCCTTTGTTACCTCTTGGTATTTTAATCAGTCGTTTTAATCAGGTCTCGTATCACTGCTATGCTGATGACACCCAGTTATATTTTTCTTTTAAATCCCCTAACCATAGTCAGCTGTCTATTTTAGTGTCTTAATTCCATCAAGGAATGGATGGCACAGAATTTTTTACAGCTAAACCCGGATAAAACAGAAATCCTGATCATAGAACCCGAGAGCATCCAGGCTGAAATACAGCAGTCTATGGCTATTACGGCCAATTACCCTAAGACTTCAAAGAACTTAGGCGTTATATTCGACCACCAATTTACTTTTGAACCACACATCAAAAAGGTCGTCCAAACCTGTTTCTTTCAATTAAGAAACATCTCAAAAATCAAGTCTTTACTAACACCACAGGATCTCGAAAAACGTATACATGCTTATTTCATCCCGTCTGGATTATTGCAATTCTTTGTTCACCACCCTGAGTCGCGCCTCAATACACCGTCTCCAGCTTGTGCAGAATGCCGCTGCTAGACTAATTACAAATACACACAGAAGGTCACATATTACCCCGGTGCTTGCTGCCTTACACTGGCTACCAATAGACTCCAGAATTGTTTTTAAAATTGTATTAATTACTTATAAATCCCTCTTTGGGCTGGGTCCATTATATTTGACAGAGCTACTCCACCCCAGGGTTTATACAAGGCAACTTAGGTCTTCGGATAAAGGACTTCTTATCATCCCTGCTACCAAGCTAAGAACAAAAGGTGATCGAGTCAGTTGACACTTTTAAAAAGCTGCTTAAAACATACCTATATGTTAAATATCTTGGCCATATATAGTGAG
The DNA here is from genome assembly GCF_964188405.1 of Protomyctophum parallelum. Classification (NCBI taxonomy): domain Eukaryota; kingdom Metazoa; phylum Chordata; class Actinopteri; order Myctophiformes; family Myctophidae; genus Protomyctophum; species Protomyctophum parallelum. Next base: position 35,288,034 of record NC_139700.1, on the reverse strand, counting down.
TTAAATATCTTGGCCATATATAGTGAGTATATCTATTGTCTTGTTCTGCCTGTACTGTATATATTTTCATGTATTCTGTTGCTCGTTTATTATTGTTATCACTGTTTTGCTGTTGACTGTTTTTCTTGTTTTATTTTTATTATTTTATTGTGTACAGCACCTTGTAACGATTGTTTTGAAAGGCTCTTTATAAATAAAATTACCTTACCTTACCTTCTTTATTGTTCCCGCCTTATCGCTGCTTGCAGCTATATTTTTTACTTGTAATACACACACAACAGCAAATTCAGCTGATAACAGATTGATGTGATTCGGTGCTTGTTACATTCCCTTTGTATGTCTAGGGGTATAAGAAGAGGATGCAACACGGCTGGCATAAGAACTGTTGTTTATTCAACGTTAGTATGATAAAGTATATATAATAATAAACAATAATGTTTACAACTCCAGTACAAAACTCTGATACAAAACGAAAGACAGGCTATATGGGGCAACTTAAATAAACCATCAAAACTATCTAGCCCTATTCTAAAGTATCACACAACACTCTTACCTAACTCTAACCAATAAATGAAATGAAAGGTTACACGAAGTCAATCTACCTAAACTGTCTACACTAACTACTGCCTAGCAAAGATTTACAAAAAGTATGCACCCATACGCCGTACATACATACATACATACATATATATATTATATATCTCTCTCTCTATATACATATATTATATATATATATATATATATATATATATATATATATAGTTATAATCAGTTGTATCTTTTAACACGGAAACACAGAATCAGCTCAGGGGCTCCACACAGATATAGCCCCTGGCCTACGCTTGTAAACAGCTTTGAACATTTGAGCATTCCCTAGCTCCTCTGGACAGTGTGCTCTCAGTATGGGGAAACTGAGAGACACTGCCGATAATTGCATGTCACAGGTGCTGCTAAGTAGTCTTCCCAGGCTGGTCCTCCGAGCGGGGATTGGCTCCTGGTGACGAGGGGGTGGGCAGACAGGTTGATGGGTCTCCGCCTCCACGCACCACAGCAGGCCAGACCTGTGGCTGAAAGGACTGATCAGCACTCTGTACAATGCAACCCATTCATGATATATTATAAATATATATATACATATATAAACATAACCACGTTATCATATAATATATAAATACAATCATCACGTTATCATCTCATACATATATATAATCCCCGATTATGTAACACCCCCACACCCAAAATCAAACACAGTTTGAACAACATTTTCGTTCTGGGCACAACCCTCCCAAACGCATAAAATACAGAGTACACCAGAATTACCTTGGTTTACATTTCTTTCTTGAGGTAGCCTCAACCACACTCTCAGAGTTAGCCGCAACTATACCCTAGTGAGGAGCACGCCTATCAAGACGCCCCCTGCACTCTATACAACACTCAGAGTTAGCCGCAACTATACTCTAGTGAGGAGCACGCCTATCAAGACGCCCCCTGCACTCTATAGTGAAGTTCTACATAATAGTCAACCCTGAACAGAAAGCGTGGCCATCACCTGTGCTTTCCCCAGCAGCTTACACTGGAACTAAATCAGCCTTGTTCAGACCTAGTAATACTACTGACTACTATGTTTCAAGCCACACAACCTCTTTCCATGCGCAACAGAAAGGATAATCTATGAATTGAGTTGATTGCACACACAATCACTGAATTGTGTACTTGGTGTCCCACCCAGGGGCAACAAATATACAAATATCCCATCACTGACTTGACTGAATATACAATCACTGACTCGATTGCACACACAATCACTGACTTTGTCAAATACATGACACCTGAACGTACCGAGTGGATCAAAAAAGGAACATTTTTCACATGTCTCCTGTCATGAAAGGAGAAAACACCACATTTAATTTGTCTGTATGCTTGTTAAACCCTGCCACCTTCCCTCAACCCCTCAGCAACTAGTACAAGGGAAGCGAATTAAGAGGAGCGAGATACAGAACCAGGGCAGTAAATAGCCCAAGACAAAATCACTGATTATTAACCCTTTCACACCTTAAAGTACGAACCCACCTCGGACTCACGAACAATGGGAACTAACCCAAAGTGCCGTGGCATTTCAAAATTAGCGCGATACCAGCACAACTAAACAGAGAGCGACAGTAACTATATTACTCGATTTTCTGCACCCTCATTTAGCATACAAGCTCCTCACGGGTTAGGCCAATCTTCCCGTGGCAGCAACACATTCAACACAAACGCTGACACAGTTGAATTTCAAGTTTTCAACCTTACCTTCTGCAGCATATGGGACAGAGGCACTCCTGTGGACCCCCTGTTCTGAGAGGACCCCCTGTTCTGTGGACCCCCTGTTCTGAGAGGACCCCCTGTTCTGAGGACCCCCTGTTCTGAGAGGACCCCCTGTTCTGAGAGGACCCCCTGTTCTGTGGACCCCCTGTTCTGAGAGGACCCCCTGTTCTGAGAGGACCCCCTGTTCTGTGGACCCCCTGTTCTGAGAGGACCCCCTGTTTTGAGGACCCCCTGTTCTGAGAGGACCCCCTGTTCTGAGAGGACCCCCTGTTCTGGGAGGACCCCCTGTTCTGAGAGGACCCCCTGTTCTGAGAGGACCCCCTGTTCTGGGAGGACCCCCTGTTCTGAGAGGACCCCCTGTTCTGAGAGGACCCCCTGTTCTGAGAGGACCCCCTGTTCTGAGAGGACCCCCTGTTCTGAGGACCCCCTGTTCTGTGGACCCCCTGTTCTGAGAGGACCCCCTGTTCTGTGGACCCCCTGTTCTGAGAGGACCCCCTGTTCTGAGAGGACCCCCTGTTCTGTGGACCCCCTGTTCTGAGAGGACCCCCTGTTCTGTGGACCCCCTGTTCTGTGGACCCCCTGTTCTGAGAGGACCCCCTGTTCTGTGGACCCCCTGTTCTGAGAGGACCCCCTGTTCTGTGGACCCACTGTTCTGAGAGGACCCCCTGTTCTGAGGACCCCCTTTTTTCATATGCCATCTGAATTAGTTAAAAGCAGGCTCTGTACCCAAACATGCCTGTATTTAGCCTGTCCTGGTTTGTGCTGATTAAAAATGCTAGTCTGTTGCAATCTGACAGTTTTTAGTAGTCTTTGACTCTCTCTCCCCACAGTGTCTACTGTCTAGCCAAACAATTCAATTCAATTTCAATTCAAAGGGCTTTATTGGCATGAGAAAACATACGTTTACATTGCCAAAGCAGAAAGAACAATACAACAATACAGCAATACAATCAAAACAAAAATTATGTACTTTGTCAGAATCTTCAATAGATCAACTTCTATGTACCAAGATCACTCGATGCAGGTATAGTGCAGGAATATACACAATGATTAGTCTTTACGGTGGTTGTGTTCCATTTGATATCCTTCTCCTATCACAGCAACTCACAAATCTTGCTGCTGTGTTTGCACATTGTTGTACTTCGCCCCGGCAGATATGGGAGTTTTTTGTCATTGGTCATGTTTTCAAAATCTCTGTGTGGTTGTAATCTGTGGGAAGTATGTGTCTCTGATGTCTTGGTACAATGGACAGATGGTTAGGAAGTGTAGCTCGGTTTCCACTTCATTTAGTGTGCAGTGGGTGCATAGTCTGTCTTCTCTCGGGATACAGGTCTGCCTATGACGGCCTTTCTCGATCGCAAGACTGTGCTCACTGAGTCTGTACCTAGTCAAGATTTTTCTTTGTTTTGGGTCGGTCACAGTGCTCAGGTATTCTGCCACTGTGTATTCTCTGTTTAGGGCCAGATAGCATTCTAGTTTACTCTGCTTTTGTGTTGCTTCTTTCCAGTGTGTCAGATAGTTTTCCTTTTGCTGTTTTATAATTTGGTTTAGTCCAATGGGTTTTCTATCTCGTGGCTCTGTTTGTGTTTGTGCCCGGAGTTCCAGGGCCAGCTGGCTGAGGGGGCATCTCTCTAGAGTTTCACTGTGTGTGAGTGCCTTGTTATGGAGTGCATCTAGGTCACTTTCTTTTAGGTGGTTGTAGAACTTAAGTGCTCTCTTTTTTATTTTGATTATGAGTGGGTATCGTCCTAATTCTGCCCTGCATGCATTATTTGGTGTTTTTCGCTGGGTACGGAGAATGGATTTGCAGAATTCTGTGTGTAGGGTCTCGGTTTGGTGTTTAGTTTATCCCATTTTTCAAGGTCATGGTTTGCTAATGGTCCCCAGATCTCGCAACCATAGAGGGAAATTGGTTCTATCACAGAGTCCAGTATTTTAAGCCATGTTTTAATTGGGATGTCTATTTTGATGTTTCTTTTGATGGCATAGAAATGCCCTTCTTGCCTTGTCTCTCAGGTCCTTTACAGCTTGGTTGTAGTTCCCTGTGCTGCTGATGTTTAGGCCAAGGTAGGTATAGTTTTTAGTTTGTTCTAGTGGGATTGTATTTAGGAAAAATTGGTGGTTTTGGCGGCTGGGCATTTTTTGAAATATCATGATTTTAGTCACTGTCAGGGCCCATGTCTGGGAGAATTTGTGTAGGAGATCAAGTTGCTGCTTTAGTCCTTCCTTGGTTGGGGACAGCAGCAGCAGGTCATCTGCGTAAAGTAAGCATTTGATTTCTGTGTTTGCCAAGAGGATGCCTGGAGCTGTAGACTGTTCTAACGTTTTTGCTAATTCGTTGATATATATGTTGAAGAGTGTTGGACTCAGGCTGCATCCCTGTCTAACTCCACGGCTTTGGGGGAAAAAGTCTGTGTGCTTTTCGCCTATTTTGACTGCGCATTTGTTGTTAGTGTACATTGATTTTATGATGTCATAGGTTTTCCCCCCAATGCCACTTTCCAACAGTTTGTACATCAGACCCTCATGCCAAATTGAATCGAATGCTTTTTTGAAGTCGACAAAGCAGGAGAATAATTTGCTTTTGTTTTTGTTTATTTGGTTGTCAATTAGGGTGTTGAGAGTGTAAATGTGGTCTGTTGTGCGATATTTTGGTAGAACGCCAATTTGTGATTTGCTCAGGACATTGCTTTCTGTCAGGACATTTAGAATTCTGTGGTTGAGGATCATGCAGAGTATCTTTCCGAGGTTGCTGTTTACACAAATCCAGCGGTAGTTATTTGGGTCATATTTGTCTCCACTTTTGTGGAGTGGCGTTATCAGCCCTTGATTCCATGTGCTGGGGAAAATCCCAGAGCTGAGCACGATATTTAGGAGTTTTAATATGGCCAGTTGGAATTTGAAGTCGGTGAATTTTATCATTTCATTTAGAATTCCGTCTGCCCCACAGGCCTTCTTTGTTTTAAGTGTTTTTATTTTGTCTTGTAGTTCTTTTAGGTTGATTTGGGAATCTAGTGGATTCTGGTAGTCTTTTATGGCTGACTCTAGGTTTTGTAGTTTATCTTTTATTTGTTTTTGTTCTTTGTTCTTCTCGATTGGGCCAAAGAGGCTCGAAAAATGGTTCACCCATATATCTCCATTTTGGATGGGTAATTCGTCCTGTTTTAGCTTATTAAGTCTGTTCCAGTTTTCCCAGAAGCTGTTTGTCTGTATGGAATCCTCAATATCTTGCAGTTGGTTTCTAACATGTTGATCTATTTTTTCTCTTACTGTGTTCTTGTATTGTTTCAGTGTTTCCCCATATTGGAGACGTGTGTTGTGGTTGTCTGGGTCTCTGTGTTTTTGGTTTGATAGTTTCCTTAATTTTTTCCTGAGATTCTTGCAGTCATTATCGTACCATTTGTCATTCTCAACATTTTTTCTGGCTTTCTTGTTTGATACTTTTAGGTTTGCTAGTGAGGCTGTAAGTTTGAATATATAATTGAGGCCTTCTACTGCCCTGTTTACACTTTCACTGTTTTCTTCAAAGGTTTTTTCTAGGAACTGGTCCAGTTGTGATTGGACTTGTTTTTATCTAATAGCATTTTGGAAGGCTTCTGCGCTATGTTCCTTCCATTTGTAACGTTTTCTTATGTTGTGTAGTTTGTTTGGCGTTTGTTCTTTGTGTCTGTGTGTTGATCTGTTTAGATAGGCTGTGGTTCTGTTGTGGTCTGACAGGGGTGTTTGCGGGCTGACTGTGAAAGCTCTGAGAGATGCCAGGTTCATGTCAGTGATAAAGTAATCTACCGTGCTGTTTCCCAGGGATGAGCTGCATGTATATCTACCGAAGGAGTCCCCTCGGTTAAACAGGTTATGTTAATTGTTAATTGTGTTAATTATGTTAATTGTTAATTAATATGTTAATATGTTAATTATGTTAATTGTATACAGTACAGTAGTCAGCCTACAGAGGCTACAGAGAGTATTGAATTGTATCTGTTAAATCACAATGGCATTGCATTGCCCCCAGATGACAGTGAATTGACTTAACCTTTTGTAATCTCAAAAGAAAAAATATATCATTACTGCATCAAAAGTAAGCAACAAACTATACTATAAAACTGATGACATTGTACAAATTACTCAAGCAAAGTGCCTTGCAGTGATTCATAATCAAACTATTTGTATAGCACCTTTCATGACATGCAATGCAGCTCAAAGTGCTTTACAGAGCAATGGAGAGAAAAATGCAAGGCATAAAACATTGAAATAGAAGGCAGTCATGTAGGTTGGAAGGTCACAGATTCAGTTGTTTTCTTTGGCAGTATTCTGCAGTCCAGAATTGCAGTAATCAAGCCCAGAAAAAAACAAAGGCTGGATCAGTGTTTTTGCATCATCTAATGACTGACAGGCTCTGATTCATGCAATATGTCTAAAGGTTAAAAAAAAAGGCAATCTTGGTAACATGCTTGTGTGAATACTTTCTACAAGTCAGATTGCCAAGTCTGCTTATTATTATGATTGATATTTGATATTCAGTTGTAGTAATAGTTACTATTACTACCGCTAAATATTAGCTATTATTATTACTTCTATCGCTTTCAACAACAAACACGAGAAACTTTCAGCTTCCTGGGGGCCTCACTGCCTTTCTGTCGGTCGCGCAATGCACTGTGGGTATTGTAGGAAATTATATTACGCCTCGGCTCATTACATGACTCGTTCTCCGCAGCGGTTTCGCCAAATGTAAATATTTTTATTGTTTTCATGAACTGATATCATACTAAAGCATGACAAAGGCCATATAATAGTGGCGAACCGATCCTTTAAGAAAAGGTCTCCATTTGGCCACCCCAAGAAAGCATATTCAAAGAGCCTAGTGACAGTCAGGGGTAAATATAAACTGTTACTGACTTACTCCTGATGACATCACAAAACCATTGAAAAAATCCTATTTTGGCATGCATGGTAAACCTATTAATTTAAGTTTTTATATTTAAATGATATTAAGAAAGTCACTCACCATTCCACAGTGGTGGAAAGTAAGTGCATTTACGTAAGTACTGTACAATTTTGAGGCATTTGTACTTTACTTTAGTATTCATGAATTCCAATACTTTTACTTCTACTCCACTACATCTCAGAGGCAAATATTGTATTTGTACGCCAAAAAAATGCATTAACCACTTCCTCAGTAGGCCTATAGTAGACTATTTGAAAATAGCGGCTCTACAAGCTCACAATATGTCGTGATGTGCCACATTATGAGCTTGTAGATCATGCAAAGTAGCCTATAGTGCTGGTTTGCAATAGTAACTAAAGTTTTAAAATCTGTGTTTTGTACTATACAATTGTATGTATAAGTACAGAACAAAGAAGGGTTTTTTTGCCATCTTTGTTGAAGAGGCTGAGCAATTATGTTTTAGTTTATTTTAAGCCAGTGTAAAATTTTTGTTGCCTAAGACTAGATAGTTTAATTGCCTAGGCAGGCCTAACGTTCAATGGATTGTTAAGCTTAAATCTGAATTTGCTACTAAAAGTAACACTAAGACTATGTTGCTAAAATACTTTTAGTCTTACTAGAATTACTAAAATTACTTGGTTAGGTTTCTGGTTTAGGTTTATTCTAAGTGGGGAACAAAGAACCTTTTTTGCATTATTTTACTCAAATAAATGGTGAATTACAAACTTTTACTTGTAACAAAATTGTTCTATTGCAGTATTGATACTTTTACTCAAGTAAAACATTTGTACTTTTTACACCACTGAAGAATAAGTACATTACATTAATTTTGTGTAAAGTTCTACAATAAGCATTAGTGAAAGTCTTTTTACTTTTTTGCTTGAAAAGGAACCTTGTTCATCTCTCTCTCTCTCTTTCTGGACAAAGAATAGACACTGAAAAGGCCTGGGAGCAGATCTCGTATCTTCACACCTCACAGACCGGGCATATAGGGGGGAGGGGGGTTGAGAGAGAGAGAGTGAGACCCCAAAGCAGTAACACACACACATAATGTGTGTTGTGGAAATGTAGATCTGCTGTTGACAATAAAGGATAAAAAAACTTCCTCTGTCTCTCAGAATCAGTTTTACAAGTAAAAAAAGGAAGGAGATCAAGGCAGGAAATAGAGTTTGAGTGCAATGTAAACATACGTTTTCTCATGCCGATAAAGCTCCTTTGAATTTAATTTAATTTAGATTTTCTGTCTCATTTCAAGTTTTCAAATATATAAAAATATTTTGAAAATAGCAGATCCACAAGCTCACACTACATCGCACGCTATTTTAAAATGGCCAAATTGTGTATAGTTGTTAAACATTATTTTTGCCTATGCAAAGTAGCCTGTAGTGCTGGATTGCAGTGTTGCCAGTTCTGCTTATTATAAACGAATTTATGCTAGTTTCCCCTGTAAAATACTGGCTTGGTTGCTGATTTGGGCATTCTTTCACCATTCATTTTTGAAAAGAGCTGATAGGGCTCAAGTGGTGAGTGAAACTGGTTGCTTTTTTGGGTTTGTTTAGTTGTTTCACTAGGTTTGCTTTGTTTGGAATTGATCGATTGGTATAAGAATTGAGAGTTGATTGTAAATAATGGTATCTAGTTCACCTAAAACATGATGAGCAGACTTATGGTTGTGAGATCTGGGGGCCATTAGCAAACCAAGACCTTGGGATAAACACTAAAACACCAACCGGAAACCCTATACACACAGAACTAGAAAAAGTGCCCTTCCGGGCACAGGTCTCCACCAGGTTATCCACAGATCCGTGCAGTTAGAGGTAAAAACACTTTTCGGCCAGTTATAGCGCCACCTTGAGGCTGAGTTGAAATTGTTCATGTGGCATTTCGTCCTCGGCCTAGTGGGAATGTGGGTGCACAATTTCACGGAAATCACGCGATGTGTTCATGATTTGCAGCATTTTGTTTGAAACTGAGCACTCCTGTGAACTTTGGAAGCCAATCTTAACCAATCAGGATGCAGTCTGATAAATCTGAAAGACCCGTTTCGTTGAATGGCTCTAGAGAGACTGTGTACCAATTTGCGTGATGTTTGGACAAAATCTGTAGGTGTACTGTGCAAAAACTTGTTTTGCACAAAGCGGCCTCCTGGTGGCGCTATAACAGGCCGTTCTGGAAAGTTTGGGGCAGAGGTTGATGGTTGGCATCCAGGGAGTGTGTGTGCAAAATATGGCATCGAAAAACTTGTTTTGCACAAAGCGGCCTCCTGGTGGCGCTATAACAGGCCGTTCTGGAAAGTTTGGGGCAGAGGTTCATGGTTGGCATCCAGGGAGTGTGTGTGCAAAATATGGCATCGACCGGGTTAACGGTGGCCGAGATTAGCTGTTCACGGACACACACACACGGACACACACACACGGACACGCGGACGGACGGAGTGCAAAACATACTCTCCCCACATGCCTTCGGCCTGGTGGAGACAACTAGGCCAAATTAACTCTTTCTTTGGTGGGGGGGCGGGGGGATTACAAACTGCCTTGCAAGAAAGACATGTAATTATTCTTTCATTTAGCACCTTAATAATTAACTTGAGCAACTGTATGGGCTTCACTCAAAAACCTGAGTAGACCCCAGAATTGTTTTAAAGAGAAAACAAATACCCCTGGAAAAAGTACTAAAAGTACTACTTTGGTAATTACAAGTAAAAGTTCATAATGCAACATTTACTTGAGTAAAAGTACAAAAGTAACAAAAGTAGAAACAGTGCTACACAATGTATTTTTAATTCCTGCAGCTTCTTCCGAGCCAAGGAGAGCCATAACAAAAGGCTGGCAAACTCAGCAGCCCTGGGATATACTTAATCACAAAGTGTGTGTGCTGCTGCTGTATCACTCCGCCGAGAGGGCAGAATAAATGTTTTTGTTTCAACAAAACCGACCAATCCCCATCACCGCTAAATTCAATATTGTGCATCTGCATTGCCTCACTGCTGATTTGTCAAATCAGCCTCCTCTGGAACAAACTCTCTGTTAACAATTTATGGTTCCACCACTAGCACTCTGCACAGTGAAGAAGCTGTGTGCACATCCAACCTGTTTTTCAGTGGTGCTAGTCACTCCTATATAGACAGCAATGTGTGTCCCTGGCTGTGTCTGAGCACAGAAATAGCATATGTTCACCACCAAGTGTCACTGTTGCGCGCACTCTCGCGCTCACACGCACGCGCGCACACACACACACACACACACACACACACACACACACACACACACACACACACACACACACACACACACACAGGATATGAGAAGAGTACATGGAAAGATAAAAATAAATTGACTGTATGCAGACTGCAGCCATCTTGCCATTAAGTTAACGGCAGGGTGGCAACTAGTTGCAATTTGCAATTGACAGCCCATACATCCAAACAGAAAAGTCCTATCTGATTGCATTAAACAACATCAAACTCATCAACACTGTAGCTTGTATTTGTTAGATCGGATGTAGGGCATTCATTTACAAAATATGCAGCTCTGTGAGATTGTAGATTTTCTATTTGCAATTGCAAAGAATCTTTGAAAAACAAAATAGAAAGTTTGGGAATAAACAATACAAATCTCGTGTGGTGGTCGCCAGCACAAAAATATTTTCAGTTGAAATATGGAGATGCAGGGTCTCTGCTCGACAGCAAAGATATGAAAAGAAGCAGATCGAGGGCTGTGTGTGGGAAGGAGAAAGATGTGATGTGAGAAGAAGGCATGGAGGGCAGAAGGGGAGGGGGTGGTTAGAAAGAGGTGGGGAGGCCTGTTGTGCACCCATCAGTGATGTAAGAAGTACTTGTATTGTTGCGACCGAGGGTCGCAGTTAACTATGGAGTCGAGCATTTCCCGTCAGTTAGTGTGCCGGATGGTGCCCAGGTCTCGTGACATCATGTGACAACATCACGTGGAGACCCTGATGTCATAGTAAATGTGACCTGCTGTCTCAGTTAAGCCCATATTTGGAGATCCCTCATGGTATCACTATTGGCCAGCAACTCTACATCTGACCTCAAACCCTTAGATCGCCATATATGGATATATTTCAGAACCTGTTCTGACATTCATATGTCGCCCAGAAGTCTGCCGCGTGCACGCGACCTCGCCCTGCTTCTAGCCCTCAGGCGCCTTACTGGTAACATAGTATAGTATGTTTAATGGTATGGTCACATATTATGCCAATTATGAAAATTGCTCAACATATGCAAGTTAGCATCTGGCAGTTTCTACATGCTGGGGACCCATACTAAACATTTCTAACATAAAACGTTGGTGTACTCAACATGTCCGGGTTCACATTTTGGCTACTAGGCTATAGTGGTGGTGGTAGTGGTTAATTTATGTGACCTATAAATGTTGCTGCATGTGTGTCCTCAATAATTAATTCCTGTCACTACATCTGCTGCCTGCCACCATGCATGCTATGGAGTAAAATGTAAAATTGTAGTCTACTCCATAAACATCTAAAATGCATTGTCTCAGTTAGGTGGAAACAGTCCAAAACTGTTACTTTTCAGGATTCAAATTCAAAATGAGCAAAAGTAGCAGATCCACAAGTTTGAAATGTGTTGCTTCGCACTGTTTCGAGCTTGTAGATCTGCTGTTGATGGTAATAGGGTACATGGGTAGGGCGTTCATTTACAAAAAAATTAAAAAGGTGATAGGCGTTTTTTTCCCCTACAGCAACTACGTATATGCAGTACATGTAGGTGTACGCACAATCATGCGCGAGCACTCACGCATGCACACACACGCACACCTCAAGTTCACAGTGGTTATCGCTGGGCCGGGGGATGACTCAAGCTGTGTGCCAACAAGGATCAAACCAACCTTGCCATTATACTAACACACTATCAGACAACCACCACAAGATAATCTCTCAAGACTGATTTTCTATTTGACGGAAAAACTGTCAGCATGGTCTAAGAAAATCTGGATAATGGCACTCCTTGGGGGACAGGCCCTTGAGTTGGAAGCATGCTGTGCTTTATAATTTGGAGGATGAGAGAGAGAGAGAGAGAGAGAGAGATTCAGACAGTTATATAATAGTAGCCTACATTTAATACTGTAAGATACGTAATACGTAATGATATATGAGTACTATAGTATTATTATTATTATAGTAGTATTATATGAGTATAACAATAATGTTTGATTGTTTAAAATGGTATAATATGTTAAAAAATATACATAATGGTATAGCAGTCCACAGTCACAATCCGTAATTACAGTCCATGGAAACCTGCGGAATGGGGGAGACAAATTCTCCAGGGAGCAGGTCCCTGGATGTTGGGCTTACTGGAGCATGAGTACATAGTGTTAATTATAGATGGGCAACTGGCGGCCTGGGCGCCACCTTCACTTAATGCGGCCTGCACGTTAATATCGGAATACTGATTTAGTATTGATTTCAGCTGTTACAATTCCAAACATGCATGACCCGCTTTAATTCCTTCAGTCTTATAGTAGCTTAATCACTATAGTAATAAAATGTTATTGTCCAGTGATTTGTATGTCAAAGTTATGTTCATAATGTTATATTAGCTCTATGTTATAAAAGAAAAAAAACATTTCAGGATTCCAATTAAAAAAGAGCAAAAAATAATCCAGGATTCCAAAAAGAAAAATAAATAAAATAATGATAATAGCCAATATACAAGCTCAAAACGCATCACACTGCAATGTCTTTTGAGCTTGTAGATCGGATATTTTTGTTACTTTTGTGTGAAGTAGTGCATTAATTAGTTAAAATACAGAGATAAGATGTTTCTGACAGAATATGTAATGTGGCCCTCTGAGTGTGGAAATATAGTAGCCCTCCCGACTAGAGTCCCACAGCAATATGAGCCTATTGCAGCCCTACCTATAGTCTAAAGAAAAAAAAATCTTTATTCTAAAGAATTTGTTTTGATTTAGTTTTAAATATATTGAGTGTTTATTTGTATCACAGACAAAACTGGGAGAAGGTTCCACAGTTGATGATTCATGTACAAACTTACCTATTCTAAACTTAGATATGTTTTGGAACCAAGCTTTTTGCATACTGTATAAGCATGTTTATAAGGCACAGTGAACTCTTTAAAGGTATATTCAGTGATTTCACTCAAAAAACCTTAGGTTTCGTTTTTGGCTGTGGGACCCAGCCTTTCGTCCAATCAGGATAGAGAGTAAAAAACGAAACCTAAGGTTTTTTGACCCCCAGGGGTTAACTGGGGACAGGGAGGAACTCCTTATATGGTCAGCACACTCTATAGTAGGGAGGATTATCACAACAAAACAAAAAAATAAGTGATATTTGAATTAAGTGAAATCACTGAATATACCTTTAACATACAGCAATTCTGTCAGTCTGACAATTGAGAGCTGTGGGGAGGAGAATTCTTAATGAAATCCTGTTCTATATCCCCTTGTATCTCAAACACATTTTGTATTTATTGTGATAATTGTTTTGACCTTGTATTTGTAGGCTAGTATTTCCCCATCTCTGTCGCTATAGTGGTGTTATATCAGCTTGGCTGTTTAGATATAGTAGCCTATATATTTCATTCAGTATATTCAGCCAGCTTGGTTGGTTCCATACCTCTAGGCAAGTCCTTGGACTGCAATGACTTACTTTAAAAGCTATGGAACCATTTCCTTGAGAGTAATTTCAAGACCAAGTAATCTTCCCGTGCTTCACCTTTGGCTGGTGACCCTACTCCAGGCAAACACAAGGCATTTCTTGTAGACGGGAAAATGAACTACCTCCGATGTACTGATATCGTCGCTGTGGGTGGAAGGAAACCTCCTATATGTCCAAATGTTGCTTTGCAGGACATGGATCCAATGTACAATGGGTACAGTCGGTTTTTTCCTGCTGGTCAGATTGGGGCCTCTAGGTTTCTCTAGGTACTCGTGGGTAACTCTTCTTGGCCTTGTCCAACCCCCAGATTCTTAGCCAAACCCCTAGATTTATTTAATGTGCAGTGTGGCCATTAAGCCACAGGGTGGCGTTTTCAAACTAGTGAGCACTGAGAGCAGGGGATTTTCTTTGTGTATGCTCATTTTCCTAGCCTGGTGAAACCACTCCCCCTGCTGGACAACATTTGCATTCTGCCAGCAGGGAGAGTCTGGGAACTCTCAGGCAGAGATGATGTACTCCGGTCCAATTCTGGCCGGAGCGATATGCGCCTGTATGAGGCCACGAGAGGCGGGATCAACGCGGGACCTATGACATATTGAAGCGCTGCCACACCGCAAATGTAAACACAAACTAACAAGACTACAACTCGAAATTATTATGGAGATATCAAATGTTTGTCCCGCTGCTTCCGGGTTCATCGTTTCTGCCTGAGAGATCCCAGATGCAGGCAGGAGGAGGGAACTGGTGAACTCAATACTGCCACAATCTGGCGAAGTCAGGTTATCATTTTCCCTGAAGTCAGTCTAATTCAATTAGATTTTATTTCATAAGGTCTTGTTATTATTCAAAGTAGTTTCTGAGTTATTGTGGGCTCGCCACAGCGAGCACACACTAGTTATTGTCAGTTTATATTTATTTATTCCAATTTCCGCCCTTTTTTTCGGTTTCTTACTACTTCCACATACTTTATGCTAGAAATTTAGTTCAAACTTCAAACTGTTCAGCTCTTTGCAGTTATTTATGCTTGCATTTGAATTTTTACAAAGTTTTATACTTTTTAACTATTTAACTTTTTTTTACATTCTTCATAATGAGAGTCGATGGAAGAAAGGTCGCATTTTTCACAGTTAACTTTTTTGAGCTCTTATTACTCCGTCATACTTTCACTTTGAAACTTCATTAAAACTTTATAATGTTCATCTATCTTTGAACTTTCATTGGTGAAAAAGTTGTTTTGAAAAAGTTTATACTTTTTAAAATATTTAACTTTATTTATAGTTTTTCCTCCCATAGACAATGTATGGGATTTTATCTCTAAATCAACCTCACTTTTGCAGTTTCATTACTCTGGCATACTTTGTCGTAGAAACGTGATTTAAACTTTAGAAAGCTCACACGACTCTGGACCTTTTCGTGGTTCAAACCGTATTCGAATACGTTAAACGTTTTTTCCGAAATCGCAGTTCAATCGCAGGCCGTTTCGCCTAATTAGTGCCAACTTAGAGTGTGGGGCTTCTTTGACTAGAGTGTGGAAACTGAAATTCTTTCCTTAAAAATTTACCAAACAAATTGTCGTCCCGGCCAAAATATTCATTTTACACGCATGTTCTTTGGTCATTTTGTAGCCACACATGTCCTCTTTCACACAATGTGACCACCAAAGCACAGAGACATACAGAATGTGAACTACTGCCTTTTAAGTGACACAAATACAGTCAACCTCCATTGTATAATTCTTACGAGGAAATTATCGCGATGACAATTCTTAACTCGCTCTTATAACCACATTGTCGATCGTACCAACACCACAATCGCACATGGTGTACCTCAATATCTCAGGCCACTCACAGCGAAAAATATATTTGCATTCTACTTTTACTTTTTGCGATACAGCAATTTGTTCGGGCATAGTTTCCCCCATTCATGACCATTGAAATCTCCCAGTCATAGTGCTGGCAAGAAGTAGAACTCTTTTTACTTCCACAGCTGAGACATATAAGGGCTTAATTACAGGGCTTGACATTAAAGTTACAAGATCTCAATGAGTTGCTCTGCGATACCTTGTGAGCTTGTAGGTCTGCTATTTGTGCAATTGGCTGGCCTTTACACTTCTCTCGCAAGAGCACGCACACACACACACACACACCCTGTCTTCCTATTGGCTGGCCTTTACACAGCTCTCGCAAGCGCACGCACGCACACACACACGTTTATTTATTTTATTTTTTATTAAAAATAAAAACTTAACAAACTTAAAAAAGGAAAATAAATAAATAAAAGAAATAAAATGAAAACTTAAAAATAAAAAACTTCAAACTTTTTTTTTTTTTCTTAAAAAGAAAAAACTTAAAAACACTTCTACAACTTCCACATACTTTATTCCGCTTCATGCAGTTATTTATGCTTAAACTATAGTTTTTACAAATGTTCATACTTTTTTAAACTTTTACTTCAGCTTTAATACATTTTCTACTTTTGTTTACAATATAGCTACAGGCCCAAAATTTTGATTATGGATTTAGACCACCAATGGGAACACTATTTCTCCGGTCCCCAAGTTTCAAACTTGACACAGCAATAACTTTATACATTGCATTTTACGCGAGCCCACGCAGTTTCTACAGGAACTGCTTTCTAGTTTAACTTAAACACCCAATGCATTCTCACTGGCAATAGCACAAACTTTGGCATGCTACTAGTCCTACATACTTACACCTAGAAACCCCATTCAACCCTATTTAGGTTCATCTTAAGGTGGACATGTTTGCCTGAAAATGAATCTTTGAAATGTTTCATAGTTTTAGGAATATAGCGCTTTTACATTTGAGAAATTCCGAATGGGGGTTAATGGCAGGTTTTGGCACGTCAGAAAACCACTTTCACCTAGAAACACACTTTTTATAATTCAGCTTACTGTGGAGACACATGCTGGAACTTTTTACTTTCATTCTGTATGGCAATAGCACAAACTTTGGCATGCTACTATCTATTCCTACAATCTGAGGAAGTTTTTTTTAAATCTTTTATTGCCTATTACATTATTACATTTTTAAACATGACACCATATCATAACATCAGTGGCTTTTGTTTTATTCTGCAGTACATACTACATATATATATATATATATATATATATATATATATATATATATATATATATATATATATATATATATAATACTAAGGTAAATTGAAATGAAAAGGTTGAGAATCACTCAGTTAAACTGTATACTGTAAATCCCTAAAAATGCAGTGCAAATTACTTGGTTACATTTCAATTTGCAAGCTGGAATGTGTAACGCCCTGGCCTCTGTCCTACTACCACCCACTGTCCATTTACTGTATTACACAGTGGGTGGAAAAAACACACCCATCAGAGGTGTGGCTCCCAAAGGTACCTTTCAGGCAAAGGTACCTATCAAAACCTGTGCGTGCGTGCGTGGGGGGGTTGTATGGGGAACCAGAGCAGGAATAGGGTGTGTTAAGAATTCTAATCATTCTACAACCTGGCGAGCGGCCACCATCTCCCATGGGAGCTGTTGGCTACTCTACCTGCATCCAGGCCCCATTAACCCCCATTCAGCCTTCCAGCAAATAGACCACACCGCTCCAGGAAAATTTCACGGCTGGTTTAACACCTATCCGACTGTGGAGCATGCATCGCTGCCTGGCAACGAGCACTTAGGTGTGTGTGTGTGTGTGTGTGTGTGTGTGTGTGTGTGTGTGTGTGTGTGTGTGTGTGTGTGTGTGTGTGTGTGTGTGTGTGTGTGTGTGTGTGTGTGTGTGTGTGTGTGTGTGTGTGTGTGTGTGTGTGTGCGTGCGTGCGTGCGTGCGTGTGCGTGTGCGTGTGTGTGTGCGTGCGGTTTAGATACAGGAGGGGATGTTTTCCTTTGTGAACTGTGTGTGTGAGAGAGAGAGAGACATACAGTAGCAAGAGCACCTATAAGTGTTTAGATTTTATAAGAGCAGAACAACACAAATCTGTTGGCTCATTTATGAGCTTGTAACATTATTGGTGTGTTCATAAACTAAAATAAGAGAATATTCTAAATGTCCCTGAATTTTATATGACACATTTCTTTCTGCAGGACAATTATTTTATTAACAGCCGTAAAAAAACCACAGGATATCAGATTTAATTCCTTCGCTACTATAGTACGCTCTGCTTTTTATGTATGTTTGTTTGTTTGATCAGAAAGGGGGTGCAAGGATTCAAGTGGTTAATGTAAAAAATAGATGGCGCCCCCCCCCCCCCCTACAGTGTCTCTAAGCTTACATGTGTTGCCACCTTCAGCTGCAGTATGTTTGTTCAGTGGGGTGATGCTGCATTGCAGTCAGCCATCTCTCTGGGGATAACTCCTACCACACTTGAAGATTTTATTACGCGATTGAACTAATCTGGCATTTCTACTTCCAGAGAAAATAATCCACAAGAGACTTTAATCATTTAATTGCCAGCATGTACCTTGTGGGCAACATGTCTTGTGGGCAACATGTCGGAAAAAATCCCTCCTCTCACACAATTATTGATAGCATTACATTAAAATAAATTATGATAATTGATCATTTTACTGATGTGTTGGCATAGAGTGGACAGACATATAGATAGATACCTTTATGATTCATAATACTGACATGCAGTGTTTAGGAAGCTACTTTGAAAGCATATTGTCGTTGTAAGTCCTCTTTTAAACTCCTTCAAATGTTCCGATCCAGAATATGGAGCCTATACATATTCTACATTAACATTAAGGAGAAGCACGATAGAATACAGACGCTTTAAGAGTAAACTTCCAGTAGGCTACATGGCCGCCCATGTAGCCTACATCTCAGGAGGTAGAGCCAATTCTAATCCCGGCTCCTCCACATGTCGAAGTGTCCTTGGGCAAGACACTGAACCCTACATTGCCTCCAATGAGAGCTTGGGAAGTGAGGACGCTGGGGTCGACTGTTCGCCGCTTCACCTCCCGATGTATGAATGAATGAACCATTGTAAAGCGATTTGAGCACTGTGCTATAAAAATACAATTCATTATTATTATTATTACATTAGACTACTTTCTATCAGTATTTGTAGTGATAAAATAACAATGAAGTAATTCTGTAAAGTTGTCAATCTAGCAGTAAACATTCATGCACCTGGATTTGCAAAACTGCTGATTTGCTGAGGAAGGTTTTTCATGATTACTATAGTATAATTTTCATAGTTTTTTTAATCGTCGACAATCATGAAAAACAGTGTGTGACTATACTCACGTAGACACTGAGAAAATTCTCACATGTCTCCCCCCTGCTCCGCTCCCTCCACTGGCTCCCGGTCGCTGCCCGCACAGAATACAAAACTCTGATGCTGGCATTTAAAGCAACCAAAGGTATGGCTCCCCCATATCTTGCAAGTATGATTGAACCCTACAAACCCTCCCGCGCACTCAGCCAACGCAGGGAAACTGGAAGTACCCTCACTAAAAACGCCGGGACAACGCTCCACACGTCCCAAACTCTTCTCCCTTCTGGCTCCAAAACTGTGGAATGCACTTCCCATTGCAGTCAGAACTGCAGCATCACTCCCAATCTTCCGCCGTAGCCTGAAAACCCACCTTTTCAGACTCCATCATGGCCCATAGCACTTACCCTAACCCCTTAGATAGCATTTCTGTTGGCTTAGATAGCATTTGACACAGACTTATAGCATGTTATGCAGACAGCACTATAATTGTATTGTATATAGTCATAGCACGCCATAGTACATATGTATAGCATAGTAGTAAATATGTATAGTTTATATGTATAGAGTATGTATAGTTTCATTATATAGATATTCCACTGCTACTTTCTTAGCTTACGCATGTTTCATGATAAATGCTTTTATGTGATGTATTCCCATGCTTTTGTTCTTGCTTAAATGTAAGTCGCTCTGGATTAAGAGCGTCTGCTAAATGCCTAAATTGTAAATTGTACAGTGTATAGATTGGGTCACAGAAAAAAACACATTCGCCAAATGGGAGTCTGACTTAAATTATATCAAACTTGAGAAATGTAAAAGGTGGAGAATGGCTGCTGTAGATGAACAGGTTGTCGGTATAATGTATACAGGCTGTTTGTGAAGTGCTGACGTGCTGGGTCCTGCTGAAGTGGAGGCGGTTGCCCTGCCAACGCAACGGATGGACAAAGCAGTAGATGCATGCATGGAGGAGGACAAGTGAGAAAGAGAATATGTAACACTATTACACTATTGAGGAGAGAGAGAGAGAGAGAGAGAGAGAGAGAGAGAGAGGGGGGAGAGAGAGAGAGATACGTGAGCAGGATGGCGGCGCACACAGTTGCTGCGGCTCAGTGCTCTCCCGGTCGGTGCTTTGTATGGCTTTTTGTGTACTTTTTCTTCCTGTGTACTCTTTGTGAAGAAGCATACAACACATATAGCCGGCAGGATCTCCTTAGGATAGGAGTTTGCCACAAGCGGAATGTTACAGCCGAGTTTCACCACTTACACAACACACCAGCGGACATCGCAAGGAGCCCCGGCTCCCTATGGTACACCACCCCCTCCCGGGAGGAGGCGAAGGAGCCCCGGCTCCACCCCCTCCCGGGAGGAGGTCGAAGGAGCCCCGGCTCCACCCCCTCCCGGGAGGAGGTCGAAGGAGCCCCGGCTCCCTATGGTACACCACCCCCTCCCGGGAGGAGGCGAAGGAGCCCCGGCTCCACCCCCTCCCGGGAGGAGGTCGAAGGAGCCCCGGCTCCACCCCCTCCCTTGGAGGAGGTGAAGGAGTCCCCGGCTCCTATATGGTACACCATCCCCTCCCGGGAGGAGGCGAAGGAGCCCCGGCTGCCTATGGTACACCACCCCCTCCTGGGAAGAGGCGAAGGAGCCCCGGCTCCCTATGGTACACCATCCCCTCCTGGGAGGAGGCGAAGGAGCCCCGGCTGCCTATGGTACACCATCCCCTCCTGGGAAGAGGCGAAGGAGCCCCAGCTCCCTATGGTACACCACCCCCTCCTGGGAGGAGGCGAAGGCGGCGCGGAGAGTGGAAGCAGAAGCGAGGCTGCAGGGCTGGCGTGCTAGCCAGGCTTTGGAGACTTTGGAAAATTATGGTCCCATTTATTTAAAAAAATGACCATAAAGTCGAGTATGTTCTGAGGGGTGTGGCTACCTTTACAGTCTATGATCGGGATCCACCCCCCGCTCGAGTCAAAATAAAAACCAACGAAGAAGAATGGGGGAAGTCCCGCCTCGTTGTCTGGTCCAGCCAATGGCCAGCTGGGCCCAAATGGATCTAGAAAGATGGCGACTTATACAATTCAAGGACTGACGGGCTTAATCATACGTCCATATCAGACCTGGAGAACGCTTTGTCCATATTTTTTTACAGTCTATGGTCTGTGTACACATTGTACGTGCTGAAATCAAGCCGTGGTGTTGCCATGAATTCCCCCTGTGCGCTGCTGAATGAGCGAGTTGCCAGGGGGGACAATCACCATGGCCACCGATTTGTGAAGGGCGGGTCCCGCTGGTTGTAATCTCTACAACCAGCGGGACTGTTTACCCACGGTAATTCAACCTTGCTATATCATTGTAGCTGTTGCAAACTTCTCACATCTCGTGACATCTGCAATGGGAGAGTACCGTGGATTCATCGCTGAAGCTTTTGGACAGCACCTGCCATATTTTTGCTTTGTGATTCTTCACATTTGTAATATTCATTTGAAGCTATGCATATAATAACCATTCATGATGAGCAATGTACATTTCACTACTTGGAACATGTATATGCCTAAAAGAAAAACCCACCCCGGACCATCTGGATTATGGAGCAGGCAAAGGGAATTGGTTGGTTGATTGGTTGGTTCACTTGGTTGGTGAAATTAATTGATATCAGAGCAAAAACTATTTAACCTACCAATGAATGCAGGCTAGCCTATAAGTGTTGTTTTTTAATCACAATGACATGGCCCCAATACGTTTAGAATAACAGTATTTTGTATTGCAAAATGTTGTGGCCCGGGTGTGATTTAGCGATTATGCAACATTTACCCTAAACAATTATAAATGAAAAACAAAACACGTCAACTCAATTTCATTATAACACCGTAGGGCAGACCTTTTTATTTTTTTCATTTCATCCTCGTGCCTCTACGGATCGAGTCAAATGCCTTTTTGAGGTTGATAAAGCACAACACGGAAGTCAGGTTGTTTCTTTTAACCTCCTTGATGATTCTCCCTCGGGCCAAGATCTGGGCCGTAGTTCTGCCCTCTCTAAAGTCTTTTTGGTTATCCCTCAGGTGAGGGTCGATGGCATGCCATATCCGGTTCAGGACCATACGGTTGTAGACCTTTGCAGTGATACATGCCTATGTATATTGGAATCAGGAATGTACTGTATACCTGTAGGACATGTAGGGCTGAAGTGTATAATGTATGTTTTGTAAAAACATTATCTAAATCTACAAAGTAATTAGTAACTATAACGTTTTAAAATAATTGAAGTGGAGTAAAAAGTACAATATGATCTCTAAGGTCTCTAAGATGTCGTGGAGTAAGTATAAAGTAGGCTACAGAAAATTGGAAATACTCCAGTACTGAGAAAAACTAAATTGTATACAGTATTTGTAAAGTGTTACTTTCATTACCACTGTAATACCTACAAAGACAGACAGACAAGGGGGCGAAAAAAACAAAATGTGAGTGACTGACTGACTGTGAAAAGAGAGGGTGAGACAGAGAGGGGGGGGGGGGGGGGGAATCATTCCTGAGGCAGTTTGATGCCACAGCTTATTTCCAATCGGGCGTTGGCTGAGTCAATGGAACATGAAATTGAATTGTCTTTTCTATAAGTTACAAAGTCAACGGAGCCGAGAGACGGTGGGGGGGGGGTGTGTGTGGTCGGTCCAAGAGGAAGACCAATGCTGATAGACGATTTTTTTCTTCTCAAAAGGGCACATTGTTGTCCAGAGGGCAAAGGGCGGATGCTGTAGCACCACCTAGTGTCTATATGTGCATGCCACTGCCGAGAGAGATATGCAGAGATATTTAAAGGTGATATAGACAAGTTTCCAGTGTTTGTACACAGAAGTGAGTGAGTGTTTCCAAACAAATGCATTTCTAGCTCCACCCCCCTCCCCCCCTCATTCTATTGGCTGAGCCAGGTCACTTCAGGCTATGGGATTGTTGTTGCTGCTGGGAGGGACGCTATGGATATTGCGCTCGTATGGCTAAATATGACATTACAAAATTATGAATTTCTATCGATATCTTAGTTACAACAATGACATTGAGTTGACATGTTTTTTTAAGGGTAACTGTAGCATAATCGCAATATCACACCGAGTCCCGCAAATGAGGAAGTAGGAAGTAGAGGAGACTCACTGGCTCTCAATTCAATTCTCTTTTATTTGTAATCGTGCATATAAAACATATTGCCCCTCAAATGCCCCATGCCACTACAGCATCGTTCATTCATGTGAACTACTCTGTCCACGGTTATTCATTGCAATGAAGAAAAATCGCTATGATGATCCGCGACGGCCTGTCACCGTTGGTGAGCATGGGTTGAATGCATGCTTCAAGCCGGCCGGCCGGTGAAATACTATTACTCACTTCCACTTCCACCATTTCAACAAAAGCACATGATACAACCCACTCCACATGAACGAGAACGATATTGATGTAGGCCTAAACAGGAGATTTTATTGGGGTCTGAGTTGTTCTGTGACTAAGGATCCTGAGTTCTGTGGGGTGCTTATTGCTGCTGGTGTTGTTCAGTTTCACACCACCCAACCATGCACTATACATACATAGCGATTCTCATCATTTCTGTAGGGTTTTACTAAATTACTCCTCAACTTTAGCAACTCCTTCCGCAAAGGGGTTATCGACGGGTGAGACAGTGACTTACTCGAGCATATTTGAAACACATTTATTAAACTCACACATTATTTTCAGGCAGTTTCAACTAGTTTCAAGTAACTAGCGGCTAGGTAATCGACAGCTCCACAACACCCATCAACAACAATGCCCATCGTCCTTCTGACTCGCAGCCAGTCCTCGCATGCGCATATGAGCCTATCTTGCACGTGATCATTACTGCCGACAGATGTCACTCTTACACCACTCAATACAAAATAAAATAGAAAGCATAGCAAGAAAATGTTTATATTAAAATGGGATAAAACCACACAATTTCAATAGGCTTACATATTAAATCATAAACATACTATTTCACATGAACAATGTTAGTGAAACTAAGATATGGGGATAATATTATACATTGCAATTTAAATCGCATCGCGTTTTCATTATAATACTGCAGTGCTGGGTTGAACACACCATCACTGCCTCGCGCTGCAATAGAGCGGCGTAGTCCCTCCCCCTTTCAGAACAACGAACGGACCAGGAAATGAAATGCAATGCATTCTGACCATAGGATTTTCTTTAAGTATTTATTTAAAGACGGTTACGCCGCGGACAAAGCCAACTCGGATCGTGACAAATCATGACAATGAACACAATATTTTGGGCCGATCAAATCATTAGAAAGAAGAAAATAAAGGCAGGAGACAACACTATTTGTTTCGTTTTTCTTCTTATAAATTATTTGATCGGCCCAAAACATTGTGTTCATTGTCATGATTTGTCACGATCCGAGTTGGCTTTTTCCGCGGCGTAACCGTCTTTAAATAAATACTTAAAGAAAATCCTATGGTCAGAATGCATTGCATTTCATTTCCTGGGCCGTTCGTTGTTCTGAAAGGGGGAGGGACTGCGCCGCTCTATTGGCTAAAAGTTTAAATCCCCTCCGACGTCCCGAGTAGTAAACTGTAGTGGATATAAACAGTGCATTCAGCCACAGGGGGGAAAAGGGGGAGTGTGCTGTTGCAGGAGAACACCTCAGCATCATAATATAGGGAAAGATACAGGGGGAAAAGGCCAAAAGAATACATTTATATATATTTAAAAGTTTGGCTGAAAACTTGTCTATATCACCTTTAATGTAATCTCTTTCAGTTAGTGGCTGTGACAATGTTGTCCCTCTGAAGGTTAATTCCCACTGTGGCTCTATGTCATTATGTCATGTGAAAATGTGTTATTTACAGTTATATCATGTGTTGTAATGCTGATCGCTACAGTATATGGCATGTGTTATGCACATCATAATTGAGTCATATCATGTGTCATAGTGTAATGTCAACGAAGTCCACACCCACAAGAGGGAGTTCAACAAACCATGTGTAACACAGATTCGGCACAAACAAGGGACTAAACAGATTTCGCTCCTATGACACCAAAATGTGGAACACCCTACCAACAGTCATTAAGATATGTGAATCCCCTGACTCCTTCAAAACCGTTCTCAAAGGGCACCTATGGGCGGCTGTAATTCGAAACTGCCCCCCCCCCACCCCCTTTTCCCCTCACCGTATATTATCTTTTCCCTTTTTACCTCCTTTTATGATGATTTCCTGTTTTTTTGTATTATAGAAGTGTATATTTGTACTTCTCTAAATGTTCTGATTAATTGAAAATGCATGGTGGACCCTATTGTAATTGTAAACAAGTGTAATGCTTTATGGTGTCGTCCACAGTTACCAGTTTTTGTATTGAGTTGTGCTTGAAATGTACCTATTCTGCATACTGTCAATCAATCAATCAATCAATCAATCAATCAATCCATATGTCATATGTGTAATAGTATCATTATGTCATGTGTAATAGTATTGCATTTTATGGACACACCATCAGGCCAAACAGACAGCAAACAGCATGAAATCACATACAGTACTATTATGTTACAAGACAGAAAGCTCTCAGGGCAACAGATTGATGGCTAGACCACCAAGACGGGACAAAAGCTTCTATAAAGGGCCACTTTGCACATGTACATAGCCTGGATCCTATATGGACTTGGTTATACTGTGAGGGAAAGGCAGTGTTTCTCTGATTTAGCCACTCTAAAACAGAGGTTCTCAACATTTGTTTCTGGCTGGGGACCCCCAGAAATGCTTTGGCCATGTCTTGCGACCCCCACCCCCAATACAAATTAACCGCTACAATAACCTTAATAACAGAGAAAATACATCATGAATAAATACTGAAACCAGATATAATTATTAAGGAAAGTTTATGCATGTACCATGTAGGCCTACTAGTAAACTCTTAATTTCCATTTTCCAGACATTCAGTTAAAAAAAAAAAAGTGGTGTGGCATCGGTATGGCATTGTATGCAGAAAAGCAATTATGAAAACAATAACAATGAGAAAGGGGTCCTTCCTGGAGTGCATATATCCGCCAGCCTGGTGGTTAAGACTTTTACACAATTATCACAATACAATAGTATCGTCACAATATCGACATCAACGTAATTGTTCAAATATATTATATTTTATTTAGTCCATAATAGCCAAAGACAAATGGCGACATAAGTCAGTTTCCAGAAAAAGTACTTTCTTTTGTTTTAATTATTATTCATGCTGTCTTTCCCATAGTAGCTCAGCTACTGTCATTAAAACACTGCACATCTGCTGTGTAATTACATGGCTTAATGAATAGACTGCTGGAGCTTCAACCACTTTATTCAGCTGATAAAGAGACAAATGAAAGCTCCTCCCATATCCAGACCACGCACGTTACACACACACGCATGCACGCACACTAGGGGTGTAACGATACATTTTAACAGCGTTGCGATACGTATCACGATGCATGATTGACTATGATACATGGACGATATTGGTTCATTATGGCGATACGATACAATTCAATGATTTGGAATCGATACAGTAACTATTTAGCAAATACATTAAATATGTGTGAAACTTGTAGATAGTGCAGGTTTTTTAAGGGAAAGATTTATTATTATGGATATAAATGACTAAAGTGATTCTCTGGCAAATAGATGGACATTGTATTCGAACACATATACAGTATGGACAAACCCACGCCTTGACATGAACACAGAGAATACACTTCATCGATAGACCAATAATGGAATGGAAAAGTAATTAAACCCAACTTTTAAATTTTTTTCTTGTTAAAATTGCTAAATGCAATGCACAAATACAGTTAGCATTGATCAATTATATTATTTACATTGCAAAACGATTCGATACCGATTATTACCATTTTAAAACGATACGATACAAAGTCAAACGATACGATATTTGCCATTTACATTTTGATTTACTTAATTATAATCAATATTTCGATACAGTTACTATATCGTTACACACCTAATGCGCACACAGAGTAGAACCTTTCACACAAGCAGCTTCAAACACTTTAAGCGCTAGGACAAACAGATAGACTGTTCTAATACTGCTGCTATACTTTGATTATGATTATTCCATTATTAAGGGTCAAGCCCTTCGGGGCTAATTGACCCCTAATTACCCCCTCTAGATGAAATAAATCACAGCCGTGTGAAGTGAGGGGCACTATTATCATTGTACATCATCCATTCATTGTCAATGGGAATTAAATCTTTGTGTATATAGGACAAAAATAGCCGATTTGCATATGACATACATTCTCCATTGTCAATGGGAATTTAATGTTTGTGTAAGACGAAAATCTGCACTATAGCTGAATATTGGAAGGGCTAGCAAGTAGCAACCCTCATACATTGTTATGATTTGCTCGATCCGTTTTTTAGATATCATGTTTCATACATCATCCACGGAATGTGATGATGTATGATGATAAGAATGCCTCTCACTTCACACAAGTGTGTGTTTGAGGGGCGCTAGACCCTCCTATGAGTTTTGAGGGTTTGTGCAACACAAAATTGTGTAAACACAAACATTGATGACAAAGGTGAGGACGCAAATTGGCCAGAATGAGATGATGTATGATTGAGTCCATGTATGATTACAATTCCCATAATGCTTTGGTGCACTGCTCCTCCTTGTGGATAGGGGGAGGGCTGTCTTACTGAGACATACATAGGCCTATATACCCAGCCAATCATCCAGCAATTGACCAACGTACCTTAGTTACGTCATCAGCCAATCCCTGATTGGCAGAGCAACGCCACCAATACGCAACCAATCCCTGATTGGCCGAGTGACGCCACCGACATACGCAGCTGATTACAGTAGCCTACTTGCGCGCTCTGCTCGCGGAAGTAATATGTTCAGAGTGTTGAGCTTGGCAGCCTGCAGCTAGCCAACACACCAGTAGTGTTGAGCTTGGCAGGCTGCAGCTAGCCAACACACCACACCACGCACCAGTAGTGTTGAGCTTGGCAGGCTGCAGCTAGCCAACACACCAGCAGAGTGTTGAGTGTGGCAGGCTGCAGCTAGCCAACACACCAGTAGTGTTGAGCTTGGCAGGCTGCAGCTAGCCAACACACCACACCAGTAGTGTTGAGCTTGGCAGGCTGCAGCTAGCCAACACACCAGCAGAGTGTTGAGCGTGGCAGGCTGAAGCTAGCCAACACACCAGCAGCCAGTGTATCAACAAAACAACACACAAATAACGACTATACTGTCATCAGTGAATGTCAACTTATTTGAAAGTATGACATCATACAATATGACCTGGTGACATCATAGGGTATGACCTGGTGACTTCACAGGGAAAGTTAAAATGTTGGATGCTGACAGCATACATATCCCACTTCATTGTCCAAATCAAACTGTTTATCCAGCGCACACTCATTCCACTCCCACAACTAATTGGTCGAGAGGATTTTTGGAATTGCATGAAATAACGAGCTCATCGTGTGAATGAGCCACGTCTAGTTAGTGAGATCAGGGCTTTGTTTCCACACTGTTTGCATGTATGTTGCACAACCATCTGAGGAGTTCCCTAACACTCCTGGAGAGTGTGAGGCTGTGGATCGAGGCTCACCTCCAGGCACAGAGGCCCCGCCTCCAGGCACAGAGGCCCCGCCTCCAGGCACAGAGGCCCCGCCTCCAGGCACAGAGGCCCTGTCTCCAGCCACAGAGACCCCTCCCCCACCCCCCCACACAGGCTCAGATGCCATATGGTTCAACCAAGATGGCTGGGGCATTGCGTCCAGCGCCCTCACCTGGCTGCTGGTCTTCTACGCCGAGGCGGTAGTGGTCTTCGTCCTGCTGCTGCCCGCCAGCGGCAGCACAGCGCTCTATGGCCTGCTCAACGGGGCACTCTTCACCGGCCTGGCCTTCCTCACCCTCGCCTCACACGTCAAGGTCATGTGCACGGACCCGGGGGTGGTGCCCAAAGGAGGTGCCACCCTGGAGCTCATGGAGAACCTCAGTACGGAGGTGCGGCCCGGCCAGACACTCTACAGGTGTCCGAAGTGCTGCAGCATCCGACCGGACAGAGCCCACCACTGCAGCGTGTGCCAGCGCTGCGTGAAGAAGATGGACCACCACTGTCCCTGGGTCAACAACTGTGTGGGAGAGAACAACCAGAAGCACTTTGTTCTGTTCAACATGTACGTGGCTCTGCTCTCTGCCCATGCTCTGCTGCTGCTGTTCCTCCACGTGGTGGCCTGCACGGAGGAAACGGGGAACTGGTCTCACTGCAGCGGAGGAGTCTTCTCTCCTCTGGTCACGGTCGGCCTGCTCTTCCTCCTGTGCTTCGAGAGCCTCCTCTTCATTGTGTTCACGGCGGTCATCTTTGTCACCCAGGTCGAATCCATCTGCACGGACAAGACGTACGTGGAGCGGTTGAAGATGGAGAAGAGGGCCTGGGCTCGGAGGTCTGGATGGACCAACATGAAGGATGTGTTTGGACACCCTTGCTCCGTGTCCTGGCTCTGGCCCTTCACAGCCCCTCAGCGCCCCCGCAGTGCCGACACAGACCAGTGTGTTGTGTAAATCTACTGGTTCTCACTACAGCAGGGCAGACACAGACCAGTGTGTTGTGTAGATGCATCACGTAAGTCATCACTATCCTTGCCAATATTTAAGAAACATCTTAAACAATATCTAATTTGTTCCTCACTGTAGTCAATATGATGGGTTAGCTTTACTTTTTTTTGCTATTTTTCTTTTGTGCGGTTTTGTTTTTATTGCACTGCTGATTGTGTATTTTGTTAATTATAGAATCGTGCATTTCCCATCAGTGTATCACTCAGAATCCCCATACAAGGGGGATATGGTGCCCAGGTCTCGTGCCATCACGTGACATCATCAGGGATGGAGATCCCTGATGTCATAGTATATGCGACGTGCTGTTGCAATTAAGCCCATATATGGAGATCTCTGATGCCATCAATATTAGTACAGTAGGATATATGTCAGAACTAGAGATGTCTCGACACTGTATCGGCATCGGAAAGGTATTGGATCGGCATATGCCAGTCTAACCACCGATCCGACACAGGGGTAAGGGGTTGACACTATGGCAGGTAAATAAAATGTTTGGTCATGTGGAGTTTGCTTTCGAGTTGCCAAAACTGCAAGTGCACATTTGAGTGAGGAGTCTGCTATAAACACAACACGAGATATATAGCTAGATAACTATAAACACTATCCCCAGTCGGTGGACTTCAAAATAAGTAAATTGTATTATTTTATTATTATATATGTTGATCCTTCCCCATCCATCCTTCCTCTTCGATGTCTCCCTTTTGACTGACACCTGTCCATTTAAACTCTAGACGGACCTGCCCCAAAGTTATTTGTGCAGCTGCGCCCGGCAGCCGGTGAAAACTAGAGTTCTCAACAGGCACGGAAATTAAGGCCCCGGTAGGGCCGGGCCCAATGTACGTCGGTGTAAGAATGGTGGCCCCTTATTGGCTGTTGATGGTGATGTAACTAGGGTACGTTTCAAGGTTGGTATAAGGTCAATAACGGGTCTAAAGGATTTAGAACAGCAGTTGTAATCAGTGGCGAATTTATCGACAGTGCAACTGGTTCAATGCACCGGGGCCCAGCTCCCAACGGGCCCATGAAGAGTAACACCAAGGATTCATCAGTGATGTCACTGACAGACTGGTTTATAACAGTTTCAAGCATAGGCATATAGCCCCTTTCGGCTGTGGAGCGTATGTGCTCAAGGGAGGGCAAAAAAATCCCGAGGTTCCTTGCGAAGCACCGCGGAAGCATGAGTGTGCGTCACAGAGCGCATGTTCGGGTCTGATAAGTCCAGGAAAAGATGCGCTGTGATTGTAGTCACTTGAGTGGCGGCGTGACGTAACATGCCTTCCACTTTCCGGCGTACTTCCTCCCCCAGTGTAAATTATTCCGCCCTCCCGTCAACACACATGGCTCCAACGAACTGCAGCGGCCAATGAGGCATCTATTTTATACAGGTTTAATGTTTGTTTTTAGTTCAATGTTTGTTTTAAAAACGCAATTTACAATGAAGGGACAATGTACGTCCCTAGTATAAAAAGGTAGGTGGCTAGCGCACATCCAGTTCCTGTCTGGTGCTGGACTAAGGTAAGTACAGTGAAGAGAGGAGAGTCCGCACACAGGTTTGCTCCAAGGTGTTTGCTTTTTATTCAATACACCATAAATAAGGCACAACGTTTCGGCCGTGAACGGCCTTCATCAGGTGACAATCGGCAGTATGTGTGACAACTCCCTTTTAAACCCCGTCGTCACATCACGTGACTGATGACGACTGTATGGGCAGGTGATTCACTAACACCAATAAGTGACATGACAATAAATATAATTACAATAAATATAACCATAAATATGAACATGAGTAACCACCACAGCAAGCAAGTTTACAATAAAGCAACACAGTTTCAAAAGGACAATTTCAATCAAACTTGCTGGTATTTTGCTTGTTACAGACTGTTTTAGTATTTTATAAATACATTTTTTTAATATTTTTATATATTAGAGATTTTGCATTTTTTGTTTTTAAGATTTAAAAAGCTTTTGGTACCAAAAGTAGTTTACAGTTTGGGCAATCTGCTCCAAAATAGTGTTAATCAGTCAGAACAATATCAATGGGGATAGGTACGAGATACATGAAGGTTAACATTCAAGATCAATCAGTGGTTCTCTGGACATTAGCCAGTAAAGCCATCAAGATTAATTTAATTTAATTTAAAGTGGGCGAACCCAGATAATACACAAATACCGAGAAGTATACTTCACAAATGCAAAATAAGTTTAAATATCAAAACGAATAAAGAGTCAACATGCAGTTCAGTTCATACAGGGGAATCTGATGGTTCAGTCCTTGCTCACTATTTACAGGAAGGCAGATAACTCATAGTCCTCATTTAGTCCATGGGGTTGTAGTGTGCGGAGGGTGTAGGTCCAATATGCCTCCCTTCTTAGGAGGAGGTTATGGATATCTCCACCTCTCCGTGGTAACTGCACCCTCTCTATGCCCACATATCGGAGCGATGCCACGGCATGGCCCATTTTGTTAAAGTGTTGGGCTACTGGGCTTTTGGGATTGGTGTTTCTGATGTTGGATCTATGTTCACTAATACGTGTTTTTAGGGCTCTACTGGTTTGTCCCACATATGAGAGGCCACACGGGCACGTCAACATGTATATAACGTTTATGGTTGAGCATGTGATTGTTCCTCTGATTTTGATGGCCTTGCCTGTGTGTGGATGGTTGAATGTGTCACATCTTGTGGTGAAGTTACACTGTGTACAGGATCCACATTTGAAATTGCCTGTACGGACATTTTTGTCCAGGAAGGTACGAGGTGTTTGGGGGTTGTGATCAGATCTCACCAACATCGATCTGATGTTTGGTGCCCTTTTATATACTATCTGTGGTGGTCCTTCGTACACTGATTTAAAGGCGTTGTCAGATTGGATAATGTGCCAGTGTTTGTTTACAATGTTTGTTTTTACAATGTACGTCCCTAACACAAACATTAAATGCCATTAACAATAAAGATAATTTAATGTTTGTTTTTAGTTCAATGTTTGTTTTAAAAACGCCATTGACAATGAAGGGAAAATGTACGTCATCTTGTCCCTTACACAAACATTAGATTTTAATATATTAGCGCCCCTCACTTCACGCGGGTGTGATTTTTTTAAATATCAATGGCTTCAAGTCTATACTACTTCCATGTTGCATAACAGTGACATCACTGTCCACTCCAGCCTTGTTTCAACGTGTTTTATTGTGTTCATGTAGCAGCATAACAAAGCTCAGCTGTAGCCTATTTTGTCACGTTCCGTCGCACTAATGAAACACTAGATGGAATTATTATGCCATGTCAACATTCAAGTACAACTACGTATGTACTGTATTTAACCCAGATAAAGTATTCTGTCACTCTGCACGTTTAAATGATACGTAACTTGCGGAGTTGGTTCAGTCAGATATACTCGAGGGGTTTCATGCCGTGCTCAAGGGCGCATACATATACTCAAGGGTTTAATATGCTACATTACTATGTGGGCGTATTCAGTGTGTGCAAGACCCACATGTCATTCGCTGATGTGGCAGTCAGCTGACCATTGGGCGGGCTACTTCAGCTCACTAGACAGCATGCTCTTCCTGCCTTCCTTCTGCTCATGGTTCCTGGTTGTTATGTGATGTTTGCTGACACCACCACCCCAGCACCACCGTTGGGCTCTGTTATGTTCCCCACGGGTTTTTTTTATTGTATATCTATCTCCCTGCTCTTAATGTTTAATGATGGTGTTTGATTGTGCCGAACAGGGAGAAAATGCAGCAGAGCCGAACACCAAGATAATATTATCTGCATACTTGTATTCTCATTCTATAATAAATATTGTTTAAATCTATTCGTGAGTTGTCTGACTGAACTAACGTTTTTTTCCATCTGCCAAATCAGTTCTGATAGCCTGCAGGCTGCATGCAGCCTTGCACTCCTACAGACACACATTAGGCCTACAGATTGATTGAAACATACATACAAATGATTGCAAATTGATTTTCAATCAATCTGCCATTGGTTGTAATAGACATTAGTTAGTAGCAGTTAGTAGCGCTCTTCTTGGGCACAACTTAAGTAGGTGCTGTATTGATGCATAATATGCTTGTTTGCTTTCATGGACACAGCCTATATACGTACTGTATATGGTGTGTTTAACAAAAGCTGCAAACCATAGCCTGTCCACTGTGCATTGGCATTGGTATTGTTTCTTGGGGCATTTCAATAAATATTAACAGCTTACACACAGTTCTACACATCTGTGTGGCATACGCTCTGCACACGCACATTAACAAGCTGTGGTGTAATTCCAACACTGAGCACACAGCATGTAAACTGAACTTACTTGTGTATATGAATTAAGCATTCACATTCATATCCAACGAGCCCCGCTGTGTCTGTATCATGTATGTGCATACAGAACAAAATCAAAACAGACTGCAGATGGCACAAAAGAAAAAAGAAAACAGTGAGAAACATTTGTCTCAAAGATGAGACCGATGACAGCAGGTGTGCAACACGGTTTCTGCAGAAAGACGTCTATCTTTTAAACGAATGTATGCAAATGTTATGGGATAAGTACCGGTATATTTTAGGTGGGACGCATATTTCATTGTTCAAGGGCTTGTAAAGAAAACTAAACAAAAGAAAACACCCTTTAAATTAAATTGTTAAATTGTGTTATTTTCTATATCAGATAATTCACATTTCCTAAAGGAAATGCATGTATTTAATTCAGCAGGCCTATGACCCGAAGCAGTGATACAACATAATTATATCCACTGACCATAGGGCATAACAGCTTAATTAGCGAGAACATTAGTACAATTAACCCTGAGGATATTGCATACAGTACATTTTACTCTTTTAAAATTACATGTGTTATCTACTATCTACCATATATTTCAGCCATGATGCAAACCGTATGTCATATCATCCTCTCTTGTACCTGAAATGACCATCAATTGATGCTGGGTGTCAGAGCCACACACACACGCACCGGCCAGACACATTCACCTTCACACGCACGCGCACGCACCCACGCGCGCACACACACACACACACACACACACACACACACAAATCTAAATGAGAAAGAGTCTCAGGGGTTTAGAGTAATGGAATCTCATGTACACAACGTCCAGGTGATCAATACTGCTCGTGCACGCACAGACACACGCACACAGTCAGTTCCACAAAAGCATGTGTCAGATCGCTCTAAGCATGCAAATCTACATGCAGTCACAGGCACACGAGCACGCACGTGCACACATGCACGCACGCGCACACACACCACACCACATTTTGTAATCATTGAGTATTGAGTCATTACAGCCAGGGCCATGCTGAGTCCTTAAGAGGGTTAAAGACCCACCCTGGTATTGGCTGGGATTAAAGAACTATTACAACAATAAATCACTGTAATGAAAACATGAGGTCAGCCCATTCTCCCACAATTGGAATCTGCATGGTTCCAATAATGACTGAGTCCTTATCTAAATATTTGCTACTGCCTCGTCATCGGAGTCAGACGCCCGTTCTGCCACCGCACACAACCATGGCTTTATCTTTAGCTCTCTCTCTGGCTTTACAATTAATACAAATGTTTATCAACTTCAATCCTTGGGGAAGCCAGACGGAATTGATTGCATTCACTCACCGTCTCAAATCTCATTTAGCTCCCTGCAGGGACCCAAATGACTGCTTTTCAACAACCTGCTATACAATCCCTAAAGCAACGATTCTCAGCCTTTTGTGATTCAAGGACCCCAAGTTTGATATGTGTTATTAGGCCAATTATTAGGCCATTATTATTATGATTTTCATTCCTGCTGAGACCCATTTAGACCATGGAATGCTCAGGGTTGATTTAATTCTGACATCCACCAGGGTCTATTTGATTCCTAACCACTATGTATAGTCCCCCCATTTCCTAGAACTGTGTAGAGTTCTGAAATAATAGTTGTAGTTGAGTAGCCTACTATTTGTCTCTGAAATGTAGTGGAGTAAAAAGTAAAAATATAGAAAAATACTTCAGTAAAAAGTTCCAGCATGTGTGCCCACAGTAAGCTGAATTATAAAAAGTGTGAATTTTCTAGGTGAAAGTGCTTTTTTGACCTGCCATTGAGCCCCATTGTAAATCTCTCAAATTTGAAAGCACTATATTTCTAAAATTATGAAACATTTCAAAGATTCCTCTTCAGGCAAACATGCCCACCGTAAGATGAACCTAAGTAGGCTAGAAATAAGGCAAGATTAATGACTATTGAAATGTAAATGATGTAAGTGATCGCTTTTGGACCTGTAAATTACAACAAAACAAACTAAGGCACTGGTGTGGTACTCCTGGTTTACCGGAACAGGGTTCAACTCCCTGCAGTGCCCTCAATTTGTTGCATTTACATGATTTATTTAAAAATTTTGCTCATTGAGTTGCCTTTTCATAGATGATAACCCCCAGGTTCTTTCCTGTGGTTGTACTCCCTACAGTTAGGTCAGGGCCGTAGCTGACCATTTGGTTGCCCTACTCGTAGGATATTTGTGTTGCCCCCCCTCCCGACGAGAGCACTGCTATTCCTCATGCAGATCGGCTATTTTCACTGTTTGTGAGGACGCACACACATAGTTACATAGTATCGTCATAGATCGTCATTACGCAGCGGAGCCGCAGAGAAAATTGTTATTTTGAGGGTCGGCTTGGCACTTTTTGGCACATTTTGTTGCCCCCCTCGGCGTGTTGCCCTACTCACAGTGCGTACTGCGCGTATAGGTAGCGACGACACTGAGTTAGGTTACCAATGGGGATGCACGATTAATTGGTAGCATAATCGGAATAGGTAAACGAAAACGATGGGCTATAACCCATGTTTTTTTCATTTTTTTCAAAACCTCAAAAATGATGAAAAACGGCGTGCTATAGTATGCCGTACGGTATGGGCTATAGCCCATGGTCAAATATGATGAAAAACGAGGATTAAAAGAAATTCAAAAATTCAAAAAACGATGGGCTATAACCCATGTTTTAGTTTTTCTTCATTTTTTTCAAAACCTCAAAAATGATGAAAAACGGCGTGCTATAGTATGCCGTACGGTATGGGCTATAGCCCATGGTCAAATATGATGAAAAACGAGGATTAAAAAAAATCTAAAATTCAAAAAACGATGGGCTATAACCCATGTTTTTGTTTTTCTTCATTTTTTTCAAAACCTCAAAAATGATGAAAAACGGCGTGCTATAGTATGCCGTACGGTATGGGCTATAGCCCATGTTCAAATATGATGAAAAACGAGGTTATTTTTTTTTATTATTATTCAAAAAACGATGGGCTATAACCCATGTTTTTTTCATTTCTTTCAAAACCTCAAAAATGATGAAAAACGGCGTGCTATAGTATGCCGTACGGTATGGGCTATAGCCCATGGTCAAATATGATGAAAAACGAGGATTAAAAAAAAAATCAAAAATTCAAAAAACGATGGGCTATAACCCATGTTTTTGTTTTTCTTCATTTTTTTCAAAACCTCAAAAATGATGAAAAACGGCGTGCTATAGTATGCCGTACGGTATGGGCTATAGCCCATGTTCAAATATGATGAAAAACGAGGATAAAAAAAAATCAAAAATTCAAAAAACGATGGGCTATAACCCATGTTTTTGTTTTTCTTCATTTTTTTCAAAACCTCAAAAATGATGAAAAACGGCGTGCTATAGTATGCCGTACGGTATGGGATATAGCCCATGTTCAAATATGATGAAAAACGACGAAAAAATAAATAAATCAAAAATTCAAAAAACTATGGGCTATATATAACCCATGTTTTGTTCATTTTTTTTCAATTTTTTTCAAAACCTCAAAAATGATGAAAAACGGCGTGCTATAGTATGCCGTACGGTATGGGCTATAGCCCATGTTCAAATATGATGAAAAACTAGGTTACATTTTTTTTTCAAAAATTCAAAAAACGATGGGCTATAACCCATGTTTTTTTCATTTTTTCAAAACCTCAAAAATGATGAAAAACGGCGTGCTATAGTATGCCGTACGGTATGGGCTATAGCCCATGGTCAAATATGATGAAAAACGAGGATTAAAAAAAAAATCAAAAATTCAAAAAACGATGGGCTATAACCCATGTTTTTGTTTTTCTTCATTTTTTTCAAAACCTCAAAAATGATGAAAAACGGCGTGCTATAGTATGCCGTACGGTATGGGCTATAGCCCATGTTCAAATATGATGAAAAACGAGGATAAAAAAAATTCAAAAATTCAAAAAACGATGGGCTATAACCCATGTTTTTGTTTTTCTTCATTTTTTTCAAAACCTCAAAAATGATGAAAAACGGCGTGCTATAGTATGCCGTACGGTATGGGATATAGCCCATGTTCAAATATGATGAAAAACGACGAAAAAATAAATAAATCAAAAATTCAAAAAACTATGGGCTATATATAACCCATGTTTTGTTCATTTTTTTTTCCATTTTTTTCAAAACCTCAAAAATGATGAAAAACGGCGTGCTATAGTATGCCGTACGGTATGGGCTATAGCCCATGTTCAAATATGATGAAAAACGAGGTTATAGTATTATGCTACCAATTAATCGTGCATCCCCATTGGTAACCTAACTCAGTGTCGTCGCTACCTATACGCGCAGTACGCGCTGTGAGTAGGGCAACACGCCGAGGGGGTCAACAAAATGTGCCAAAAAGTGCCAAGCCGACCCTCAAAATAACAATTTTCTCTGCGGCTCCGCTGCGTAATGACGATCGGCTGTGTGTGCGTCCACAAATTCAAAAATACACAAAACGATGGGCTATAACCCATGTTTGTTTGTTTTTTTTCATTTTTTTCAAAACCTCAAAAATGATGAAAAACGGCGTGCTATAGTATGCCGTACGGTATGGGCTATAGCCCATGGTCAAATATGATGAAAAACGAGGATAAAAAAAAATCAAAAATTAAAAAAACGATGGGCTATAACCCATGTTTTAGTTTTTCTTCATTTTTTTCAAAACCTCAAAAATTATGAAAAACGGCGTGCTATAGTATGCCGTACGGTATGGGCTATAGCCCATGTTCAAATATGATGAAAAACGAGGTTAAAAAAAATATCTAAAATTCAAAAAACGATGGCCTATAACCCATGTTTTGTTTTTTTTCATTTTTTTCAAAACCTCAAAAATGATGAAAAACGGCGTGCTATAGTATGCCGTACGGTATGGGCTATAGCCCATGGTCAAATTTGATGAAAAACGAGGATAAAAAAAAATCAAAAAATCTAAAAACGATGGGCTATAACCCATGTTTTTTTTTCTTCATTTTTTTCAAAACCTCAAAAATGATGAAAAACGGCGTGCTATAGTATGCCGTACGGTATGGGCTATAGCCCATGGTCAAATATGATAAAAAACGAGGATTAAAAAAAAATCAAAAAATCAAAAAACGATGGGCTATAACCCATGTTTGTTTGTTTTTTTTTTTCATTTTTTTCAAAACCTCAAAAATGATGAAAAACGGCGTGCTATCGTATGCCGTACGGTATGGGCTATAGCCCATGTTCAAATATGATGAAAAACGAGGTTAAAAAAAATATTCAAAAATTTAAAAAAACGATGGGCTATAACCCATGTTTTTTTTTTCAAAACCTCAAAAATAATGAAAAACTGCGTGCTATAGTATGCCGTACTGTATGGGCTATAGCCCATGGTCAAATATGATGAAAAACGAGGATAAAAAAAAAATCTAAAAATCTAAAAAAACGATGGGCTATAACCCATCGTTAAAAAAAATATTCAAAAATTTAAAAAAAACGATGGGCTATAACCCATCGGTTTTT
Organism: Protomyctophum parallelum; assembly: GCF_964188405.1. Lineage (NCBI taxonomy): Eukaryota > Metazoa > Chordata > Actinopteri > Myctophiformes > Myctophidae > Protomyctophum > Protomyctophum parallelum. Next base: position 35,248,471 of record NC_139700.1, on the reverse strand, counting down.
TTTTCATTTCTTTCAAATCCTTAAAAATTATGAAAAACGGCGTGCTATAGTATGCCGTACGGTATGGGCTATAGCCCATGTTCAAAAATGATGAAAAACGAGGTTAAAAAAAATATTCAAAAATTCAAAAAACGATGGGCTATAACCCATGTTTTTTTTTCTTCATTTTTTTCAAAACCTCAAAAATGATGAAAAACGGCGTGCTATAGTATGCCGTACGGTATGGGCTATAGCCCATGGTCAATTATGATGAAAAACGAGGATAAAAAATATATTAAATAATTAAAAAAATGATGGGCTATAACCCATGTTTTTTTTTTTTTTCCTTTTTTTTTAAATCCTCAAAAATGATGAAAAACGGCGTGCTATAGTATGCCGTACGGTATGGGCTATAGCCCATGTTAAAAAAATATGAAAAACGAGGTTAAAAAAAACATTCAAAATTTCAAAAAACGATGGGATATAACCCATGTTTTTTTTTTCATTCTTTTCAAATCCTCAAAAATGATGAAAAACGTCGTTCTACAGTATGCCGTACGATATGGGCTATTATACGAGCGTCTAAAAATGGGATAAAAAACGTCTAAAAATAGACGTGTTTTAGACGTCTATTTTTAGACATTTTTTAGACGTCTATTTTTAGACGTTTTTTTAGACGTCTATTTTTGACGTTTTTTATCCCATTTTTAGACGCACGTCTAATAGCCGGCTATTGCTCAGTGGGATGGTCAAAAATGATGAAAAACGAGGATTAAAAAAAAAATCTAAAAAACGATGGGCTATACCCATCGTATTTTTTTCCATTATTTTCAAATCCTCAAAAATGATGAAAAACGGCGTGCTACAGTATGCCGTAATATATGGGCTATTAGACGAGCGGCTAAAAATGGAAAAATAATTGAAAAAAATAGACGTCTAAAACACGTCTAAAAATAGACGTGTTTTAAACGTCTATTTTTAGACGTTTTTTAGACGTCTATTTTTAGACGTTTTTTAGACGTCTATTTTTAGACGTTTTTTAGACGTCTATTTTTAGACGTTTTTTATCCCATTTTTAGACGCACGTCTAGTAGCCGGCTATTGCTCAGTGGGATGGTCATGATGAAAAACGAGGGTTAAAAAAAAAATCTAAAAATCTAAAAAACGATGGGCTATAACCCATCGTTTTTTTTTTTCATTTCTTTCAAATCCTTAAAAAATATGAAAAACGGCGTGCTATAGTATGCCGTACGGTATGGGATATAGCCCATGGTCAATTATGATGAAAAACGAGGATAAAAAATATATTAAAAAATTCAAAAAACGATGGGCTATAACCCATGTTTTTTTTCTTCATTTTTTTCAAAACCTCAAAAATGATGAAAAACGGCGTGCTATAGTATGCCGTACGGTATGGGCTATAGCCCATGGTCAATTATGATGAAAAACGAGGATAAAAAATATATTCCAAAATTAAAAAAATGATGGGCTATAACCCATGTTTTTTTTTTTTTTTCATTTTTTTAAAATCCTCAAAAATGATGAAAAACGGCGTGCTATAGTATGCCGTACGGTATGGGCTATAGCCCATGTTCAAAAAATATGAAAAAAACATTCAAAATTTCAAAAAACGATGGGATATAACCCATGTTTTTTTTTTTCATTCTTTTCAAATCCTCAAAAATGATGAAAAACGTCGTTCTACAGTATGCCGTACGATATGGGCTATTAGACGAGCGTCTAAAAATGGGATAAAAATAACGTCTAAAAATAGACGTCTAAAACACGTCTAAAAATAGACGTGTTTTAGACGTCTATTTTTAGACATTTTTTAGACGTCTATTTTAGATGTTTTTTAGACGTCTATTTTTTTACGTTTTTTATCCCATTTTTAGACGCACGTCTAATAGCCGGCTATTGCTCAGTGGGATGGTCAAAAAAAAACGAGGATTAAAAAAAAATCTAAAAATCTAAAAAACGATGGGCTATACCCACGTCTATTTTTAGACGTTTTTTAGACGTCTATTTTTAGACGTTTTTTAGACGTCTATTTTTTGACGTTTTTTAGACGTCTATTTTTTGACGTTTTTTATCCCATTTTTAGACGCACGTCTAATAGCCGGCTATTGCTACAGTATGCCGTAATATATGGGCTATTAGACGAGCGGCAAAAAATTGGAAAAAAATTGAAAAAAATAGACGTCTAAAACACGTCTAAAAATAGACGTGTTTTACCCCTACCGTACGGCATACTATAACACGCACTTTTTCATCATTTTTGAGGATTTGAAAAAAATTCAAAATTAAAAAAAACATGGGTTATAGCCCATCGTTTTTTTTAAATTTAGATTTTTTTTTAAACCTCGTTTTTCATCATTTTTAAACATGGGCTATAGCCCCTACCGTCCGGCATACTATAACACGCAGTTTTTCATCATTTTTGAGGATTTGAAAAAAATTCAAAATTTCAAAAAACATGGGTTATAGCCCATCGTTTTTTTTTAATTTAGATTTTTTTTTAAACCTCGTTTTTCATCATTTTTAAACATGGGCTATAGCCCCTACCGTACGGCATACTATAACACGCAGTTTTTCATCATTTTTGAGGATTTGAAAAAAATTCAAATTTTCAAAAAACATGGGTTATAACCCATCGTTTTTTTGAAAATTTAAAAAAAAATTAAACCTCGTTTTTCATCATTTTTAAACATGGGCTATAGCCCCTACCGTACGGCATACTATAACACGCAGTTTTTCATCATTTTTGAGGATTTGAAAAAAATTCAAAATTTAAAAAAAACATGGGTTATAGCCCATCGTTTTTTTGAAATTTTGAAAAAAATTTAAACCTCGTTTTTCATCATTTTTAAACATGGGCTATAGCCCCTACCGTACGGCATACTATAACACGCAGTTTTTCATAATTTTTGAGGATTTGAAAAAAATTCAAAATTTCAAAAAACATGGGTTATAGCCCATCGTTTTTTTGAAATTTTGAAAATAAATTAAACCTCGTTTTTCATCATTTTTAAACATGGGCTATAGCCCCTACCGTACGGCATACTATAACACGCAGTTTTTCATCATTTTTGAGGATTTGAAAAAAATTCAAATTTTCAAAAAACATGGGTTATAACCCATCGTTTTTTTTAAATTTTGAAAAAAATTTAAACCTCGTTTTTCATCATTTTTAAACATGGGCTATAGCCCCTACCGTACGGCATACTATAACACGCAGTTTTTCATAATTTTTGAGGATTTGAAAAAAATTAAAAAATTCAAAAAACATGGGTTATAGCCCATCGTTTTTTTGAAATTTTGATTTCTTTTTTAAACCTCGTTTTTCATCATTTTTAAACATGGGCTATAGCCCCTACCGTACGGCATACTATAACACGCAGTTTTTCATCATTTTTGAGGATTTGAAAAAAATTCAAAATTTCAAAAAACATGGGTTATAGCCCATCGTTTTTTTGAAAATTAAAAAAAAAATTAAACCTTGTTTTTCATCATTTTTAAACATGGGCCATAGCCCCTACCGTACGGCATACTATAACACGCAGTTTTTCATCATTTTTGAGGATTTGAAAAAAATTCAAAATTTTAAAAAACATGGGTTATAGCCCATCGTTTTTTTGAAATTTTGATTTCTTTTTTAAACCTCGTTTTTCATCATTTTTAAACATGGGCTATAGCCCCTACCGTACGGCATACTATAACACGCAGTTTTTCATCATTTTTGAGGATTTGAAAAAAATTCAAATTTTCAAAAAACATGGGTTATAGCCCATCGTTTTTTTGAAATTTTGAAAAAAAATTAAACCTCGTTTTTCATCATTTTTAAACATGGGCTATAGCCCCTACCGTACGGCATACTATAACACGCAGTTTTTCATCATTTTTGAGGATTTGAAAAAAATTCAAAATTTCAAAAAACATGGGTTATAGCCCATCGTTTTTTTGAAAATTTAAAAAAAAATTAAACCTTGTTTTTCATCATTTTTAAACATGGGCCATAGCCCCTACCGTACGGCATACTATAACACGCAGTTTTTCATCATTTTTGAGGATTTGAAAAAAATTCAAATTTTCAAAAAACATGGGTTATAACCCATCGTTTTTTTGAAAATTTGAAAAAAATTTAAACCTCGTTTTTCATCATTTTTAAACATGGGCTATAGCCCCTACCGTACGGCATACTATAACACGCAGTTTTTCATCATTTTTGAGGATTTGAAAAAAATTCAAAATAAAAAAAAACATGGGTTACAGCCCATCGTTTTTTTGAAATTTTGAAAAAAAATTAAACCTCGTTTTTCATCATTTTTAAACATGGGCTATAGCCCCTACCGTACGGCATACTATAACACGCAGTTTTTCATCATTTTTGAGGATTTGAAAAAAATTCAAAATTTCAAAAAACATGGGTTATAGCCCATCGTTTTTTTTTAATTTAGATTTTTTTTTAAACCTCGTTTTTCATCATTTTTAAACATGGGCTATAGCCCCTACCGTACGGCATACTATAACACGCAGTTTTTCATCATTTTTGAGGATTTGAAAAAAATTCAAATTTTCAAAAAACATGGGTTATAACCCATCGTTTTTTTGAAAATTTGAAAAAAATTTAAACCTCGTTTTTCATCATTTTTAAACATGGGCTATAGCCCCTACCGTACGGCATACTATAACACGCAGTTTTTCATCATTTTTGAGGATTTGAAAAAAATTCAAAATTTAAAAAAAACATGGGTTATAGCCCATCGTTTTTTTGAAATTTTGAAAAAAAATTAAACCTCGTTTTTCATCATTTTTAAACATGGGCTATAGCCCCTACCGTACGGCATACTATAACACGCAGTTTTTCATAATTTTTGAGGATTTGAAAAAATTTCAAAATTTCAAAAAACATGGGTTATAGCCCATCGTTTTTTTGAAATTTTGAAAAAAATTTAAACCTCGTTTTTCATCATTTTTAAACATGGGCTATAGCCCCTACCGTACGGCATACTATAACACGCAGTTTTTCATAATTTTTGAGGATTTGAAAAAAATTCAAAATTTCAAAAAACATGGGTTATAGCCCATCGTTTTTTTGAAATTTTGATTTCTTTTTTAAACCTCGTTTTTCATCATTTTTAAACATGGGCTATAGCCCCTACCGTACGGCATACTATAACACGCAGTTTTTCATCATTTTTGAGGATTTGAAAAGAATTCAAAATTTCAAAAAACATGGGTTATAGCCCATCGTTTTTTTGAAAATTAAAAAAAAAAATTAAACCTTGTTTTTCATCATTTTTAAACATGGGCCATAGCCCCTACCGTACGGCATACTATAACACGCAGTTTTTCATAATTTTTGAGGATTTGAAAAAAATTCAAAATTTCAAAAAACATGGGTTATAACCCATCGTTTTTTTGAAATTTTGAAAAAAATTTAAACCTCGTTTTTCATCATTTTTAAACATGGGCTATAGCCCCTACCGTACGGCATACTATAACACGCAGTTTTTCATCATTTTTGAGGATTTGAAAAAAATTCAAAATTTCAAAAAACATGGGTTATAGCCCATCGTTTTTTTTTAATTTAGATTTTTTTTTAAACCTCGTTTTTCATCATTTTTAAACATGGGCTATAGCCCCTACCGTACGGCATACTATAACACGCAGTTTTTCATCATTTTTGAGGATTTGAAAAAAATTCAAATTTTCAAAAAACATGGGTTATAACCCATCGTTTTTTTGAAAATTTGAAAAAAATTTAAACCTCGTTTTTCATCATTTTTAAACATGGGCTATAGCCCCTACCGTACGGCATACTATAACACGCAGTTTTTCATCATTTTTGAGGATTTGAAAAAAATTCAAAATTTAAAAAAAACATGGGTTATAGCCCATCGTTTTTTTGAAATTTTGAAAAAAAATTAAACCTCGTTTTTCATCATTTTTAAACATGGGCTATAGCCCCTACCGTACGGCATACTATAACACGCAGTTTTTCATAATTTTTGAGGATTTGAAAAAATTTCAAAATTTCAAAAAACATGGGTTATAGCCCATCGTTTTTTTGAAATTTTGAAAATAAATTAAACCTCGTTTTTCATCATTTTTAAACATGGGCTATAGCCCCTACCGTACGGCATACTATAACACGCAGTTTTTCATCATTTTTGAGGATTTGAAAAAAATTCAAATTTTCAAAAAACATGGGTTATAACCCATCGTTTTTTTGAAATTTTGAAAAAAAATTAAACCTCGTTTTTCATCATTTTTAAACATGGGCTATAGCCCCTACCGTACGGCATACTATAACACGCAGTTTTTCATAATTTTTGAGGATTTGAAAAAAATTCAAAATTTCAAAAAACATGGGTTATAGCCCATCGTTTTTTTGAAATTTTGATTTCTTTTTTAAACCTCGTTTTTCATCATTTTTAAACATGGGCTATAGCCCCTACCGTACGGCATACTATAACACGCAGTTTTTCATCATTTTTGAGGATTTGAAAAAAATTCAAAATTTCAAAAAACATGGGTTATAGCCCATCGTTTTTTTGAAAATTAAAAAAAAAATTAAACCTTGTTTTTCATCATTTTTAAACATGGGCCATAGCCCCTACCGTACGGCATACTATAACACGCAGTTTTTCATCATTTTTGAGGATTTGAAAAAAATTCAAAATTTCAAAAAACATGGGTTATAACCCATCGTTTTTTTGAAATTTTGAAAAAAATTTAAACCTCGTTTTTCATCATTTTTAAACATGGGCTATAGCCCCTACCGTAAGGCATACTATAACACGCAGTTTTTCATCATTTTTGAGGATTTTAAAAAAATTCAAAATTAAAAAAAACATGGGTTATAGCCCATCGTTTTTTTGAAATTTTGAAAAAAAAATTAACCTCGTTTTTCATCATTTTTAAACATGGGCTATAGCCCCTACCGTACGGCATACTATAACACGCAGTTTTTCATAATTTTTGAGGATTTGAAAAAAATTCAAAATTTCAAAAAACATGGGTTATAGCCCATCGTTTTTTTGAAATTTTGATTTCTTTTTTAAACCTCGTTTTTCATCATTTTTAAACATGGGCTATAGCCCCTACCGTACGGCATACTATAACACGCAGTTTTTCATCATTTTTGAGGATTTGAAAAAAATTCAAATTTTCAAAAAACATGGGTTATAACCCATCGTTTTTTTGAAAATTAAAAAAAAAATTAAACCTTGTTTTTCATCATTTTTAAACATGGGCTATAGCCCCTACCGTACGGCATACTATAACACGCAGTTTTTCATCATTTTTGAGGATTTGAAAAAAATTCAACATTTAAAAAAAACATGGGTTATAGCCCATCGTTTTTTTGAAATTTTGAAAAAAAATTAAACCTCGTTTTTCATCATTTTTAAACATGGGCTATAGCCCCTACCGTACGGCATACTATAACACGCAGTTTTTCATAATTTTTGAGGATTTGAAAAAAATTCAAAATTTCAAAAAACATGGGTTATAGCCCATCGTTTTTTTGAAATTTTGAAAATAAATTAAACCTCGTTTTTCATCATTTTTAAACATGGGCTATAGCCCCTACCGTACGGCATACTATAACACGCAGTTTTTCATCATTTTTGAGGATTTGAAAAAAATTCAAATTTTCAAAAAACATGGGTTATAACCCATCGTTTTTTTGAAATTTTGAAAAAAATTTAAACCTCGTTTTTCATCATTTTTAAACATGGGCTATAGCCCCTACCGTACGGCATACTATAACACGCAGTTTTTCATAATTTTTGAGGATTTGAAAAAAATTCAAAATTTCAAAAAACATGGGTTATAGCCCATCGTTTTTTTGAAATTTTGATTTCTTTTTTAAACCTCGTTTTTCATCATTTTTAAACATGGGCTATAGCCCCTACCGTACGGCATACTATAACACGCAGTTTTTCATCATTTTTGAGGATTTGAAAAAAATTCAAAATTTCAAAAAACATGGGTTATAGCCCATCGTTTTTTTGAAAATTAAAAAAAAAATTAAACCTTGTTTTTCATCATTTTTAAACATGGGCCATAGCCCCTACCGTACGGCATACTATAACACGCAGTTTTTCATCATTTTTGAGGATTTGAAAAAAATTCAAAATTTCAAAAAACATGGGTTATAACCCATCGTTTTTTTGAAATTTTGAAAAAAATTTAAACCTCGTTTTTCATCATTTTTAAACATGGGCTATAGCCCCTACCGTAAGGCATACTATAACACGCAGTTTTTCATCATTTTTGAGGATTTTAAAAAAATTCAAAATTTAAAAAAACATGGGTTATAGCCCATCGTTTTTTTGAAATTTTGAAAAAAAATTAAACCTCGTTTTTCATCATTTTTAAACATGGGCTATAGCCCCTACCGTACGGCATACTATAACACGCAGTTTTTCATCATTTTTGAGGATTTGAAAAAAAAAGAATAATCAAAAAGCATGGGTTATAGCCCATCGTTTTTTTTTTAATTTTGAAAAAAAATTAAACCTCGTTTTTCATCATTTTTAAACATGGGCTATAGCCCCTACCGTACGGCATACTATAACACGCAGTTTTTCATCATTTTTGAGGATTTGAAAAAAATTCAAATTTTCAAAAAACATGGGTTATAACCCATCGTTTTTTTGAAATTTTGAAAAAAAATTAAACCTCGTTTTTCATCATTTTTAAACATGGGCTATAGCCCCTACCGTACGGCATACTATAACACGCAGTTTTTCATCATTTTTGAGGATTTGAAAAAAATTAAAAATTTCAAAAAACATGGGTTATAGCCCATCGTTTTTTTGAAATTTTGAAAAAAATTTAAACCTCGTTTTTCATCATTTTTAAACATGGGCTATAGCCCCTACCGTACGGCATACTATAACACGCAGTTTTTCATCATTTTTGAGGATTTGAAAAAAATTCAAATTTTCAAAAAGCATGGGTTATAGCCCATCGTTTTTTTGAAATTTTGAAAAAAAATTAAACCTCGTTTTTCATCATTTTTAAACATGGGCTATAGCCCCTACCGTACGGCATACTATAACACGCAGTTTTTCATCATTTTTGAGGATTTGAAAAAAATTCAAATTTTCAAAAAACATGGGTTATAACCCATCGTTTTTTTGAAATTTTGAAAATGTTTTAAACCTCGTTTTTCATCATTTTTAAACATGGGCTATAGCCCCTACCGTACGGCATACTATAACACGCAGTTTTTCATCATTTTTGAAGATTTGAAAAAAATTCAAAATTTCAAAAAACATGGGTTATAGCCCATCGTTTTTTTGAAATTTTGAAAAAAAATTAAACCTCGTTTTTCATCATTTTTAAACATGGGCTATAGCCCCTACCGTACGGCATACTATAACACGCAGTTTTTCATCATTTTTGAGGATTTGAAAAAAATTCAAATTAAAAAAAAACATGGGTTATAGCCCATCGTTTTTTTGAAATTTTGATTTTTTTTTTAAACCTCGTTTTTCATCATTTTTAAACATGGGCTATAGCCCCTACCGTACGGCATACTATTACACGCAGTTTTTCATCATTTTTGAGGATTTGAAAAAAATTCAAAATTAAAAAAAACATGGGTTATAGCCCATCGTTTTTTTGAAAATTAAAAAAAAATTAAACCTTGTTTTTCATCATTTTTAACCATGGGCTATAGCCCCTACCGTACGGCATACTATAACACGCAATTTTTCATCATTTTTGAGGATTTGAAAAAAATTCAAATTTTCAAAAAACATGGGTTATAGCCCATCGTTTTTTTGAAATTTTGAAAAAAATGTAAACCTCGTTTTTCATCATTTTTAAACATGGGCTATAGCCCCTACCGTACGGCATACTATAACACGCAGTTTTTCATCATTTTTGAGGATTTGAAAAAATTTCAAAATTTCAAAAAACATGGGTTATAGCCCATCGTTTTTTTGAAATTTTGAAAAAAATTTAAACCTCGTTTTTCATCATTTTTAAACATGGGCTATAGCCCCTACCGTACGGCATACTATAACACGCAGTTTTTCATCATTTTTGAGGATTTGAAAAAAATTCAAAATTTCAAAAAACATGGGTTATAACCCATCGTTTTTTTGAAATTTTGAAAATGTTTTAAACCTCGTTTTTCATCATTTTTAAACATGGGCTATAGCCCCTACCGTACGGCATACTATAACACGCAGTTTTTCATCATTTTTGAGGATTTGAAAAAAAATCAAAATTTCAAAAAACATGGGTTATAGCCCATCGTTTTTTTTAAATTTTGAAAAAAAATTAAACCTCGTTTTTCATCATTTTTAAACATGGGCTATAGCCCCTACCGTACGGCATACTATAACACGCAGTTTTTCATCATTTTTGAGGATTTGAAAAAAATTCAAATTTTCAAAAAACATGGGTTATAGCCCATCGTTTTTTTGAAATTTTGAAAAAAAATTAAACCTCGTTTTTCATCATTTTTAAACATGGGCTATAGCCCCTACCGTACGGCATACTATAACACGCAGTTTTTCATCATTTTTGAGGATTTGAAAAAATTTCAAAATTTCAAAAAACATGGGTTATAGCCCATCGTTTTTTTGAAATTTTGAAAAAAATTTAAACCTCGTTTTTCATCATTTTTAAACATGGGCTATAGCCCCTACCGTACGGCATACTATAACACGCAGTTTTTCATCATTTTTGAGGATTTGAAAAAAATTCAAATTTTCAAAAAACATGGGTTATAACCCATCGTTTTTTTGAAATTTTGAAAATGTTTTAAACCTCGTTTTTCATCATTTTTAAACATGGGCTATAGCCCCTACCGTACGGCATACTATAACACGCAGTTTTTCATCATTTTTGAGGATTTGAAAAAAAATCAAAATTTCAAAAAACATGGGTTATAGCCCATCGTTTTTTTTAAATTTTGAAAAAAATTAAACCTCGTTTTTCATCATTTTTAAACATGGGCTATAGCCCCTACCGTACGGCATACTATAACACGCAGTTTTTCATCATTTTTGAGGATTTGAAAAAAAAAGAATAATCAAAAAGCATGGGTTATAGCCCATCGTTTTTTTGAAATTTTGAAAAAAAATTAAACCTCGTTTTTCATCATTTTTAAACATGGGCTATAGCCCCTACCGTACGGCATACTATAACACGCAGTTTTTCATCATTTTTGAGGATTTGAAAAAAATTCAAATTTTCAAAAAACATGGGTTATAACCCATCGTTTTTTTGAAATTTTGAAAAAAAATTAAACCTCGTTTTTCATCATTTTTAAACATGGGCTATAGCCCCTACCGTACGGCATACTATAACACGCAGTTTTTCATCATTTTTGAGGATTTGAAAAAAATTCAAAATTTCAAAAAACATGGGTTATAGCCCATCGTTTTTTTGAAATTTTGAAAAAAAATTTAACCTCGTTTTTCATCATTTTTAAACATGGGCTATAGCCCCTACCGTACGGCATACTATAACACGCAGTTTTTCATCATTTTTGAGGATTTGAAAAAAATTCAAATTTTCAAAAAGCATGGGTTATAGCCCATCGTTTTTTTGAAATTTTGAAAAAAATTTAAACCTCGTTTTTCATCATTTTTAAACATGGGCTATAGCCCCTACCGTACGGCATACTATAACACGCAGTTTTTCATCATTTTTGAGGATTTGAAAAAAATTCAAATTTTCAAAAAACATGGGTTATAACCCATCGTTTTTTTGAAATTTTGAAAATGTTTTAAACCTCGTTTTTCATCATTTTTAAACATGGGCTATAGCCCCTACCGTACGGCATACTATAACACGCAGTTTTTCATCATTTTTGAGGATTTGAAAAAAATTCAAAATTAAAAAAAACATGGGTTATAGCCCATCGTTTTTTTGAAATTTTGAAAAAAAATTAAACCTCGTTTTTCATCATTTTTAAACATGGGCTATAGCCCCTACCGTACGGCATACTATAACAAGCAGTTTTTCATCATTTTTGAGGATTTGAAAAAAATTCAAAATTTCAAAAAGCATGGGTTATAGCCCATCGTTTTTTTGAAATTTTGAAAAAAAATTAAACCTCGTTTTTCATCATTTTTAAACATGGGCTATAGCCCCTACCGTACGGCATACTATAACACGCAGTTTTTCATCATTTTTGAGGATTTGAAAAAAATTCAAAATAAAAAAAAACATGGGTTATAGCCCATCGTTTTTTTGAAAATTTAAAAAAAATTAAACCTTGTTTTTCATCATTTTTAACCATGGGCTATAGCCCCTACCGTACGGCATACTATAACACGCAATTTTTCATCATTTTTGAGGATTTGAAAAAAATTCAAATTTTCAAAAAACATGGGTTATAGCCCATCGTTTTTTAGAAATTTTGAAAAAAAAATTAACCTCGTTTTTCATCATTTTTAAACATGGGCTATATCCCCTACCGTACGGCATACTATAACACGCAGTTTTTCATCATTTTTGAGGATTTGAAAAAAATTCAAAATTTCAAAAAACATGGGTTATAGCCCATCGTTTTTTTGAAATTTTGAAAAAATTTAAACCTCGTTTTTCATCATTTTTAAACATGGGCTATAGCCCCTACCGTACGGCATACTATAACACGCAGTTTTTCATCATTTTTGAGGATTTGAAAAAAATTCAAAATTTCAAAAAACATGGGTTATAACCCATCGTTTTTTTTGAAATTTTGAAAATGTTTTAAACCTCGTTTTTCATCATTTTTAAACATGGGCTATAGCCCCTACCGTACGGCATACTATAACACGCAGTTTTTCATCATTTTTGAGGATTTGAAAAAAAATCAAAATTTCAAAAAACATGGGTTATAGCCCATCGTTTTTTTGAAATTAAAAAAAAAAATTAAACCTCGTTTTTCATCATTTTTAAACATGGGCTATAGCCCCTACCGTACGGCATACTATTACACGCAGTTTTTCATCATTTTTGAGGATTTGAAAAAAATTCAAAATTAAAAAAAACATGGGTTATAGCCCATCGTTTTTTTGAAAATTAAAAAAAAAATTAAACCTTGTTTTTCATCATTTTTAACCATGGGCTATAGCCCCTACCGTACGGCATACTATAACACGCAATTTTTCATCATTTTTGAGGATTTGAAAAAAATTCAAATTTTCAAAAAACATGGGTTATAGCCCATCGTTTTTTTGAAATTTTGAAAAAAAATTAAACCTCGTTTTTCATCATTTTTAAACATGGGCTATAGCCCCTACCGTACGGCATACTATAACACGCAGTTTTTCATCATTTTTGAGGATTTGAAAAAAATTCAAAATTTCAAAAAACATGGGTTATAGCCCATCGTTTTTTTGAAATTTTGAAAAAAATTTAAACCTCGTTTTTCATCATTTTTAAACATGGGCTATAGCCCCTACCATACGGCATACTATAACACGCAGTTTTTCATCATTTTTGAGGATTTGAAAAAAATTCAAAATTTCAAAAAACATGGGTTATAACCCATCGTTTTTTTGAAATTTTGAAAATGTTTTAAACCTCGTTTTTCATCATTTTTAAACATGGGCTATAGCCCCTACCGTACGGCATACTATAACACGCAGTTTTTCATCATTTTTGAGGATTTGAAAAAAAATCAAAATTTCAAAAAACATGGGTTATAGCCCATCGTTTTTTTTTAATTTTGAAAAAAAATTAAACCTCGTTTTTCATCATTTTTAAACATGGGCTATAGCCCCTACCGTACGGCATACTATAACACGCAGTTTTTCATCATTTTTGAGGATTTGAAAAAAAAAGAATAATCAAAAAGCATGGGTTATAGCCCATCGTTTTTTTGAAATTTTGAAAAAAAATTAAACCTCGTTTTTCATCATTTTTAAACATGGGCTATAGCCCCTACCGTACGGCATACTATAACACGCAGTTTTTCATCATTTTTGAGGATTTGAAAAAAATTCAAATTTTCAAAAAACATGGGTTATAACCCATCGTTTTTTTGAAATTTTGAAAAAAAATTAAACCTCGTTTTTCATCATTTTTAAACATGGGCTATAGCCCCTACCGTACGGCATACTATAACACGCAGTTTTTCATCATTTTTGAGGATTTGAAAAAAATTCAAAATTTCAAAAACATGGGTTATAGCCCATCGTTTTTTTGAAATTTTGAAAAAAATTTAAACCTCGTTTTTCATCATTTTTAAACATGGGCTATAGCCCCTACCGTACGGCATACTATAACACGCAGTTTTTCATCATTTTTGAGGATTTGAAAAAAATTCAAATTTTCAAAAAGCATGGGTTATAGCCCATCGTTTTTTTGAAATTTTGAAAAAAATTTAAACCTCGTTTTTCATCATTTTTAAACATGGGCTATAGCCCCTACCGTACGGCATACTATAACACGCAGTTTTTCATCATTTTTGAGGATTTGAAAAAAATTCAAATTTTCAAAAAACATGGGTTATAACCCATCGTTTTTTTGAAATTTTGAAAATGTTTTAAACCTCGTTTTTCATCATTTTTAAACATGGGCTATAGCCCCTACCGTACGGCATACTATAACACGCAGTTTTTCATCATTTTTGAGGATTTGAAAAAAATTCAAAATTTAAAAAAACATGGGTTATAGCCCATCGTTTTTTTGAAATTTTGAAAAAAAATTAAACCTCGTTTTTCATCATTTTTAAACATGGGCTATAGCCCCTACCGTACGGCATACTATAACAAGCAGTTTTTCATCATTTTTGAGGATTTGAAAAAAATTCAAAATTTCAAAAAGCATGGGTTATAGCCCATCGTTTTTTTGAAATTTTGAAAAAAAATTAAACCTCGTTTTTCATCATTTTTAAACATGGGCTATAGCCCCTACCGTACGGCATACTATAACACGCAGTTTTTCATCATTTTTGAGGATTTGAAAAAAATTCAAAATAAAAAAAAACATGGGTTATAGCCCATCGTTTTTTTGAAAATTTAAAAAAAAATTAAACCTTGTTTTTCATCATTTTTAACCATGGGCTATAGCCCCTACCGAACGGCATACTATAACACGCAATTTTTCATCATTTTTGAGGATTTGAAAAAAATTCAAATTTTCAAAAAACATGGGTTATAGCCCATCGTTTTTTAGAAATTTTGAAAAAAAAATTTACCTCGTTTTTCATCATTTTTAAACATGGGCTATATCCCCTACCGTACGGCATACTATAACACGCAGTTTTTCATCATTTTTGAGGATTTGAAAAAAATTCAAAATTTCAAAAAACATGGGTTATAGCCCATCGTTTTTTTGAAATTTTGAAAAAAACTTAAACCTCGTTTTTCATCATTTTTAAACATGGGCTATAGCCCCTACCGTACGGCATACTATAACACGCAGTTTTTCATCATTTTTGAGGATTCGAAAAAAATTCAAATTTTCAAAAAACATGGGTTATAACCCATCGTTTTTTTGAAATTTTGAAAAAAAATTAAACCTCGTTTTTCATCATTTTTAAACATGGGCTATAGCCCCTACCGTACGGCATACTATAACACGCAGTTTTTCATCATTTTTGAGGATTTGAAAAAAATTCAAATTTTAAAAAAACATGGGTTATAACCCATCGTTTTTTTTTAATTTTGAAAATGTTTTAAACCTCGTTTTTCATCATTTTTAAACATGGGCTATAGCCCCTACCGTACGGCATACTATAACACGCAGTTTTTCATCATTTTTGAGGATTTGAAAAAAATTCAAAATTTCAAAAAACATGGGTTATAGCCCATCGTTTTTTTGAAATTTTGAAAAAAAATTTAACCTCGTTTTTCATCATTTTTAAACATGGGCTATAGCCCCTACCGTACGGCATACTATAACACGCAGTTTTTCATCATTTTTGAGGATTTGAAAAAAAAAGAATAATCAAAAAGCATGGGTTATAGCCCATCGTTTTTTTGAAATTTTGAAAAAAAATTAAACCTCGTTTTTCATCATTTTTAAACATGGGCTATAGCCCCTACCGTACGGCATACTATAACACGCAGTTTTTCATCATTTTTGAGGATTTGAAAAAAATTCAAATTTTCAAAAAACATGGGTTATAACCCATCGTTTTTTTGAAATTTTGAAAAAAAATTAAACCTCGTTTTTCATCATTTTTAAACATGGGCTATAGCCCCTACCGTACGGCATACTATAACACGCAGTTTTTCATCATTTTTGAGGATTTGAAAAAAATTCAAATTTTCAAAAAACATGGGTTATAACCCATCGTTTTTTTGAAATTTTGAAAAAAAATTAAACCTCGTTTTTCATCATTTTTAAACATGGGCTATAGCCCCTACCGTACGGCATACTATAACACGCAGTTTTTCATCATTTTTGAGGATTTGAAAAAAATTCAAAATTTCAAAAAACATGGGTTATAACCCATCGTTTTTTTGAAATTTTGAAAAAAATTTAAACCTCGTTTTTCATCATTTTTAAACATGGGCTATAGCCCCTACCGTACGGCATACTATAACACGCAGTTTTTCATCATTTTTGAGGATTTGAAAAAAATTCAAATTTTCAAAAAACATGGGTTATAACCCATCGTTTTTTTGAAATTTTGAAAAAAAATTAAACCTCGTTTTTCATCATTTTTAAACATGGGCTATAGCCCCTACCGTACGGCATACTATAACACGCAGTTTTTCATCATTTTTGAGGATTTGAAAAAAATTCAAATTTTCAAAAAACATGGGTTATAACCCATCGTTTTTTTGAAATTTTGAAAAAAAATTAAACCTCGTTTTTCATCATTTTTAAACATGGGCTATAGCCCCTACCGTACGGCATACTATAACACGCAGTTTTTCATCATTTTTGAGGATTTGAAAAAAATTCAAAATTTCAAAAAACATGGGTTATAGCCCATCGTTTTTTTTAAATTTTGAAAAAAATTTAAACCTCGTTTTTCATCATTTTTAAACATGGGCTATAGCCCCTACCGTACGGCATACTATAACACGCAGTTTTTCATCATTTTTGAGGATTTGAAAAAAATTCAAATTTTCAAAAAACATGGGTTATAACCCATCGTTTTTTTGAAATTTTGAAAATGTTTTAAACCTCGTTTTTCATCATTTTTAAACATGGTCTATAGCCCCTACCGTACGGCATACTATAACACGCAGTTTTTCATCATTTTTGAGGATTTGAAAAAAATTCAAATTTTCAAAAAACATGGGTTATAGCCCATCGTTTTTTTGAAATTTTGAAAAAAAATTAAACCTCGTTTTTCATCATTTTTAAACATGGGCTATAGCCCCTACCGTACGGCATACTATAAAACGCAGTTTTTCATCATTTTTGAGGATTTGAAAAAAAATAAAAATTTCAAAAAGCATGGGTTATAGCCCATCGTGTTTTTTGAAATTTTGAAAAAATTTAAACCTCGTTTTTCATCATTTTTAAACATGGGCTATAGCCCCTACCGTACGGCATACTATAACACGCAGTTTTTCATCATTTTTGAGGATTTGAAAAAATTTCAAAATTTCAAAAAACATGGGTTATAACCCATCGTTTTTTTTTAAATTTTGAAAATGTTTTAAACCTCGTTTTTCATCATTTTTAAACATGGGCTATAGCCCCTACCGTACGGCATACTATAACACGCAGTTTTTCATCATTTTTGAGGATTTGAAAAAAAATCAAAATTTCAAAAAACATGGGTTATAGCCCATCGTTTTTTTGAAATTAAAAAAAAAAATTAAACCTCGTTTTTCATCATTTTTAAACATGGGCTATAGCCCCTACCGTACGGCATACTATAACACGCAGTTTTTCATCATTTTTGAGGATTTGAAAAAAAAATAATAATCAAAAAGCATGGGTTATAGCCCATCGTTTTTTTGAAATTTTGAAAAGAAATTAAACCTCGTTTTTCATCATTTTTAAACATGGGCTATAGCCCCTACCGTACGGCATACTATAACACGCAGTTTTTCATCATTTTTGAGGATTTGAAAAAAATTCAAATTTTCAAAAAACATGGGTTATAACCCATCGTTTTTTTGAAATTTTGAAAAAAATTTAAACCTCGTTTTTCATCATTTTTAAACATGGGCTATAGCCCCTACCGTACGGCATACTATAACACACAGTTTTTCATCATTTTTGAGGATTTGAAAAAAATTCAAAATTTCAAAAAACATGGGTTATAGCCCATCGTTTTTTTTAAATTTTGAAAAAAATTTAAACCTCGTTTTTCATCATTTTTAAACATGGGCTATAGCCCCTACCGTACGGCATACTATAACACGCAGTTTTTCATCATTTTTGAGGATTTGAAAAAAATTCAAATTTTCAAAAAGCATGGGTTATAGCCCATCGTTTTTTTGAAATTTTGAAAAAAATTTAAACCTCGTTTATCATCATTTTTAAACATGGGCTATAGCCCCTACCGTACGGCATACTATAACACGCAGTTTTTCATCATTTTTGAGGATTTGAAAAAAATTCAAATTTTCAAAAAACATGGGTTATAACCCATCGTTTTTTTGAAATTTTGAAAATGTTTTAAACCTCGTTTTTCATCATTTTTAAACATGGGCTATAGCCCCTACCGTACGGCATACTATAACACGCAGTTTTTCATCATTTTTGAGGATTTGAAAAAAATTCAAAATTTCAAAAAACATGGGTTATAGCCCATCGTTTTTTTGAAATTTTGAAAAAAAATTAAACCTCGTTTTTCATCATTTTTAAACATGGGCTATAGCCCCTACCGTACGGCATACTATAACACGCAGTTTTTCATCATTTTTGAGGATTTGAAAAAAAAAGAATAATCAAAAAGCATGGGTTATAGCCCATCGTTTTTTTGAAATTTAAAAAAAAAATTAAACCTCGTTTTTCATCATTTTTAAACATGGGCTATAGCCCCTACCGTACGGCATACTATAACACGCAGTTTTTCATCATTTTTGAGGATTTGAAAAAAATTCAAATTTTCAAAAAACATGGGTTATAACCCATCGTTTTTTTTAAATTTTGAAAAAAATTTAAACCTCGTTTTTCATCATTTTTAAACATGGGCTATAGCCCCTACCGTACGGCATACTATAACACGCAGTTTTTCATCATTTTTGAGGATTTGAAAAAAATTCAAATTTTCAAAAAACATGGGTTATAACCCATCGTTTTTTTGAAATTTTGAAAAAAATTTAAACCTCGTTTTTCATCATTTTTAAACATGGGCTATAGCCCCTACCGTACGGCATACTATAACACGCAGTTTTTCATCATTTTTGAGGATTTGAAAAAAATTCAAAATTTCAAAAAACATGGGTTATAGCCCATCGTTTTTTTTTAATTTTGAAAAAAATTTAAACCTCGTTTTTCATCATTTTTAAACATGGGCTATAGCCCCTACCGTACGGCATACTATAACACGCAGTTTTTCATCATTTTTGAGGATTTGAAAAAAATTCAAATTTTCAAAAAACATGGGTTATAACCCATCGTTTTTTTGAAATTTTGAAAATGTTTTAAACCTCGTTTTTCATCATTTTTAAACATGGGCTATAGCCCCTACCGTACGGCATACTATAACACGCAGTTTTTCATCATTTTTGAGGATTTGAAAAAAATTCAAATTTTCAAAAAACATGGGTTATAGCCCATCGTTTTTTTGAAATTTTGAAAAAAAATTAAACCTCGTTTTTCATCATTTTTAAACATGGGCTATAGCCCCTACCGTACGGCATACTATAACACGCAGTTTTTCATCATTTTTGAGGATTTGAAAAAAAAAGAATAATCAAAAAGCATGGGTTATAGCCCATCGTGTTTTTTGAAATTTTGAAAAAAAATTAAACCTCGTTTTTCATCATTTTTAAACATGGGCTATAGCCCCTACCGTACGGCATACTATAACACGCAGTTTTTCATCATTTTTGAGGATTTGAAAAAAATTCAAATTTTCAAAAAACATGGGTTATAACCCATCGTTTTTTTGAAATTTTGAAAAAAATTTAAACCTCGTTTTTCATCATTTTTAAACATGGGCTATAGCCCCTACCGTACGGCATACTATAACACGCAGTTTTTCATCATTTTTGAGGATTTGAAAAAAATTCAAAATTTCAAAAAACATGGGTTATAGCCCATCGTTTTTTTGAAATTTTGAAAAAAATTTAAACCTCGTTTTTCATCATTTTTAAACATGGGCTATAGCCCCTACCGTACGGCATACTATAACACGCAGTTTTTCATCATTTTTGAGGATTTGAAAAAAATTCAAATTTTCAAAAAGCATGGGTTATAGCCCATCGTTTTTTTGAAATTTTGAAAAAAATTTAAACCTCGTTTTTCATCATTTTTAAACATGGGCTATAGCCAGGGCTGCACACAACTTTTTTGGTCTAGTACTCAGAAGAGCACCTGGAGGAGTTGCTTGGTGCTCCTAAAATGCGGCGACCCGTCTCGCCGGATGGATAAAAGAGGGATGAATAACTTATAGCAAAACAATATTTATTGGATGAGTGGGGAGTCAATGGAGGGTATTGCAACTCTAGATTTAGCCCTAGAATGGCTCTTGTTGTAGATTCATCCCATTATTAAAAATATATAAATTTGCAAAAATCTAGGTCCATGTGTGGTCCAGCCCTATGGAATGCATATTATAATAAAAACAAGTTAACAACTTAAGGATAATATGATATGAGCATCAAAGCAATATTTAGATTTTGTATTATTTTGTATTTAAATAACCAATCTACTAGCTCACAACGTGTTGCGACACGTTGTGAGCTTGCAGATCAGCTATTTTTTTAACATGCGACACATCGTACGGCGAATCATACATCAGGCTTCCCTAGTTCCCTTTTGTTTTTAGATGAGGCGACGTACGTAGTCAGACAGTCAGACACACATGGCTCCTCGGTGAAAAAAATAAACAGTGTACACTACCCGACTTTACGATAATAAGGGACAGTATGTCGAGACACGGTGTTCATGTTGGGCAGCAGCAGTGCCAGTCCGCAATGCTTTAAACTCTTCCCACTCCACTATGTCGGAACTAAAACCTTAGTACCCGTAAAAAGTCGGTGGCCGGTGCCTAGGCTGTGAGAGACGCTAATATGGTTTCTGCCTCGGATTCGGGTTTTGAGACGGCATCGCACACGAGCAACCATGCTGCTCCAGCAGCCGGAAAACAAACACAAGCACAGCGGCAAATGGGAAGAGTGCAAAGCATCCAAAGCATGACCTTTTACACCGGGGACTACAGTAGTTTGCTATCTGAAACGGAGAAGAGAAGACGAAACTATTTGTGTAAGGTTTTCCTGTCAACCGCCCTCCGCCTCCTCCCAGGCTCCTAGCACTCAGAAAGAAGCATGGATCCTCCCCCTTATGAGTAAGGACGCGCTGTGATTGGGCCAGTAGCCACTTTGAGTGGCAGTCGGTGGGAAATGCTCTCGCCACAACATTTTCTAGTATTCTGGCCATAATAATCATTCTGGGCGGCCCCAGCTGTTGGTACGCAGAAGCGCTTCCCGGCGCTTGATTGACAGCGCATTTTTAATTTTTACCGCGCATGCGCACCTGCGCACCACTTATGTGCAGCCCTGGCTATAGCCCCTACCGTACGGCATACTATAACACGCAGTTTTTCATCATTTTTGAGGATTTGAAAAAAAATTAAAATTTCAAAAAACATGGGTTATAGCCCATCGTTTTTTTTAAATTTTGAAAAAAAATTAAACCTCGTTTTTCATCATTTTTAAACATGGGCTATAGCCCCTACCGTACGGCATACTATAACACGCAGTTTTTCATCATTTTTGAGGATTTGAAAAAAAAAAAAAAATCAAAAAGCATGGGTTATAGCCCATCGTTTTTTTTAAATTTTGAAAAAAAATTAAACCTCGTTTTTCATCATTTTTAAACATGGGCTATAGCCCCTACCGTACGGCATACTATAACACGCAGTTTTTCATCATTTTTGAGGATTTGAAAAAAATTCAAATTTTCAAAAAACATGGGTTATAACCCATCGTTTTTTTGAAATTTTGAAAAAAAATTAAACCTCGTTTTTCATCATTTTTAAACATGGGCTATAGCCCCTACCGTACGGCATACTATAACACGCAGTTTTTCATCATTTTTGAGGATTTGAAAAAAATTCAAAATAAAAAAAAACATGGGTTATAGCCCATCGTTTTTTTGAAATTTTGAAAAAAATTAAACCTCGTTTTTCATCATTTTTAAACATGGGCTATAGCCCCTACCGTACGGCATACTATAACAAGCAGTTTTTCATCATTTTTGAGGATTTGAAAAAAATTCAAAATTTCAAAAAGCATGGGTTATAGCCCATCGTTTTTTTGAAATTTTGAAAAAAAATTAAACCTCGTTTTTCATCATTTTTAAACATGGGCTATAGCCCCTACCGTACGGCATACTATAACACGCAGTTTTTCATCATTTTTGAGGATTTGAAAAAAATTCAAATTTTAAAAAAACATGGGTTATAGCCCATGGTTTTTTTGAAATTTTGATTTTTTTTTTAAACCTCGTTTTTCATCATTTTTATACATGGGCTATAGCCCCTACCGTACGGCATACTATAACACGCAGTTTTTCATCATTTTTGAGGATTTGAAAAAAATTCAAAATTAAAAAAAACATGGGTTATAGCCCATCGTTATTTTGAAATTAAAAAAAAAAATTAAACCTTGTTTTTCATCATTTTTAACCATGGGCTATAGCCCCTACCGTACGGCATACTATAACACGCAATTTTTCATCATTTTTGAGGATTTGAAAAAAATTCAAATTTTCAAAAAAACATGGGTTATAGCCCATCGTTTTTTTGAAATTTTGAAAAAAATTTAAACCTCGTTTTTCATCATTTTTAAACATGGGCTATAGCCCCTACCGTACGGCATACTATAACACGCAGTTTTTCATCATTTTTGAGGATTTGAAAAAAATTCAAAATTTCAAAAAACATGGGTTATAGCCCATCGTTTTTTTGAAATTTTGAAAAAAATTTAAACCTCGTTTTTCATCATTTTTAAACATGGGCTATAGCCCCTACCGTACGGCATACTATAACACGCAGTTTTTCATCCTTTTTGAGGATTTGAAAAAAATTCAAAATTTCAAAAAACATGGGTTATAGCCCATCGTTTTTTTGAAATTTTGATTTTTTTTTAAACCTCGTTTTTCATCATTTTTAAACATGGGCTATAGCCCCTACCGTACGGCATACTATAACACGCAGTTTTTCATCATTTTTGAGGATTTGAAAAAAATTCAAATTTTAAAAAAACATGGGTTATAGCCCATGGTTTTTTTGAAATTTTGATTTTTTTTTTAAACCTCGTTTTTCATCATTTTTATACATGGGCTATAGCCCCTACCGTACGGCATACTATAACACGCAGTTTTTCATCATTTTTGAGGATTTGAAAAAAATTCAAAATTAAAAAAAACATGGGTTATAGCCCATCGTTTTTTTGAAAATTTAAAAAAAAATTAAACCTTGTTTTTCATCATTTTTAACCATGGGCTATAGCCCCTACCGTACGGCATACTATAACACGCAATTTTTCATCATTTTTGAGGATTTGAAAAAAATTCAAATTTTCAAAAAACATGGGTTATAGCCCATCGTTTTTTTGAAATTTTGAAAAAAAATTAAACCTCGTTTTTTATCATTTTTAAACATGGGCTATAGCCCCTACCGTACGGCATACTATAACACGCAGTTTTTCATCATTTTTGAGGATTTGAAAAAAATTCAAAATTTCAAAAAACATGGGTTATAGCCCATCGTTTTTTTGAAATTTTGAAAAAAATTTAAACCTCGTTTTTCATCATTTTTAAACATGGGCTATAGCCCCTACCGTACGGCATACTATAACACGCAGTTTTTCATCCTTTTTGAGGATTTGAAAAAAATTCAAAATTTCAAAAAACATGGGTTATAGCCCATCGTTTTTTTGAAATTTTGATTTTTTTTTAAACCTCGTTTTTCATCATTTTTAAACATGGGCTATAGCCCCTACCGTACGGCATACTATAACACGCAGTTTTTCATAATTTTTGAGGATTTGAAAAAAATTCAAAATTTAAAAAAACATGGGTTATAGCCCATCGTTTTTTTTGAAATTTTGAAAAAAAAAATTACCTCGTTTTTCATCATTTTTAAACATGGGCTATAGCCCCTACCGTACGGCATACTATAACACGCAGTTTTTCATCATTTTTGAGGATTTGAAAAAAAATCAAAATTTCAAAAAGCATGGGTTATAGCCCATTGTTTTTAAGAAATTTTGAAAAAAATTAAACCTCGTTTTTTATCATTTTTAAACATGGGCTATAGCCCCTACCGTACGGCATACTATAATACGCAGTTTTTCATCATTTTTGAGCATTTGAAAAAAAATCAAAATTTCAAAAAACATGGGTTATAGCCCATCGTTTTTTTGAAAATTTGAATTTTTTTTAAACCTCGTTTGTCATCATTTTTAAACATGGGCTATAGCCCCTACTGTACGGCATACTATAACATGCAGTTTTTCATAATTTTTGAGGATTTGAAAAAAATCAAAATTTAAAAAAACATGGGTTATAGCCCATGGTTTTTTTGAAATTTTGAATTATTTTTAAACATCGTTTTTCATCATTTTTAAACATGGGCTATAGCCCCTACCGTACGGCATATTATAACACGCAGTTTTTCATCATTTTTGAGGATTTGAAAAAATTTCAAAATTTCAAAAAACATGGGTTATAGCCCATCGTTTTTTTTGAAATTTTGAAATTATTTTAAACCTCGTTTGTCATCATTTTTAAACATGGGCTATAGCCCCTACTGTACGGCATACTATAACATGCAGTTTTTCTACATTTTTGAGGATTTGAAAAAAATTCAAAATTTCAAAAAACATGGGTTATAGCCCATCGTTTTTTTGAAATTTTGAATTATTTTTAAACATCGTTTTTCATCATTTTTAAACATGGGCTATAGCCCCTACCGTACGGCATATTATAACACGCAGTTTTTCATCATTTTTGAGGATTTGAAAAAATTTCAAAATTTCAAAAAACATGGGTTATAGCCCATCGTTTTTTTGAAAATTTGAATTTTTTTTAAACCTCGTTTGTCATCATTTTTAAACATGGGCTATAGCCCCTACTGTACGGCATACTATAACATGCAGTTTTTCATCATTTTTGAGGATTTGAAAAAAATCAAAATTTAAAAAAACATGGGTTATAGCCCATGGTTTTTTTGAAATTTTGAATTATTTTTAAACATCGTTTTTCATCATTTTTAAACATGGGCTATAGCCCCTACCGTACGGCATATTATAACACGCAGTTTTTCATCATTTTTGAGGATTTGAAAAAAATTCAAAATTTCTAAAAACATGGGTTATAGCCCATCGTTTTTTAGAAAATTTGAATTTTTTTTAAACCTTGTTTTTCATCATTTTTAAACATGGGCTATAGCCCCTACCGTACGGCATACTATAACACGCAGTTTTTCATCCTTTTTGAGGATTTAAAAAAAATTCAAAATTTCAAAAAACATGGGTTATAGCCCATCGTTTTTTTGAAATTTTGAAAAAAAATTAAACCTCGTTTTTCATCATTTTTAAACATGGGCTATAGCCCCTACCGTACGGCATACTATAACACGCAGTTTTTCATCATTTTTGAGGATTTGAAAAAATTTCAAAATTTCAAAAAGCATGGGTTATAGCCCATCGTTTTTTTGAAATTTTGAAAAAAAAATTACCTCGTTTTTCATCATTTTTAAACATGGGCTATAGCCCCTACCGTACGGCATACTATAACACGCAGTTTTTCATCATTTTTGAGGATTTGAAAAAAATTCAAATTTTCAAAAAACATGGGTTATAACCCATCGTTTTTTTAAATTTTTTAAATTTTTTAAACCTCGTTTTTCATCATTTTTAAACATGGGCTATAGCCCCTACCGTACGGCATACTATAACACGCAGTTTTTCATAATTTTTGAGGATTTGAAAAAAATTCAAAATAAAAAAAAACATGGGTTACAGCCCATCGTTTTTTTTTAATTTTGATTTTTTTTTAAACCTCGTTTTTCATCATTTTTAAACATGGGCTATAGCCCCTACCGTACGGCACACTATAACACGCAGTTTTTCATCATTTTTGAGGATTTGAAAAAAATTCTAAATTTCAAAAAACATGGGTTATAGCCCATCGTTTTTTTTAAATTTTGATTTTTTTTTAAACCTCGTTTTTCATCATTTTTAAACATGGGCTATAGCCCCTACCGTACGGCATACTATAACACGCAGTTTTTCATCATTTTTGAGGATTTGAAAAAAATTCAAAATTTCAAAAAACATGGGTTATAGCCCATCGTTTTTTTGAAATTTTGAAAAAAAATTAAACCTCGTTTTTCATCATTTTTAAACATGGATTATAGCCCCTACCGTACGGCATACTATAACACGCAGTTTTTCATCATTTTTGAGGATTTGAAAAAAATTCAAAATTTCAAAAAACATGGGTTATAGCCCATCGTTTTTTTGAAATTTTGAAAAAAAATTAAACCTCGTTTTTCATCATTTTTAAACATGGGCTATAGCCCCTACCGTACGGCATACTATAACACGCAGTTTTTCATCATTTTTGAGGATTTGAAAAAAAATCAAAATTTCAAAAAGCATGGGTTATAGCCCATCGTTTTTTTGAAATTTTGAAAAAAAATTAAACCTCGTTTTTCATCATTTTTAAACATGGGCTATAGCCCCTACCGTACGGCATACTATAACACGCAGTTTTTCATCATTTTTGAGGATTTGAAAAAAATTCAAATTTTCAAAAAACATGGGTTATAACCCATCGTTTTTTTTAAATTTTTAATTTTTTTTAAACCTCGTTTTTCATCATTTTTAAACATGGGCTATAGCCCCTACCGTACGGCATACTATAACACACAGTTTTTCATCATTTTTGAGGATTTTAAACAAATTCAAAATTTCAAAAAACATGGGTTATAGCCCATCGTTTTTTTGAAAATTTGAAAAAATTTAAACCTCGTTTTTCATCATTTTTAAACATGGGCTATAGCCCCTACCGTACGGCATACTATAACACACAGTTTTTCATCATTTTTTGAGGATTTGAAAAAAATTCAAAATTTCAAAAAACATGGGTTATAGCCCATCGTTTTTTTTGAAATTTTGAATCATTTTTAAACCTCGTTTTTCATCATTTTTAAACATGGGCTATAGCCCCTACCGTACGGCATATTATAACACGCAGTTTTTCATCATTTTTGAGGATTTGAAAAAAATTCCAAATTTCAAAAAACATGGATTATAGCCCATCGTTTTTTTGAAAAACCAAGCCATGTTTTTTGAATTTTTTTATTTTTTTCAAATCCTCAAAAAATATGAAAAACGGCGTGCTATAGTATGCCGTACGGTAGGGGCTATAGCCCATGTTCAAAAATGATGAAAAACGAGGTTAATCTTTTTTTCAAATTTTCAAAAAACGATGGGCTATAACCCATGTTTTTTGAAATTTTGAAAATTTTTCAAATCCTCAAAAATGATGAAAAACGGTGTGCTATAGTATGCCGTACGGTAGGGGCTATAGCCCATGTTCAAAAATGATGAAAAACAAGGTTAATTTCTTTTTTCAAATTTTCAAAAAACGATGGGCTATAACCCATGTTTTTTTAAATTTTTAATTTTTTTTCAAATCCTAAAAAAATATGAAAAACGGCGTGCTATAGTATGACGTACGGTAGGGGCTATAGCCCATGTTCAAAAATGATGAAAAACGAGGTAATTTTTTTTTTCAAAATTTCAAAAAACGATGGGCTATAACCCATGTTTTTTGAAATTTTGAATTTTTTTCAAATCCTCAAAAATGATGAAAAACGGCGCGCTATAGTATGCCGTACGGTAGGGGCTATAGCCCATGTTCAAAAATGATGAAAAACGAGGTTAAAAAACAAAATTCAAAATTTCAAAAAACGATGGGCTATAACCAGGGGGGCAGTCGGCCAGATATTTCGTGAAGCCTCATTTGAAATCGGTAGTTCATATAATGGCCTGTTGTGGCGCTGGACCGGACCCAAAAAGCCCCATAGCTCCATAGAGGCCCATGTATTTTGGCCCAACTTCACCTAGACTGTATTACCTTAATAAACATGGTCATGAATACTTTCTTCTTCCAGTCACTAGTTTAAAGTCTCATTTCTAATGTCATAATATTCTTTTTGGAAAATTATGGTCCCATTAATTAAAAAAATTACCATAAAGAAAAAGAACCATCGCGTATGTTCTGAGGGGCGTGGCTACCATTACAGTCTATGATCGGGATTCCCCTCCCACTCGAGTCAAAATAAAAACCAACGGAGAAGAAGGGGGGAAGTCCCGCCTCGTTGTCTGGGCAGCCAATGACCAGCTGGTATACAAAACGGAGCCAGCCAATGGCCAGCTGGTACCAAAGATGGCGACTTACATCAGGAATTAGCATATTATTACAGGCTTCATTTTACGTTCATGTTAGACCCGGGGAACGCTTTGTCCATATTTTTTACAGTCTATGGCTATAACCCATGTTTTTTGAAATTTTGAATTTTTTTCAAATCCTCAAAAATGAGGAAAAGCGGCGTGCTATAGTATGCCGTACGGTAGGGGCTATAGCTATATAACCCATGTTTTTTGAAATTTAGAATTTTTTTCAAATCCTCAAAAATGATGAAAAACGGCGCGCTATAGTATGCCGTACGGTAGGGGCTATAGCCCATGTTCAAAAATGATGAAAAACAAGTTTAAATAAAAATTCAAATTTTCAAAAAACGATGGGCTATAACCCATGTTTTTTGAAATTTTGAATTTTTTTCAAATCCTCAAAAATGATGAAAAACGGCGTGCTATAGTATGCCATACGGTAGGGGCTATAGCCCATGTTCAAAAATGATGAAAAACGAGGTTAAAAAAAATTATCAAATTTAAAAAAAACGATGGGCTATAACCCATGTTTTTTGAAATTTTGAATTTCTTTCAAATACTCAAAAATGATGAAAAACGGCTTGCTATAGTATGCCGTACGGTAGGGGCTATAGCCCATGTTCAAAAATGATGAAAAACGAGGTTAATCTTTTTTTCAAAATTTCAAAAAACGATGGGCTATAACCCATGTTTTTTGAAATTTTGATTTTTTTTCAAATCCTCAAAAATGATGAAAAACGGTGCGCTATAGTATGCCGTACGGTAGGGGCTATAGCCCATGTTAAAAAATGATGAAAAACAAGGTTAATTTCTTTTTTCAAATTTTCAAAAAACGATGGGCTATAACCCATGTTTTTTGAAATTTTGAATGTTTTTCAAATCCTCAAAAATTATGAAAAACGGCGTGCTATAGTATGCCGTACGGTAGGGGCTATAGCCCACGTTCAAAAATGATGAAAAACGAGGTTAAAAAAAATAATCAAATTTTCTAAAAACGATGGGCTATAACCCATGTTTTTTGAAATTTTGAATTTCTTTCAAATCCTCAAAAATGATGAAAAACGGCTTGCTATAGTATGCCGTACGGTAGGGGCTATAGCCCATGTTAAAAAATGATGAAAAACGAGGTTAATTTTTTTTTCAAATTTTCAAAAAACGATGGGCTATAACCCATGTTTTTGAAATTTAGATTTTTTATATAAAAAAATCAAAAAACGATGGGCTATAACCCATGTTATTAGAAATTTTTAAATTTTTTCAAATCCTCAAAAATGATGAAAAGCGGCGTGCTATAGTATGCCGTACGGTAGAGGCTATAGCCCATGTTCAAAAATGATGAAAAACTAGGTTAATTTCTTTTTCAAAATTTCAAAAAACGATGGGCTATAACCCATGTTTTTTGAAATTTTGAATTTTTTCAAATCCTCAAAAATTATGAAAAACGGCGCGCTATAGTATGCCGTACGGTAGGGGCTATAGCCCATGTTCAAAAATGATGAAAAACAAGTTTAAAAAAAAATCAAATTTTCAAAAAACGATGGGCTATAACCCATGTTTTTGAAATTTTGAATTTTTTTCAAATACCCAAAATGATGAAAAACGGCGTGCTATAGTATGCCATACGGTAGGGGCTATAGCCCATGTTCAAAAATGATGAAAAACGAGGTTAATTCTTTTTTTCAAAATTTCAAAAAACGATGGGCTATAACCCATGTTTTTGAAATTTAGATTTTTTTTCAAATCCTCAAAAATGATGAAAAACGGCGTGCTATAGTATGCCGTACGGTAGGGGCTATAGCCCATGTTAAAAAATTCAAAAAACGAGGTTAAAAAAAAAAATCAAAAAACGATGGACTATAACCCATGTTATTAGAAATTTTGAATTTTTTTCAAATCCTCAAAAATTATGAAAAACGGCGTGCTATAGTATGCCGTACGGTAGGGGCTATAGCCCATGTTCAAAAATGATGAAAAACGAGGTTAAAAAAAAAAATCAAAATTTCAAAAAACGATGGGCTATAACCCATGTTTTTTAATTTTTTTCAAATCCTCAAAAATGATGAAAAACCGCTTGCTATAGTATGCCGTACGGTAGGGGCTATAGCCCATGTTCAAAAATGATGAAAAACGAGGTTAATTTCTTTTTTCAAAATTTCAAAAAACGATGGGCCCATGTTTTTTGAAATTTTTAATTTTTTTCAAATCCTCAAAAAATATGAAGAACGGCGTGCTATAGTATCCCGTACGGTAGGGGCTATAGCCCATGTTCAAAAATGATGAAAAACAAGGTAATTTTTTTTTTTTTAATTAAAAAAACGATGGGCTATAACCCATGTTTTTTGAATTTTTGAATTTTTTTCAAATCCTCAAAAATGATGAAAAACGGCATGCTATAGTATGCCGTACGGTAGGGGCTATAGCCCATGTTCAAAAATGATGAAAAACGAGGTTAGATTTTTTTTTCAAAATTTCAAAAAACGATGGGCTATAACCCATGTTTTTGAAATTTTGAATTTTTTTCAAATCCTCGAAAATGATGAAAAACGGCGCGCTATAGTATGCCGTACGGTAGGGGCTATAGCCCATGTTCAAAAATGATGAAAAACGAGGTAATTTCTTTTTTCAAAATTTCAAAAAACGATGGGCTATAACCCATGTTTTTTGAAATTTTGAATTTTTTTCAAATCCTCAAAAATGATGAAAAACTGCGTGCTATAGTATGCCGTACGGTAGGGGCTATAGCCCATGTTCAAAAATGATGAAAAACGAGGTTAAAAAAAAATCAAAATTTCAAAAAACGATGGGCTATAACCCATGTTTTTTGAAAATTTGAATTTTTTTCAAATCCTCAAAAATGATGAAAAACGGCGTGCTATAGTATGCCATACGGTAGGGGCTATAGCCCATGTTCAAAAATGATGAAAAACGAGGTATTTTTTTTTTTTTTAATTTCAAAAAACGATGGGCTATAACCCATGTTTTTGAAATTTAGATTTTTTTTCAAATCCTCAAAAATGATGAAAAACGGCGTGCTATAGTATGCCGTACGGTAGGGGCTATAGCCCATGTTAAAAAATTCAAAAAACGAGGTTAAAAAAAAAAATCAAAAAACGATGGACTATAACCCATGTTATTAGAAATTTTGAATTTTTTTCAAATCCTCAAAAATTATGAAAAACGGCGTGCTATAGTATGCCGTACGGTAGGGGCTATAGCCCATGTTCAAAAATGATGAAAAACGAGGTTAAAAAAAAAAATCAAAATTTCAAAAAACGATGGGCTATAACCCATGTTTTTTAATTTTTTTCAAATCCTCAAAAATGATGAAAAACCGCTTGCTATAGTATGCCGTACGGTAGGGGCTATAGCCCATGTTCAAAAATGATGAAAAACGAGGTTAATTTCTTTTTTCAAAATTTCAAAAAACGATGGGCCCATGTTTTTTGAAATTTTTAATTTTTTTCAAATCCTCAAAAAATATGAAGAACGGCGTGCTATAGTATCCCGTACGGTAGGGGCTATAGCCCATGTTCAAAAATGATGAAAAACAAGGTAATTTTTTTTTTTTTAATTAAAAAAACGATGGGCTATAACCCATGTTTTTTGAATTTTTGAATTTTTTTCAAATCCTCAAAAATGATGAAAAACGGCGTGCTATAGTATGCCGTACGGTAGGGGCTATAGCCCATGTTCAAAAATGATGAAAAACGAGGTTAGATTTTTTTTTCAAAATTTCAAAAAACGATGGGCTATAACCCATGTTTTTGAAATTTGGAATTTTTTTCAAATCCTCGAAAATGATGAAAAACGGCGCGCTATAGTATGCCGTACGGTAGGGGCTATAGCCCATGTTAAAAAATGATGAAAAACGAGGTAATTTCTTTTTTCAAAATTTCAAAAAACGATGGGCTATAACCCATGTTTTTTGAAATTTTGAATTTTTTTCAAATCCTCAAAAATGATGAAAAACGGCGTGCTATAGTATGCCGTACGGTAGGGGCTATAGCCCATGTTCAAAAATGATGAAAAACGAGGTTAAAAAAAAATCAAAATTTCAAAAAACGATGGGCTATAACCCATGTTTTTTGAAATTTTGAATTTTTTTCAAATCCTCAAAAATGATGAAAAACGGCGTGCTATAGTATGCCATACGGTAGGGGCTATAGCCCATGTTCAAAAATGATGAAAAACGAGGTATTTTTTTTTTTTTTAATTTCAAAAAACGATGGGCTATAACCCATGTTTTTGAAATTTTGAATTTTTTTCAAATCCTCAAAAATGATGAAAAACGGCGTGCTATAGTATGCCGTACGGTAGGGGCTATAGCCCATGTTCAAAAATGATGAAAAACGAGGTTAAAAAAAATCGAAATTTCAAAAAACGATGGGCTATAACCCATGTTTTTTGAAATTTTGAATTTTTTTCAAATCCTCAAAAATGATGAAAAACGGCTTGCTATAGTATGCCGTACGGTAGGGGCTATAGCCCATGTTCAAAAATGATGAAAAACGAGGTTAATTTTTTTTTTCAAAACTTCAAAAAACGATGGGCTATAACCCATGTTTTTTGAAAATTTTTATTTTTTTCAAATCCTCAAAAATGATGAAAAACTGCTTGCTATAGTATGCCGTACGGTAGGGGCTATTAACCTGACGCTGCCAGATCCAAGAAGCTTGCTACACAAATTTGTTTCACAGCTTATTGGGATCTGGGATCGCGGAAGCAAATTCGATGACGGGGCTGTTCCTTTTTTTCAAGATACTTGGTAGATGATTGGATGGGACCGTCTGTCTATCACCGTGTCGGCGTGCAAACACAACCAATCATATTGACGTGTCTATATAGCTTCACATCCGGTTTCGCCCATGTCCCGCCCTTAGCTCACGCTGATTGGTCCGGTACGGAACGGATTTTTGTCAGCTCAACTGCCTGAGAGATCCCAGATGAGTGCTGTGTTGGGGAACATGGTTACCCAATACCGCCCTCATCTGGCACTGGCAGCGTTAGGTTTTTCCATCGTATTTTTTTCCATTATTTTTAAATCCTCAAAAATGATGAAAAACGGCGTGCTACAGTATGCCGTAAGATATGGGCTATTAGACGAGCGGCAAAATTTTTTTTTTTTTTTTTTTAAATAGACGTCTAAAACACGTCTAAAAATAGACGTGTTTTAGACGTCTATTTTTAGACGTTTTTTAGACGTCTATTTTTAGCCGTTTTTTTATCCCATTTTTAGGCGCACGTCTACTTGCCGGCTATTGCTCAGTGGGATGGTCATGATGAAAAACGAGGGTTAAAAAAAAAATCTAAAAAACGATGGGCTATAACCCATGTTTTTGTTTTTCTTCATTTTTTTCAAAACCTCAAAAATTATGAAAAACGGCGTGCTATAGTATGCCGTACGGTATGGGCTATAGCCCATGTTCAAATATGATGAAAAACTAGGTTAAAAAAATTCTAAAATTCAAAAAACGATGGCCTATAACCCATGTTTTTTTCATTTTTTTCCATTTTTTTCAAAACCTCAAAAATGATGAAAAACGGCGTGCTATAGTATGCCGTACGGTATGGTCTATAGCCCATGGTCAAATATGATGAAAAACAAGAATAAAGAAAATTCTAAAATTCTAAAAACGATGGGCTATAACCCATGTTTTTGTTTTTCTTCATTTTTTTCAAAACCTCAAAAATGATGAAAAACGGCGTGCTATAGTATGTCGTACGGTATGGGCTATAGCTTATGTTCAAATATGATGAAAAACAAGGTTAATTTTTTTTACAAAAATTCAAAAAACGATGGGCTATAACCCATGTTTTTTTTTTTTTTTTTTTTTTCCAAAACCTCAAAAATGATGAAAAACCCATTTTTTGACGCACGTCTAATAGCCGGCTATTGCTCAGTGGGATGGTCAAAAATGATGAAAAACGAGGATTTAAAAAAAAATCTAAAAATCTAAAAAACGATGGGCTATAACCCATCGTATTTTTTTCCATTATTTTCAAATCCTCAAAAATGATGAAAAACGGCGTGCTACAGTATGCCGTAAGATATGGGCTATTAGACGAGCCCATGTTCAAATATGATGAAAAACGACGTTAAAAAAAAATCAAAAATTCAAAAAACTATGGGCTATATATAACCCATGTTTTTTTCTTTTTTTTTCTTTTTTTTCAAAACCTCAAAAATGATGAAAAACGGCGTGCTATAGTATGCCGTACGGTATGGGCTATAGCCCATGTTCAAATATGATGAAAAACGAGGTTATAGTATTATGCTACCAATTAATCGTGCATCCCCATTGGTAACCTAACTCAGTGTCGTCGCTACCTATACGCGCAGTACGCGCTGTGAGTAGGGCAACACGCCGAGGGGGGCAACAAAATGTGCCAAAAAGTGCCAAGCCGACCCTCAAAATAACAATTTTCTCTGCGGCTCCGCTGCGTAATGACGATCGGCTGTGTGTGCGTCCACAAATTAAATAATACACAAAACGATGGGCTATAACCCATGTTTGTTTTGTTTTTTTCATTTTTTTCAAAACCTCAAAAATGATGAAAAACGGCGTGCTATAGTATGCCGTACGGTATGGGCTATAGCCCATGGTCAAATATGATGAAAAACAAGAATAAAGAAAATTCTAAAATTCTAAAAACGATGGGCTATAACCCATGTTTTTGTTTTTCTTCATTTTTTTCAAAACCTCAAAAAAGATGAAAAACGGCGTGCTATAGTATGTCGTACGGTATGGGCTATAGCTTATGTTCAAATATGATGAAAAACAAGGTTAATTTTTTTTACAAAAATTCAAAAACGATGGGCTATAACCCATGTTTTTTTTTTTTTTTTTTTTTTTCAAAACCTCAAAAATGATGAAAAACCCATTTTTTGACGCACGTCTAATAGCCGGCTATTGCTCAGTGGGATGGTCAAAAATGATGAAAAACGAGGATTTAAAAAAAAATCTAAAAATCTAAAAAACGATGGGCTATAACCCATCGTATTTTTTTCCATTATTTTCAAATCCTCAAAAATGATGAAAAACGGCGTGCTACAGTATGCCGTAAGATATGGGCTATTAGACGAGCGGCTAAAAATGGAAAAAAAAATGGAAAAAAATAGACGTCTAAAACACGTCTAAAAATAGACGTGTTTTAGACGTCTATTTTTAGATGTTTTTTAGACGTCAATTTTTAGACGTTTTTTAGACGTCTATTTGTAGACGTTTTTTTATCCCATTTTTAGACGCACGTCTAGTTGCCGGCTATTGCTCAGTGGGATGGTCATGATGAAAAACGAGGGTGAAAAAAAAAATCTAAAAATCAAAAAAACGATGGGCTATAACCCATCGTTTTTTTTTCTTCATTCTTTTCAAATCCTCAAAAATGATGAAAAACGTCGTTCTACAGTATGCCGTACGATATGGCTATTAGACGAGCGTCTAAAAATGGGATAAAAAACGTCTAAAAATAGACGTCTAAAACACGTCTAAAAATATGGGCTATAGCTTATGTTCAAATATGATGAAAAACAAGGTTAATTTTTTTTACAAAAATTCAAAAAACTATGGGCTATAACCCATGTTTTTTTTTTTTTTTTTTTTTTCAAAACCTCAAAAATGATGAAAAACCCATTTTTTGACGCACGTCTAATAGCCAGCTATTGCTCAGTGGGATGGTCAAAAATGATGAAAAACGAGGATTTAAAAAAAAATCTAAAAATCTAAAAAACGATGGGCTATAACCCATCGTATTTTTTTCCATTATTTTCAAATCCTCAAAAATGTTGAAAAACGGCGTGCTACAGTATGCCGTAAGATATGGGCTATTAGACGAGCCCATGTTCAAATATGATGAAAAACGACGTTAAAAAAAAAAATCAAAAATTCAAAAAACTATGGGCTATATATAACCCATGTTTTTTTCTTTTTTTTTCTTTTTTTTCAAAACCTCAAAAATGATGAAAAACGGCGTGCTATAGTATGCCGTACGGTATGGGCTATAGCCCATGTTCAAATATGATGAAAAACGAGGTTATAGTATTATGCTACCAATTAATCGTGCATCCCCATTGGTAACCTAACTCAGTGTCGTCGCTACCTATACGCGCAGTACGCGCTGTGAGTAGGGCAACACGCCGAGGGGGGCAACAAAATGTGCCAAAAAGTGCCAAGCCGACCCTCAAAATAACAATTTTCTCTGCGGCTCCGCTGCGTAATGACGATCGGCTGTGTGTGCGTCCACAAATTAAAAAATACACAAAACGATGGGCTATAACCCATGTTTGTTTTGTTTTTTTCATTTTTTTCAAAACCTCAAAAATGATGAAAAACGGCGTGCTATAGTATGCCGTACGGTATGGGCTATAGCCCATGGTCAAATATGATGAAAAACGAGGATAAGAAAATTTCAAAATTTCAAAAAACGATGGGCTATAACCCATGTTTTTGTTTTTCTTCATTTTTTTCAAAACCTCAAAAATTATGAAAAACGGCGTGCTATAGTATGCCGTACGGTATGGGCTATAGCCCATGTTCAAATATGATGAAAAACTAGGTTAAAAAAAATTCAAAAATTCAAAAAACGATGGCCTATAACCCATGTTTTTTTCATTTTTTTCCATTTTTTTCAAAACCTCAAAAATGATGAAAAACGGCGTGCTATAGTATGCCGTACGGTATGGTCTATAGCCCATGGTCAAATATGATGAAAAACAAGAATAAAGAAAATTCTAAAATTCTAAAAACGATGGGCTATAACCCATGTTTTTGTTTTTCTTCATTTTTTTCAAAACCTCAAAAATGATGAAAAACGGCGTGCTATAGTATGTCGTACGGTATGGGCTATAGCTTATGTTCAAATATGATGAAAAACAAGGTTAATTTTTTTTACAAAAATTCAAAAACGATGGGCTATAACCCATGTTTTTTTTTTTTTTTTTTTTTTTCAAAACCTCAAAAATGATGAAAAACCCATTTTTTGACGCACGTCTAATAGCCGGCTATTGCTCAGTGGGATGGTCAAAAATGATGAAAAACGAGGATTTAAAAAAAAATCTAAAAATCTAAAAAACGATGGGCTATAACCCATCGTATTTTTTTCCATTATTTTCAAATCCTCAAAAATGATGAAAAACGGCGTGCTACAGTATGCCGTAAGATATGGGCTATTAGACGAGCGGCTAAAAATGGAAAAAAAAATGGAAAAAATAGACGTCTAAAACACGTCTAAAAATAGACGTGTTTTAGACGTCTATTTTTAGATGTTTTTTAGACGTCAATTTTTAGACGTCTATTTGTAGACGTTTTTTTATCCCATTTTTAGACGCACGTCTAGTTGCCGGCTATTGCTCAGTGGGATGGTCATGATGAAAAACGAGGGTTAAAAAAAAAATCTAAAAATCTAAAAAACGATGGGCTATAACCCATCGTTTTTTTTTCTTCATTCTTTTCAAATCCTCAAAAATGATGAAAAACGTCGTTCTACAGTATGCCGTACGATATGGCTATTAGACGAGCGTCTAAAAATGGGATAAAAAACGTCTAAAAATAGACGTCTAAAACACGTCTAAAAATAGACGTGTTTTAGACGTCTATTTTTAGACATTTTTTAGACGTCTATTTTTAGACGTTTTTTATCCCATTTTTAGACACACGTCTAATATCCGGCTATTGCTCATATCCGGCTATAACCCATCGTATTTTTTTCCATTATTTTCAAATCCTCAAAAATGATGAAAAACGGCGTGCTACAGTATGCCGTAAGATATGGGCTATTAGACGAGCGGCTAAAAATGGAAAAAAATTGAAAAAAATAGACGTCTAAAACACGTCTAAAAATAGACGTGTTTTAGACGTCTATTTTTAGACGTTTTTTAGACGTCTATTTTTAGACGTTTTTTTAGACGTCTATTTTTAGACGTTTTTTAGACATCTATTTTTAGACGTTTTTTATCCCATTTTTAGACGCACGTCTAGTAGCCGGCTATTGCTCAGTGGGATGGTCATGATGAAAAACGAGGGTTAAAAAATAAATCTAAAAATCTAAAAAACGATGGGCTATAACCCATCGTTTTTTTTTTTTCATTTCTTTCAAATCCTTAAAAATTATGAAAAACGGCGTGCTATAGTATGCCGTACGGCAGGTTTCCCCAATAGGCGGCCCGCGGGCCATTTGCGGCCCACAGAGCGCCCCCTTGTGGCCCATGAAAGAATAAAATAAAAAAGGGTTTTTTTTCCTTTTTCTTTTAAGGGTCCCAG
Source organism: Protomyctophum parallelum (assembly GCF_964188405.1). NCBI lineage: Eukaryota > Metazoa > Chordata > Actinopteri > Myctophiformes > Myctophidae > Protomyctophum > Protomyctophum parallelum. The sequence continues at coordinate 35,209,713 of NC_139700.1, read as the reverse complement.
ATATAAATGGCATTAAATGGGGGTCAGTAGCCTATGCATGTCAAACTGGGCATCCTTTTCAAATGGGGTCTTGCCCTGAAAATGAATTTTCAGGGCAAGACCTCGACCTCGCGCGTGCAGACTCGGCCCCCAGCCTGGTACGCTAGTCAAAATATGGCCCTTGAGGAAAATTAATTGGGGAACCCTGCCGTACGGTATGGGCCATAGCCCATGGTCAAAAATTAAAAAAACAAGGATATATATTTTTTTTAATCTAAAAACGATGGGCTATATAACCCATGTTTTTCTTTTTTTTTAAATCCTCAAAAATGATGAAAAACGGCGTGCTATAGTATGCCGTACGATATGGGCTATAGCCCATGTTCAAAAATGATGAAAAACAAGGTTAAAAAAAAATCAAAAATTCAAAAAACGATGAGCTATAACCCATGTATTTTTATTTTTATTTAAATTTTCAAATCCTCAATAATGATGAAAAACGGCGTGCTATAGCATGGCGTACGGTATGGGCTATAGCCCATGTTCAAAAATGATGAAAAACGAGGTTAATTTTTTTTTTCAAAAATTCAAAAAACGATGGGCTATAACCCATGTTTTTGTTTTTTCCATTTTTTTCAAATCCTCAAAAATGATTAAAACGGCGTGCTATAGTCTGCCGTACGGTATGGGCTATAGCCCATGGTCAAATATGATGAAAACGAGGTTAAAAAAAAAAAAAAAAAAAAAAAAAAAAAAAAACGATGGGCTATAACCCATTTTCACCTTTTTTTTTCAAATCCTCCGAAATCGTAAAAAACGACATACTATTGTATGCCCTCCGAGACCATGGACTAATGACATTGACAAGTATAAATGACCTTCACCAGTATAAATGACCTTGATCAGTATAAATGACCTTGACCAGTATAAATTACCGTGACCAGTATGCAGTCCGACACCATGGACTATAGCCCTTCGCTATTTTCAACTTTTTTTAAATCCTCAACAATGATGAAGAATCGCGCACTATAGCGTGCCACTCAATGACCTCTGAGACCATGGACCAATGAACCATGTAAATACAACACATTGAGCAGGGCACTGCAGGGAGTTGAACCCCGTTCCGGTAAACCAGAAGTACGACACAGTGCCTTAGTTTTTGTGTTGTCATTTACAGGTTATTTCGTTGAAATGTAAATTTTACATTTCAACAGTAAAGTAATATATAAAGAAGAGAAACACAAAAGCACAAAAATAACATTTTCGAATTACCTTTGCTTTGATTTTTTAAACTTTCTCTTGCCGACCTCCCACATTTCATTCGATGATTAACAAAAAACAGTGTTGGATCTGTAAAGATCCATTTGGTTACACGTGCGTGCGTGCGTGCGTGTGTACACGCTTCGATAACCAGTGTTGGACCTGTAAGGGTCAATTTGGTCACAGACTTAGACTTACAGACACAGACTCAGACTTACAGACATGGACCAAATGGTCCATTTGGTTACACTAGACCTGTACGTGCCCGTCGGCCACCATATATACTCTCAGAGTTAGACCTGTAAGGGTCCATTTGGTTAACATGTGTGTTACACTCTCAGAGTTACAGACCTGTAAGGGTCCATTTGGTTACATGTGTTACACTCTCAGAGTTACAGACATGTAATGGATGGTCCATTTGGTTACATGTGTTACACTCTCAGAATGACAGACCTGTAAGGGTCCATTTGGTTACATGTGTTACACTCTCAGAGTTACATGTGGTTAGCGTGTGCATGCGCATGTGCGCCTGTGCGTGTGTAGGTGCATGTGTGCGTGCGTGTGTGCATGCTTCAATGACCACTGTTGGACCCCATGGGGATCAGGGACCTCAGGGAGCCACCCATAATTCACAACGATCACAGCGAACTCTGTTGCATCACAACTGGTGGCCAACAGTCGTAACCAACACCGCCGCCGACCCACAGGAGAATACCATCGCACAGTGGTATCAGACCAACCACAATCAGCCAGCCCTCAAACCAAACCCTTCCACCTAGAACAACTCAAAACTGCAATGGGAAAGTTGAAACCCACGGATTGATGACATACTGGCAGAAATGTTACAGCACCTGGGACCTAACGCAAAGACCTGGCTCGTGGGGATACTGAATACATGCATGGCACAGAAAACCGTCCCTTCTGTCTGGAGAAAGGCCAAAGTGGTTGCAATCCCCAAACCTGGCAAGACCCATCATCCCCAAAGAGCTACCGACCCATTTCCCTCCTCTGCATCACCTACAAGAGAGGCATCTACTCCAACTGATTTCCGTACCGGCCGCTCCTGTGCTGGACAGAGCTCAACCTCACCCAACACATTGAGGATGGGTTTGAGGGGAAACAAATAACCGGAGCAGCATTCAGAGATCTCTCTGCTGCCTATGACACTGTCCAACACCGCACAATGGTCAGGAAAAGCCTCCTCAACAACAGCATAGTTCAGTTTGTGTGTGTCTTTCTTTTTCTGTCTTTCTTTCTTAGGACGGAGATCAAGGTAGACGCTGTTGGAAGGCTCAACACAAGCCGATGCCCCTAGAGATCCATCCAAAAGCCCAGCAAGCCAGCTAGCCAGCAAGCCCGCCCAGTCAGCCAACGCAGCCAACCAGCTCCGCCAGTCAGCCGGAGTGGCAAGCCAGCCAGCTCAGAATACGAGCTCAGCAAGCCAGCGCAGCTGGCAAGCACGCAGTTAGTTAAAACCAGTTTCGGACAGGCAGGCCAGGGAGACAAACAGGAAGACCGTGAGCCAGACCTCGAGAGAGGCCTGGCTGAGCTGACTGAGCAAGGCTGGTATGGCTGCAATGGCTGACTGCAAAGGCTAATGTGCTCTGGCTTGGCAGCCTGACTTCTCTACACTGGCTGACTGGCTGGCTGCGTTGGCTGACTGGGCGGGCTTGCTGGCTAGCTGGCTTGTTGGGCTCCCTGAGGGAAGCTTTTGGATGGATCTCTAGGGGCATCGGCTTGTGTTGAGCCTTCCAACGGCGTCTATCTTAATCTCCGTCCTAAGAAAGAAAGACAGAAAAAGAAAGACACACACACACCCAACTATGAAGCTTCCACCTGAGGAACCGAGACGTGAAAAAAGAACTGAGCGTCACTTGGGATGGTCACAAACTCTCCAACCATACCCACCCCATGTATCTTGGAGTTACAATGGACAGGACACTCTCCTTCAAAAAACACCTGGAGAACACAAAAGCCACGGTCAACAACCACAATAACATCCTGTGAAAACTAGTGAACTCCAAGTGGGGCGCAGACCCACAAACAATCCGTGCAACTGCCATGGCCCTGTCTTTCTCTACAGCAGAGTATGCCTGCTCAAGCTGGAGGCGATCACGTCACACCAAATTGGTCGACACAGCCCTAAATGACACCTGTCGCATCATCACGGGATGCGTCAAGACAACACCTGTCCTGTGCCTTTATGCGCTAGCCGGCACCTCCCCCCGCACATCAGACGACGTGTGTATCGACGTCTGTATCGCTCAAGATGAATGGAGAACACAGGAGATAGACAGTGAAGTTGGGGATGAACGAAGGAAAGTCTGGAATGAAATGATAGAGAACACCTCACACACACATAGTTTCCTTCCGTGGCTGTTTACATTCGAGGGTCACCGGTCCTCTCGAACGGAACAGTTTAACGTCATGCCCAGGACGAAAAGATATAGAGAACACCAACATGACAAATAACAGCAGGAAGGCATGGGCCACAATCCACCGTCTTGGCAAAGACCACACCACCCATAATTCACAACGGTCACAGCAAACTCTGTTGCATCACAACTGGTGGCCAACAGTCATAACCAACAACGCCGCCGACCCACAGGAGAATACCATCGCACAGTGGTATCAGACCAACCACAATCAGCCAAACGCAAAGACCTGGCTTGTGGGGATGCTGAACACATGCATGGCAGAGAAAACCATCCCTTCTGTCTGGAAAAAGTGGTTGCAATCCCTAAACCTGGCAAAGACCCATTATCCCCAAATAGCTACCGACCATTTATCTCCTCTGCATCACCTACAAGCTCTATGAGAGGCTGCTACTCCAACGCCTCGTTGTCACTCATAGACACCAAGCTGACTAAAGACCAAGCTGGTTTCCGTCCCGGCCGCTCCTGTGCTGGACAGAGCTCAACCTCACCCAACACATTGAGGATGGGTTTGAGGGAAAACAAATAACTGGAGCAGCATTCAGAGATCTCTCTGCTGCCTACGACACTGTCCAACACCGCACAATGGTCAGGAAAAGCCTCCTCAACAACAGGCCCTTCTATGTCCAGTTAAATGGAGTAAATGGAAAGCCCAAAAGAACGGCCTCCCACAAGGTAGCGTGCTCGCCCCCCTCCTTTTCAATATCTACACAAACGACCAGCCACTACCAACAGAATGCCGACGACCTCTGCATTACCACCCAACAAGCAGACTTCCAGAAGATTGAAAGTGCTTGAAAGTGGCCTTCAAGAAATGTCAAGCTACTACAATACAACCAGCTGAAACCCAACCCATCAAAAACCCAACTATGCAGCTTCCACCTGAGGAACCCAGACGCGATGGCTGACTGGGCGGGCTTGCTGGCTAGCTGTCTACCTTGATCTCCGTCTTAAGAAAGAAAGACAGAAAAAGAAACGCACACATTTAGATCGACTTAAACGCTCTATATTTACACTGTACATCGTGATCTACCAGTAGATCACAAAGGCTGTGCAGGTAGACCACATGGCATGCCCCTGTATATAATCTATCACTTGAATTAAGGTGACTTGATTGATTGACATAAAAAGGCCTGTCTGTCACGTCCTGTCCTAGGACGTACCACGCCTGGACCGCCGTCCCTACCTTTGCCCCTCTGTTGCCTCCCTTTCCCTGGCTGATTGTGAGACTGTGTCCACCTGTGCTTCTAAGCTGAAGAGACTTTTGTTAATGAGCATGGAGGTATATTAGGGACTCTGTGTTATTGGTTAGGTTGCTCAATTATAACACTGTGTGCCCAAGAGTGGGACTTTCTGTTATGTATGCCCTGGGAGGGTTTTCTGAGTTAAAATAAAGGTACTTGAGTGCAAGTCATTGTTTCCTGGATTATTCTGCATACGGGTCTTAATACAGAGGTGTTCCTGACAGTATAATTGAGCCATAAGATGGACCCAGCGGAATTCACTCAGTTACAAGGCGCGGTGGCGCTACAAGGACAGCTTTTGGGCCAACATGAGAACATTCTGGGTGAGATGAATGATCGCCTCGCTCAGCTTGTCGCCGCTATTCAAAACCTCACCGTCGCTCCCCCCCCTCCCCGTGGGGTCCAGGTTGGACAGGCCGCGACGGGCCTCCCCCCCATCGTAACACCCACAGAGCCGCGCGTCCCGCACCCAGAGAGGTTTAATGGGGGAGCGGATTGCCGTGGGTTTCTGACGCTGGGTTTTCTCTACGGATGGTGCCAAGGTAGCCTACATGATCACATTGTTATCGGGCCAAGCCCTTGCCTGGGCTAACGCCTTGATTGAGAGACAGTCACCTCTGTGCGGTGATTATGATCTGTTCGTCGAGGAAATGAAGAGGATATTCGACCGACGAGTTCGTGGCAGAGACGCGGCTACACGACTGCTTAATCTACAGCAAGGGCGCAACAGTGTGGCTGACTACGCTATCGAGTTCAGTGTGTTAGCAGCAGAGAGCGCCTGGACGGAGGCGGCATTGATTCCGACATTTCTTTCGGGACTCTCTGATGCTGTAAAGGACGAGCTGGTGTCTCGGGAGTTGCAAGAGGGCCTGGACTCTTTGGTATCGCTGGCTATCCAAGTGGACAATCGCATCCATGAACGCGGGAGAGAGAGAGACTGGTATCGTCCACCGTGGCCTGCTGAACGACGCCGGGAGACGCCGAGTGTTACCGAAGACCCCCGAGATGCTCTGATGAAGTCAGCGGCTGAATCGTCTGCGCCCAGTGAACCGATGCAGCTGGGGAGCTTCAAGCTGTCTCCCGGTGAGAAAGAGAGGAGAATGAAGGATAAACTTTGTTTGTTTTGTGCCCAAATTGGTCATTTTTTTGCTGCTTGCCCTAAGAGAGAGAGGGTCTAGCCCATGCAGTTGTAGATGATTTCTTCCTTTTTTGAGTTTTTGTTTTGCCTTGTGGTGCAGTCTCTCACTATACTGTGTGTTCTTTCCCATCTGAATTTGTGACTGGTGTGTGTGTGTGTTTTGGATGGGTTCCCGAGTGTGTGTTGCTGGCGTGGTTGTTTGTGCTGCTTGCTGTTTAGTGTTCCTCTCCCCCCCCCCCCCCCCCCCCCTGGGGTCGGCGATGACGAGATGCTGACAGGCTGCTGGGGTCTTCGTTCGGGAGTGGCGGTCCTCGCCTCGTCCTCCGTGTCTTGCCTGAGGGGGGTCCGCACTCGGCAGCCTGCTTCCAGTCGTCGAGGACTCACCGCCGCCCAATCCCCCCCCCCCCCCCCCCCGGTCCCCCTCGTCCTCCCTTCTCCCTGCCCCCGATGCTGGACACGGCCTTTCCCCTCTGCTCTCCCCTTCCTCTGTCCGGTGGGCTCCCGGCTCATGTCGGTGGCAGGACGACTCCCACCTTCGCCGTGGTCGATGCCAGGGGGGTTCCTGTCATGCGGCCGTTGTCGGGGGTGCCATCCGGTCATGTCTGCTGGGCCCCGTGGTCTGGTTAACCGGCGCCAGGCAAAGTTCCCTGCCTTTTACCCCCCCTCTCCCCCCCCCACGAGGGTCCCGGACTCTGGTCTCCGGGCTGGTTCTGCCCCCCCTGTTCGTTCTCGGTCCCTGGGGAGCGGGCCTTTGAGGAGGGGGTGCTGTCACGTCCTGTCCTAGGACGTACCACGCCTGGACCGCCGTCCCTACCTTTGCCCCTCTGTTGCCTCCCTTTCCCTGGCTGATTGTGAGACTGTGTCCACCTGTGCTTCTAAGCTGAAGAGACTTTTGTTAATGAGCATGGAGGTATATTAGGGACTCTGTGTTATTGGTTAGGTTGCTCAATTATAACACTGTGTGCCCAAGAGTGGGACTTTCTGTTATGTATGCCCTGGGAGGGTTTTCTGAGTTAAAATAAAGGTACTTGAGTGCAAGTCATTGTTTCCTGGATTATTCTGCATACGCGTCTTAATACAGAGGTGTTCCTGACACTGTCAGCTCCAGGGGCGGAGCTAACGGGGGTGTAGGGGGGGTAGTCACACCCCGGCCCGGACCTCCTGAGGGCCCGGGCTGTCAGCTGACCGATTGACGATTTTTTACACAGTCACTCACGACTGATAAAACCAGCGGGCCCCCGCGAATCCCGCAATTAACCAGATACAGAGCTTATATAGCCTATATAATAGCCTACATTTTAGCAAAATATCATGTCTGATGAGAATGTAGCCTACTGCGCTGGACTGTACAAGCACCGTGGAGTCTGTCTCAAGCCCACCACACACCGGCTGCGTCCGCCGCGCGGCGCGGACACAGCCGCCTCCATTATTTTCAATGAACCTAACGCACACCGGCTCCGTCCGCCGCGTCGCGCCGCGGCGCCTGGCGCGCCGATAGAACCCAGTTCTATTTTCCAGGCGCCTGGCGCGCCGATAGAACCCAGTTCTATTTTCCAGGCGGCGCCGCGCGGCAACGCGCCGCGCCGCAGACGGTCGCAGACGGTGTGTGTCGGGCTTCACACTCTCTCCAACAGACATCCTCACTTCTCAGCCACGCTCCAAAAGTGCAGCACCTGTCACTCATTAGTAGGCTAATCACTCTGTGAGGATTTAGGAGTGCATATGTGTGGATAACTTCCTTTTCTCCACAACGACTGTTTAGATTCTAAACCCCTTCTTGTTTCTTTTCCCTGTGTGCGATCACTCAGAAGGTGAAACAGAACACAAAGATGAGTAGTAGACTATTTATTTTTTAACACACTGACGCACCTCTCTCTCTCTCTACGTCTCTCTCTCTCTCTCTCTCTCTCTCTCTACGTCTCTCTCTCTGTCTCTACGTCTCTCTCTCTCTCTCTCTCTCTCTCTCTCTCTCTCTCTCTCTCTCTCTCTCTACGTCTCTCTCTCTCGGGCCAATGTTGTTCCGCCACTGGTCAGCTCAAATGTTGCACACAAACATCAGTAGCATTACAAAGTTATTGTGACAGTATTAATTGCTATAGTGTGTGTCCAGTAACAGTGTTAAGTGTTCAGTAACAGGAATATTCCTGTCTCTCCAGCTCTTTAATACATAGAAAAGGAACATTAAGCTATTTATGAGCTTAGTGTTCCAGTTCTAATTGTGTCTGTTACATTACAATTCCACTGAACACACACTATAGCAATGATTACTGTCACACTATAGAACTAATAATACACTGTTACTGAACACACACTCTATACTATAGTCCAGGGGTTTTCAACTGGTTTTGACCAGGGACTACCATTCTGATTATAGGAGCAGCGTGGGGAACTGTTCATTGTGTACCGTCACTTTAAAAGCGCAATGTATACATCATCGTACGACGGTGTCACGCACCAAAAATAGCCAATCTACAAGCTCACATCACACCTGGTTGCATCGCTTTGTGAGCTTGTAGCTCTGCCTTTTCGGCAACGATAGACTGAGAAGTTGCACATTGAATACGTCACGTATTACGTGAGACTATTCAATCGATCCGCGGCAGATATTATAACTCTATGGCAGGGAGATTTGACTTTCCCAAACGTATTATTATGAATTGGATGAATAACTTATGGCAACGTCTTACCGTGCTTGCCTTGGGCAGTAAGCACGGTAAGCACAACATGCGTTGGGTGGAAGAGCAGGATGGTTGTTCCACTGCAGCAGATGAGCTGACGGCTCCGTCAGCTGCTGCAGAAACGAATTCTGTGCGTGATATGTTTACATCGTGAGTTGTTATTTTTTTTTTGTTTATTTGACGCGTTGAGCAATTTTTTTTTTTTTTGATTTTTTTTTATCCTCGTTTTTCATCATTTTGGACCATGGGTAGCCTGAGCTAACGTGTTAGGTTTCTGGTCTAGAGGGGCGGGTCGCGGCTCAGATTTGCGCACGCCCTGATTGGATCTCATCGATCTGTCCGTCACCCCCGGCCCCTCCTCTCCCCCCTAGTGCAGCGTTACGTCACATCATTTGGAGCGACGCCCACCCGGAAGGGTTGACTCCCACTTTTAGACCAGAGCGGCCAATGCGTTCCTCCAGGCTTTAAATTTTTGCACTAACAAAAATGAAAGCCTAGTACCGAGGCTATCGTACGGCATACTATAGCACGCCGTTTTCCTAAATTTTTTAGGATTTAGAAAAAATGAAAAAAACGATGGGTTATAGCCCATCGTTTTATCCTCGTTTTTCATCATTTTGGACCCCTATAGCCCATATCGTACGGCATACTATAGCACGCCGTTTTTCATCATTTTTGAGGATTTAAAAAAATGAAGAAATGAAAAAAACGATGGGTTATAGCCCATCGTTTTTTGAATTTTTGAAAAAAAAATTATCCTCGTTTTTCATCATTTTGGACCATGGGCTATAGCCCATATCGTACGGCATACTATAGCACGCCGTTTTCCTCAATTTTTGAGGATTTGAAAAAAATGAAAAAAACGATGGGTTATAGCCCATCGTTTTTAGAATTTTAGAAAAAGAAAATTATCCTAGTTTTTCATCATTTTGGACCATGGGCTATAGCCCATATCGTACGGCATACTATAGCACGCCGTTTTCCTCCATTTTTGAGGATTTGAAAAAAATGAAAAAATGAAAAAACGATGGGTTATAGCCCATTGTTTTTTGAATTTTTGATTATTTTTTTTTATCCTCGTTTTTCATCATTTTGGACCATGGGCTATAGCCCATATCGTACGGCATACTATAGCACGCCGTTTTTCATCATTTTTGAGGATTTGAAAAAAATGAAAAAAATGAAAAAAACGATGGGTTATAGCCCATCGTTTTTTGAACTTTTGAAAAAAAAAATTATCCTCGTTTTTCATCATTTTGGACCATGGGCTATAGCCCATATCGTACGGCATACTATAGCACGCCGTTTTCCTCAATTTTTGAGGATTTGAACAAAATGAAAAAAACGATGGGTTATAGCCCATCGTTTTTAGAATTTTAGAAAAAAAAAATTATCCTCGTTTTTCATCATTTTGGACCCCTATAGCCCATATCGTACGGCATACTATAGCACGCCGTTTTTCATCATTTTTGAGGATTTAAAAAAAATGAAGAAATTAAAAAAACGATGGGTTATAGCCCATCGTCTTTTGAATTTTAGATTTTTTTTTAATCCTCGTTTTTCATCATTTTGGACCATGGGCTATAGCCCATATCGTACGCCGTACGGCATACTATAGACCGATTCCGTACCGGTTTCATGGTCGCAGCCTACGTATTTCCTGTAGGCGGACTCGACGTAGCTGCGGGGGTAAAACCCTCACCAGGCGCACCTCTTCCACTACAGTGAACGGCAGAGTGACTGATGTTAGTTTGCCTCAAACTTTACTCCTTTACCTGCTTTTTTACTAACACTAACATTACAAAGATGCCCAGAACATCGAGATGAACCTGTGTAGTTTATGGCTGCTCCAACAGTAGTGGCAACATAACAAATAAAATAAAACGGAATGTCTAATATCCACCGCGATGGCTGGGACCAGAGCCATTGAGTAATGGTTGAGACAAAGCAGTGAAGAATCCTGCAAGATACATAATTTCAGTCTTACCCAATACCCAATCTTTCTGTTTTATGAACACAAGGCTGCTGTATTTTATACCTCATACTAAGCATTTAAAGTATGAGGTATAAAGTACAGCAGCCTTGTGTTAATAAAACAGAAATATTTGGTATTGGGTAAGACTGGCGTTATGTATCTTTCACTGCTTTGTCTCAACCATTACTCAATGGCTCTGGTCTCCGCCATCGCGGTGGATATTAGACATTCCGTTTTTATTTTATTTGTTATGTTGCCACTACTGTTGGAGCAGCCATAAACTACAAAGGTTCATCTCGATGTTCTGGCCATCTTTGTAATGTTAGTGTTAGTAAAAAATCAGGTAAAGGAGTAAAGTTTGAGGCAAACTAACATCAGTCACTCTGCCGTTCACTGTAGTGGAAGAGGTGCGCCTGGTGAGGGTTTTGCTCCCGCAGCTATGTCGAGTCCGCCTACAGGAAACACGTAGGCTGCGACCATGAAACCGGTACGGAATCGGTCTATAGCACGCCTTTTTCCTCAATTTTTGAGGATTTGAAAAAAATGAAAAAAACGATGGGTTATAGCCCATCGTTTTTAGAATTTTAGAAAAAAAAATGTATCCTCGTTTTTCATCATTTTGGACCATGGGCTATAGCCCATATCGTACGGCATACTATAGCACGCCGTTTTCCTCAATTTTTGAGGATTTGAAAAAAATTAAAAAATTAAAAAACTATGGGTTATAGCCCATCGTTTTTTTAATTTTTGATTATTTTTTTTTATCCTCGTTTTTCATCATTTTGGACCATGGGCTATAGCCCATATCGTACGGCATACTATAGCACGCCGTTTTTCATCATTTTTGAGGATTTGAAAAAAATGAAAAAATGAAAAAAACGATGGGTTATAGCCCATCGTTTTTTGAATTTTTGAAAAATAAAATTATCCTTGTTTTTCATCATTTTGGACCATGGGCTATAGCCCATATCGTACGGCATACTATAGCACGCCGTTTTCCTCAATGTTTGAGGATTTGAACAAAATGAAAAAAAAACGATGGGTTATAGCCCATCGTTTTTTGAATTTTTTAATTATTTCTTTTTATCCTCGTTTTTCACCATTTTGGACCATGGGCTATAGCCCATATCGTATTTCGTTTTTTTCGTTTTTGAATATTTTTTTTATTCTCGTTTTTCATCATTTTGTATGTAGGACTAGTAGCATGCCAAAGTTTGTGCTATTGCCATAGAGAATTCATTGGGCGTTTAAGTTAAATAACTCAGAAACTATAAAACATTTCAAAGTAAAAAGTTCCAGCATGTGTCTCCACAGTAAGCTGAATAATAAAAAGTGTGAATGGAGTTTCTAGGTGAAAGTGATTTTTGACGTGCCAATGTCTGCCATTGAGCCCCATTGTAAATTTGAAAGCACTATATTTCTAAAACTATGAAACATTTCAAAGATTCCTTTTCAGGCAAACATGTCCACCGTTAGATTAACCTAAGTAGGCTAGAATGGGGTTGCTAGGTGTAAGTATGTAGGACTAGTAGCATGCCAAAGTTTGTGCTATTGCCATAGAGAATGCGTTGGGCGTTAAAGTTAAATAACTCACAAACTACAAAACATTTCAAAGTAAAAAAGTTCCAGCATGTGTCTCCACAGTAAGCTGAATTATAACAAGTTTGAATGGGGTTTCTAGGTGTAAGTATGTAGGACTAGTAGCATGCCAAAGTTTGTGCTATTGCCATTGAGAATGCATCATTTTTGAGGATTTGAGAAAAGGCGAAAATCACTCCGAGCCCATGGTCTCGGACGGCATACTATAGCATGGCGTTGTTGTGTATTTTCCTACACTGACTAAACAAACCAGAGAGAAATAATGTTCTCTAAAGCAAACTGCAGAGTAGTGGAAAACCATGTCATCAAAGCATCAGATGAAGAACGCAGCCAGAGAGAGGTTTCCTCAGAGTGTTGAATCGACCATTTATTGAAACCAAGACAAAGACAGCAGAGCTTCACCTTGGACCCTGAGCCTAAAGCTCAGAGCTTCACCTTGGACCCTGAGCCTAAAGCTCAGGGCTCCATACAGGGCTGGACCCTGAGCCTAAAGCTCAGGGCTCCATACAGGGCTGGACCCTGAGCCTAAAGCTCAGGGCTCCATACAGGGCTGGACTGGGACAAACAGAGCTTCACCTTGGACCCTGAGCCTAAAGCTCAGGGCTCCATACAGGGCTGGACTGGGACAAAAATTCGGCCCGGTCATTTTCAAAGGGAATTTGGCCCAGACCGGCCCACCACAACCAGCGCGCAGATACCGTAGCAGAAACTCTACCGCCCGCTCCGTCCGTCGAGGCACACATAAACAAACAAGCTCTAATGCCACCACTTTTACAGAACAACATAAATGATACAAACCAACAGACTACACAACCCTTTGTAGAGGGTTTATTTGTCACTCACTGATACAGGTACAGTGACATTATCATGATGGCACTGGCAGAATGGCCTGCCGCCTATTGGCCTGCCTGCCTGTCAAAAGAAAAGTGATTTTTTTAAAACATGGCGGCCCCCTGCGGTCGCGGCCCACCGGGAATATGCCCGGTGTGACCTGAGGCCAGTCCAGCCCTGGCTCCATACCACTGACCGTCTGGGCGGCCAGTGAAGACTAGTTCAACATTGCAGTTACAAGACAAAATATACGTTTCACATAGACATGAATACAGGAAGGGTGGAGTTACAGACTGAGTCAGTGATTTTACATACAGAGTAAAAAGAGCACAATTTATTTCTGAGTTACATCCCACATTCTTTATATGTCACAAAATGTGATAATGTGATAATAATAATAATGTATTTTTTCTTGATATGAGTGTCGTTATACTGTGTTAAACATTTATGTGTATGAGGGAAAGGTACTTTTCATTGGTTATTGGTTCTCAAAACCTTCCTTCAAGAAGATTCACTTCTGGAAGAAACTATACAGTCACTCAAAAGTTTGCACTACTGTATTTGTGTTGGGAAAAAGGTATAAATATATTATTTTATATTGGCACCCTGCTATGACTGGAATAAACACTGTGTTCCTTTGGATTGAAGTGAGAGATGCAGTTCACGCAGGCCCAGGCCTCCAGCTGTCAATCACCTTGTCAGACTGAACCAAGTGGTCAGGGAATAGGGAGGGGTGTGGCACTGTGGTTGTAGTGTTTTCTCTCTTTCTCTCTCTCTCTCTCTCTCTCTCTCTCTCTCTCTCTCTTTTTTTCTTTTTTAGTTAGTTTAGCTTTTGTTTGGTATTTATTTATTAGGTAAATAGTCTTTTGTATTGTGTCTGCAAATATTAGTGCTGGTAGATTAAAATATCTTAAAAACCTTCTAAAGTTATTGCAGAAGTGTCATTGTTTGGTTAATTATGGGTGGACGATGACCTCCTGTGGTTGAGATGAGGTCTCGTACTTAATTTTGAACAATGTGTACATTCTTATTGTAGCATTAATATAATAGGATCATTTTGTGTACATATCTTTATGTTTAATAGTATTTGTTTGACTAAGAACGCGAGCGTGTGTCGGCTGTGGTTCTTATTTGACCTGTGTTTATTTGAGTGACATCTTTGAGGGGCATCAATGCGCATGCGCGAGCTGGCTGTGATCAGTCGGATTAAGTTTACAGGGTGGACGGTCCAGTGTGTGAGTACGGAGTTTAATGTCCATGATTATACTTGTTGACATAATTACTATTATATTTTACTCATTCATTATTGTTACACAGTTGTTGTTATGCCCGATGTTTATAGTGTTTCTTTTGTGTTTTGTGTTTCAGTATATTACCTACTACTACTACCAATACCGCTGCTACTACTACTGCTGCTATATTGCTTTACTGGGCTCAAATAAATGCACAATCAACCACGTGTAGAGTGGACACGGGTCGGTCGAAAACTGTACACAGTATAGATAGAGTGTGTGTGTTTGTGTGTGAGTGTGTTTATAAATAAATGACAAAAGACAAGTCGTTGTTTATTTAAGTTTAGCAATATTGTGTGGTTGTGTTGAGTAATACCATTGAGCCAACTGTAAACACCCCCATGCGGAGGGCTAAGTTTAAATATCCGTACAGTAATATAACAGCGACCGACCCGTGTATTAGTAGTGCACGGAAAGTCAGCGTTATTGCCAAAGAATCGACAAGCGGCCCTGCGGGAGAAGCAAGGCGTTGCTGCGTCGAGGATCTCTTTGTTCCCCGTGAAGGAGGCGGGAGGACTACTAGAGATCGCCATTGATCATCAGCTCCGGAGGAGCTACAAGAGAAAGCGGTTCAAAGCGCCGCTGTTGACGTTAACAGCCCCTGCGAGCGAAGGGAGCGCTCGTGGGAGGACGACGCTCTGTTCACAATAAAGCTTTGGTTCACGTGTGTGGTTTGCTTATGACTGTTGCTGGTGGAGATCGCTGACATTGCCTGTTGTTGCCGCAAAGAACTGCATAACTTGTGATGAATGCTACCGAGCTACAGCTAAAGCCCACAGAATACATTGATGCCAACAGCTAACCTGCAAGTGCTCGCTAAAGTTTGCATTTTTCATTGACTTTGCTGGAACCCACGTCATTTAATTGTTGCAAGAAAGCTAACCGGCAAATGCTTACAGACTTTGTTACTCAAGTTAGTTGCTACATTCTGTTGCAAAGTATTAGGCTAACTTGCTAATAACATTGCTAACGTCACGTGACCACGTCAGTCCTGCGACGTCAGCTGGAGGTGACCTTTCAACCGGAAGTGATCTGCATCCAGGCAGAGTGGTAGGTCTTGAAAGGCAGCCATTTTGTGTGGGGCGAAAAGTTGGAACGGCACGGTGACGTATTGACATTTGCAAGTGTACTGACTTATTTTGGCCACTTGGTGTCGCTATGGCGCCATCAATAGATGACACAAGGAAGAAGCGTACAAATGCACAGAGGGACCTCACGAAGAAAGTTAACAGGATAGCAGACTCTTTGGACCTTTTTAGCGGCGATGTACTCAGAGAGGAAGAAAGAGCTCTAATAGCTTGTTATAATGTATTCTGGGACACCCAGGATGATTTCCTCTGTGCTTTAGAGGAGGATGCAGGTGACCACGCTAAGGAGGTGGCAGAAGTGAAGGAGAAAGGGGACAACTGTCGCAAAAAGTATCGTGAGACAATGCAGCTGCTCCAAGAGACATTATGGAAAGACACTGTGTCAGGCCAGTTTAATAAGGCGAAAATTAATCTGGCAGCCGAATTTGACAAGGCCAAAGGGCTTATGCAGAGTGAAATAACCACATCTCAGTGTGGGGACATGTTTGAGCTTTTGGATGCTGCTGTCACAGAACTTGATGGGATGGTGGACAAGTGGGCCCCGTTTGTCCCCAAAGCAGAGGGCGCTGTGTTGCGAGAGAGCGCCAAAGACAATTCCCGTGAGATGAAAGACACCATGAGAAAATTGAAACGCCGCTTGCGGGGGAGCCAGGCAGGAAGTGAAGATGGGGACACATCAGAAAAAGCTGTAGATCACAAGCAGGATTTCACTTTTACCACCAGCGAAAGACCGCCAGGTCCCTCGCTGGGTGGGGCCCCAAACCTCTCACCATCGCTGCAGGGCGTGAAGGAGGAGCAAGATTCCAGGTTCCAAGGTATGTCTAGTAGTGGTGGCGGGAGACGCGTGCCTGGCATATCTGCCCCGACAGGGGGGGCAGTGGCGCCGAGACTGACACTAGCACCTATGACGCTGCCAAAATTCAGTGGAGATAGGAGGAATTATTACCACTGGAAAGACTATTGGAGGAGAATAGAGCACTTGGCGGAGCCATCTGGTACGGAGGAGTTGCGGTTTTTCCATCTGCTGGACAGTATCACTGGAGCAGTGAGGAACGATCTTCGATTGGATAACTGTCGGGATTCAGCAGACGTTTTCCGCGTTTTGGAGAGTCGTTATGGAAACGTTGGGCAGATCGTGAATGACATTATCATGGAGCTACAGGAATTCCCAGCAGTGCGTGACAACCAGCCAGGAGAGGTGTTGCGGCTAATCCAAACAGTGGAGAGGGCTGTGATGGAGCTGACTGATTTGCAGTGCGCGGATGCAATAAATAATCCGTTGGTGGTGTACGCACTAGAAGGGAAGCTACCGCACGAAATGCAACAACGGTGGTTGTTATTTCGTTGCGACCTGCAAAATGGAGTGACCGTACAGGATCGGTTTAACAAACTTTTGCATTTCCTTCAGGACCAGACCACAGTCTTAATGGAGATGGTGCAACTGCAGACCAGGCGGCCGGGTTCACAACCGCACAACAAACCGAATGACAGACCGGGGGGAGGAGCACAAGATAAGCGTGCTTCTACCAAGGCAACGGTGAGCGCGGGGAAGAGCGACTCGTCACAAGGTAGCTGTAAAGTGTGCGGGGAGGACGGACACACAGGACAGTTGTTCCGCTGTAAGATGTTCAAAAAGGCCAGTGCTTCTGACAGGAGGGCCCATGCAAAAACAGCGAAGGCATGTTTCAAATGCCTGGGACCGCACGGTGGGCAGTGCAAAAGGAACAACTTTTTGTGCTATAAGGAGGAGTGCAAAAAGGGCAATGCTCTGTCTGATCACCACTATTGGCTGTGCCTTAGGCAAAACCCACAGAGACAATGCGAAGAGGAACAATACGAAGAGGAACAGTGCGAGAAGGAGGCGGTTGCGGAAAGAGAGTCCCGTGGTCCAACCAAGGAGATGGAGGCCATGTTTGAGAAGGCAAAACTTACGCCGGAGCAATTGGACATAATTCGGAAAGCTTGCACTAACAGGGTGTCTACAACGGTGTGTGCAGACGGTGATGTGCAAAAGGAGCTGCCAGCTCTCATGATGCTGGTTGAAGTCACAACCAGACGTGGGGACTGGCTGGGTGCACTAATCGATCTGGCCTCGGACACAAACTACATCACCCACAAGGCAGCAGAGCGGCTGGGGCTAGAAGGAGAGCCTATGAAGCTAGTCGTGCACGGAGTGGGGGGAATGGTATGTGAAGTGGAGACGAAAAAATACCGCGTGTGCTTAAAGGTCTTGAAGAAAGGTGCTTCTTTACCACAGAGTCACGAAATGACGTGCTACGGACTGGAGGAAATTGCCAGAATCGACTGTGCGGTTGACCCCAGGCGTCTGGCGAAGCTTTTCCCGGGAGTTAAGCCTGAAGAGCTGAGGCGCCCAAAGGAAGTGGAAATGCTAATTTCAGCCCGTGAAGGGCGCCTTGCACCTCAACGAATGGAGCAGTGCGGTGACCTGGTGCTGTGGGACTCTCCACTGGGCAAGACCGTCAGTGGAGTGCATCCCGATCTGTTTGAGAGCGGTGAGTTGACTGCAGGGCAGGCGTTGACACATTTCGCCTTGTCCATGAGATCAGGAGCCGTGAGAGTGGAGGTTCCTCGGTGCTGTCTGGAGCAAAGCGGCATGGAGTTCAAGGTCACGGCTGCATGCAACGCTGTGGTGCCGATGAGCGTGGGCAACGAGCCGGCTGGATGTGTCACTCCAGTCGTTATGCATGAGGGAGCCTGCTTGTCTCAGGTCGGTGCTGGAGTGGAGGTGAGAAGTGTCGTCGTGAGAAATGTGGCCCTCAGCGACCCCCAGAGAGAGAGTGTAATCTTAGCGGGGGTTGTAGCCAGTCTCAACACCGGGGGTTTTCACCTTGACCCTTGGGTGCGCCAAAGTGGGAGGGACAGAGTTGTAGCCCAGCTGGTGGAATCGGATCAGAGGAGCGACTTCATCGACAGCCAGAGTGCCATCCAGGGGGTGGGTGTCTGGTTCCAGACATTTACCGTGCCTTGTATGGGCAGGTTGCGCGGGGCTGGGCCTGTGGCTGACTGGATGCAAGGAGCCTGCAAGGTTCTAAACAGACCAGTTGAAGCAAAACTGCAGAGAAAAGCTTTCTTTGTAGTTGATGATGGAAAGTTTTCGGCGGTCGACGTCGTGGGGTCCGCGCCAGGAGCAGCTGTGGGGTCTCTTGCAGTGGCGTCTGACAGCGGAGAGAAGAATCTTTGGGGACTGGGTCTCGAAGGCCAAGTGGTCCTGTCGGGATACGGTGCCTTGGCCAGGCTCTGTGGGGTTGGAGGTTACATGCTCCTAACTGCTCACACCTGGTTGCTTGGCAGGACTGGCGATCAAGAGCAGTGGGAGGAGATGCTAGCAGCCAAGGAGCGTGAGGCTTGCTGCCCAAATAAGTGGGTCCTTCTCTACGACCGTGGTCGTTTCCGTTTGAGTCTTAACTGGGTACACCCGCCTGATCCTGATTGAAAACGAACAGTGGATTAGGATTTAAGTCCTCATTGAAACATTTAAATACCCAAGACTTTTTGTGTGTGGGCATGTTTATTTGTTTTGATTGTATACCAGCGAGTATTTCTTGAGGCGGTTGAGCTGACCTTCTTTCGTAAAGATGTAAAGGTTCACGGTTGAGGATAACCTGTGTGCATTCTTGACATATGCTTGAATTCTTTATGCACAGCTTAAAGATTTGTTTATTTTGTGGTTGCTTTCACTGGGGACTATCAGTGGGAGTTTGTAGTCTATTCGGTTAGTTAACCTCTAGACTAAGTGGGAGGTGTTTGGTTAATTATGGGTGGACGATGACCTCCTGTGGTTGAGATGAGGTCTCGTACTTAATTTTGAACAATGTGTACATTCTTATTGTAGCATTAATATAATAGGATCATTTTGTGTACATATCTTTATGTTTAATAGTATTTGTTTGACTAAGAACGCGAGCGTGTGTCGGCTGTGGTTCTTATTTGACCTGTGTTTATTTGAGTGACATCTTTGAGGGGCATCAATGCGCATGCGCGAGCTGGCTGTGATCAGTCGGATTAAGTTTACAGGGTGGACGGTCCAGTGTGTGAGTACGGAGTTTAATGTCCATGATTATACTTGTTGACATAATTACTATTATATTTTACTCATTCATTATTGTTACACAGTTGTTGTTATGCCCGATGTTTATAGTGTTTCTTTTGTGTTTTGTGTTTCAGTATATTACCTACTACTACTACCAATACCGCTGCTACTACTACTGCTGCTATATTGCTTTACTGGGCTCAAATAAATGCACAATCAACCACGTGTAGAGTGGACACGGGTCGGTCGAAAACTGTACACAGTATAGATAGAGTGTGTGTGTTTGTGTGTGAGTGTGTTTATAAATAAATGACAAAAGACAAGTCGTTGTTTATTTAAGTTTAGCAATATTGTGTGGTTGTGTTGAGTAATACCATTGAGCCAACTGTAAACACCCCCATGCGGAGGGCTAAGTTTAAATATCCGTACAGTCATGGTAGTGTCATGGCAGTCTGAAGTAAATGGGAAGCTCCCTCTTTCATTGGTGTTTTGCCTTGATTGCGTCTATAAACCCTAACATTTAACTTCACGAAAACTATGCCTAGACCTAACCCTAACGTCACAAACACTATGCCCTAATCTTAACCCTAAACCTCACAGAAATTATGCCTAAACCTAACGTCACAAACACTATGCCCTAATCACGTAATCTCACAGAAATTATGCTTAAACCTAACCTCAAAACCCTGTCCGGGGCGCCCGCTGGCCTAGTGGTCCAGGCGCATTCCACATATAGGCTCTGGCCTGTTCAAGTCCCGTTCATGTCGAACTTTGCTGCATGTCTCTCCCCTTCACTCTCTCCATCTTTCCTGTCAATCTCCAATTGAAACTATCAATAAAAAGCTGAAAAGCAACAAAAAAAAATCTTAAAAAAAAAAAAAAAAAAAAAGTCGGTCGGGGCGAAACACCAGGTCTCCCGAACGAAATGTTGAATATTCCAATCAGCTCCGAAAGCAGTGGTTCCCAAACCATTGTATTTCAAGGGGCCCCCAGTTTGACCTGATTTAGGCTACCGTCCCTCGTTTAATGGCATTTCTATCTCTGAGACCCCCAATTCATATTGTAAAATCAAAATTAATTTAACTCTGAGAGTGTACAAATTGTACACTCTCTGAGTTACAGACCCATAAGGGTCCATTTGGTTCATAACTATCATTTAACTGGGGACCCCTGGAACTCCCTCAAGGACCCCTATAGGAGAACCACTGGACTACAATGTACCTACAGTCCCAGGTTTTCAGAAGATAACATAACTGTTCCAGTTAATTTTACCAGCTTTGTGATTAAAAACACATACTTATAAAACTATTTAAAACGTTTTAGCTCTGGGACGAAAACAGTTCCCCGGGGCCCTCCTTCTTCATGTTGTGTTTTCTGTTAACAAAAAGCTTTGACTTTATTACTCAAATACAAGCTTGAGTAATCAAGTCAAATGTCTCTGCTTATTTATATAATGACTTTAATGAATGATAATCAGACAGTCGGACACAAAGTGGATTGTATACGGAAATCAGGTCTCCAAACCAGTTTGAGGAATGGAAACAACCAATGTTTTACTATAGCAGAAAAAGCACAAATAATTTTTAATCTTTTGTTCATTTGAAATCTACATTACAAGTTAAATGCTATCTTTCATTCCAATAATATTTCACAATAAGCGTCCTCATACACCGGGAGCATTTGCAGTGTGATCAATTTCAATACATTTTAACTTCTGTGTCATGATAATGTCACGTAATTGTGATTTGAACAACCTTGTTTCAAACAAATATTACATGACTTTATGACAGAGAAGTTTGTATGCAAATTAATCACACTGAAAATGCATCATGCTATAGGAATCAAGCTGCATCTCTGGATATAAAGCCTGACACATACTGTACTACACCAGAACAACCCACATGTTAGTCAGACCATTACTAACACTAGCCCAAACCCTAAACTAATCCTAATCTCACAGGAAGCCACAGGCATCACCGAAGATGCAAAAATGGGCAAAAATCGAAGAACGACTGACATAGAAACATAGCTTTTTAGGTTGTGTTTATGAATGTGGCAATGACAGAGATTTCAGAGGTGTTTACATCCTGGAAGTTGGCTCGCATCTTTCAAACTACTGCTGATTTTCACTGGCTTCACTGCTGACAGAATTAACTTGAATCTGGGCTGAATGAATGCGGAAACAATGCGGAACGTATGACAAATCAAGTAGTCGGTCTAGTTCAGGTAGTCAACATATCGGAGGAACCAAACACTCGTTCTGAACCGGACCCATGAATGACATCATATTGTAGTCTGTACCTATAGCCTAACTGAAGAAACATATCGGTTGTTTTGATGTAGTATGCAATGTGCTATACCCTAACACTAGTTTTGAATAGCCAGACAACTATTCCACAATCTCCAAATGCTGGAAACGTCTGGAATATACATCCCAAAAGCCAAGAATGGAAGCTGTCATCTGCTCGTCATTTCCGTTAAAGAAAATATATTTAAAAATATCTTTACATATTAAAGAATTTCTATTTCTGATAAGCATTAGGACATAATGTGCACAACTCTAAAGATTAAATGGAAGCATCATATGCGCTATCATTCATCCATTTTCAGAGCTTACCATATAGCCTACGTGTGCTCCTGTCTGATGGAAGCATTGGGAAATTGTGGGAGGCAACAGTGGTTCGCAAGACTATCCTAACAACGCCAGTGGCAAGGACTAATAATCGTTCCACGCCACCCTAGAATATATTCAAATGTATTTTATACATTTGATATATGACAGAAATATAATTTCATAGAATAATTCATAGAATTTAATAGAATAACACACACTACTAGCTACATACAAGTATGTAAGTAGTTGTGTACATTATGTTCCAATAATTTCTATATGAGGATGCAATTCTATGGAATTATTTATCTCTGGAAAATAATAATATAATATATTTAGATAATAAATGCATAATAGATAAATGATAGGAACTATCGTAAGACAAGGTTCCCCCTATAAATATTGTTTCATGCACTTCAAGTGCCATTTCCATAGAATATGCATCTCTCTTTAAGAGCAACCTGTTCAGGAACTTGAAAGAATGCTAATTTTCCTAAACTTCCAACATGTCATTTAGTCTACAAAAGAAAGAAACTAAGCAAAAACAAAAATAAAACAGAAACAAAACAAATAAAAAAACAGCTGGATATCAAAAAGTTTAATTAAATATTAGCAAATGAGTTGTATAATTTCAACAGATTCCTCTCACATACAGTATAAAGCAGTGGTTCCCAAACCTTTTAGCTCGACACCCAAAAGACAAATGTGAAAAAGTTGTAGACCTGCTATCTTCACTACTTCTTAAAAAGTGTTTTAACATTTATGGAATTCCTTAGATTTTGTAATTGTTTATTTATTCAATTATTTTGAAAAATAAATAATTATTTTGAACATTATAATATGCGTAAATTATGGTGCCATTTATATTTTAAAATAAATGATAAAGTAGGGTATGTTTCTAGGGTTTCTACTGGTTCTACCGAGTGAAGACCCACCCTCGCTGTCATTGCATTAAATTGCAGTTGCCAAACTTCAAATGGATAGCGCAGATGGTGGTTTAGACCTGCCCAATATAAGGCATTACCAACTGGCTGCGCACCTCAGGGTGCTTACGAATTGGCTTAAATCGGATCCTTCCTCGATTTGGCTTGATATTGAATCTTCACAGTCCAAATGCCCTCTTTGGAATCTATTATTCATAAAGGACCTTAAGTCTATTAGGAAATTTTGTTCTAACCCCATCACTCTATGTTCAGTCAAAGCCTGGAGGTCTGTGCGTAATATTGAAGGCCGTGCTAAATTGACATCTCCCCTTGCTCCAGTGGTAGGAAACCCTGACTTTAGGCCGGGACACTCAGATGCAGGCTTTAGGACCTGGCATGAGAAGGGCATTACCAAACTTGGAGACCTTTTTGATGGCCATACCTTGAGGTCTCTCACACAATTGCAGCAGCGTCATGGGTTGCCAAAATCTGACTTCTTCAGGTATTTACAAATTCGACATTTTATTACTGAGGACAATTCACTTTTAGCCAATAGTTCCGCTTCACAGGTAGAACGAGCCCTCTCTTTGCAATTATCTAATAAACAAATTTCAATTTTCTGTGACGTATTCAATTCCTACTCATCTATATCCTCTCAGATTACTAAGCAGTCCTGGGAAAAAGATCTGGACGTCTCTATTCATGATGAGGGCTGGGCAGATATGTGGGCCTATGCGAAACAGATTTCAGTTTGTAACCGAACTAAATCCATCCAGTTCAGAATATTACATCGTATACATATAACTCCTGCTCTCAAGAACAAAATGGATGTCAGTGCGTCCCCATTTTGCTTTAAGTGCAAGACAGAGATTGGTAGTTACGTTCACTGTCTTTGGTCCTGTGTGAAGCTTCAGAACTATTGGTATGACATTGTGTCAGAACTCTCTGTTATTTTTGGTGTCTCGATCGATTTAGATCCGTTGTGTCTTTTACTTGGTCTCCCGGATGTTCATGTCATTGATGTCAAACATAAGAGGTTGTTCAACTTATTAACGTTTGCTGCTAGGAAAAATATTCTTTTGTTTTGGATCAAGGATGTTGCTCCATCAAAGAAATCATGGCATAACATTATAATGGGCTGTATTCCTTGTGAATACATTACATGCATGTTGCATTCTAAATTGGACACTTTCTACAAAATCTGGGACCCTTATTTGAATCATATTGGAACCACACTGTCTGCCACGATACTTGGAGGTTTTCCGTACCAACCTTAGATATCTTATATGCCAGCATTCTTCCCTAGTGGGTGCTCTGCTTTGGGGCGGGGGCTTGTCTGCCCTTTGGGTATGGGGGGGGTGGTCGCCCGGGCAGGGGTCTCGATGCGTTAATATGATAGTCTCGATATGATAACTGTTGTCTGCCTTTTTAATATATGTATTAATGTACTGTATGGATGTATTCCCTGATTGGGAGTCTATGAAAATTCGAAAGTCACTTGTCATTATGGTTCATTGTCCTTGTCATGTCTGTGTATATTCAATCTTTTTATTTATAATGGTGTTGTACCTGAGCTGTTTTTCTTCTTTTGTTTGTTATTGTGTTCTTGTTGTGTAATGTCTGTTTGTTTTGTCTAAAAAACCAATAAATATACTTTATATAAATTGCAGTTGCATTTTGGACCCGATATATCCGCTCCAAACCTGAATCGCTAGCCAGACCTGGCGATTCAGGTCTGGTGACTCTGCTACGGCAGTATCAGTTTGCATCGAAAATCGGATGCAGCGGCTGATTGGTCATCAACGCCGTCACTCGATGACGTCAACAAACAAACATGGCTGCCCCCACTGTTCCTAGCACTGTGGTAACTTGTGACCTTACTGATCTGGCTATTAAATTGCTCTATGATTATAGTTTATTTACAGAAACGACATCATCCGACATATTTTGTTTACATGCTAACGCTTTGTTTGTTTGTTTGGTTAGCAACTGGGTTAGCCATAGCCACATGATTGACAACGACGTCACTGCCGCTTTGGCAATGCCAATCCCAGAAATGGCTGCTGTGGAAAGGGCTTTCATTCTGAATAATGGAGTGAAACAAAAAATCTGGTCAATATGGTACTTTGTACTTTACACCTCCATGTAAATTATTTTACAATCTATGCTCGCGGCCCACAAAAATGGGTCTGTGACCCATTGTTTGGGAAACAATGGTAGCTTATAAAGTATTAGAAACCTAGTGCATTCTCTACACACATGATTGAAAACATTGCAAATCAATGTTTATAGAACTGTTATTATTATATGTCTCCATTGTGATACCGATCAATAGGAACTTAAATATGTTAATATGTTTATTTTAATGATCAATCGTGTTCTCGCTTTGATCAATGGAACTATGAAAATGCACACAGACCACTTTCAACACTTTTCAAGTTTGGCCCTGATCCAGGAAATGTTGGGAACCACTGTATTGTTTACTATTCTGTGCCCATGGGTATGCAACTCCAACAGTCAGGAAAGTACAATGGTTTCTTCTCTCTTGGATCTCACTCAGTTTTGTCATCGTAAGTTCAAAATTGTTGTTTGCATTTTGTTTGCATTGTGCGCAATTTTCATTTGGTTTGGTTTTGGTTTTTTGCTGTTATTTTGCTGAATGTGTTGTTATTGCTGCTGAGGACTAACTGACACAGATAAAAAAAATGACAGGATATCCTACGAAAGCGTGTGAAATTCAAATAGATTAATGGAACAATATATACTTTTAATACTGAATTCACCAAAAGGGACATTTTGCCGATCATGTCAAGCATCCCTTTAGCTCAAGTACTGTCGGCTAGTGATGCCGACACCGTTGCACGAGTTCCTCTTCATGTGCAGCACCTCTATCACCTCCAGGTCGTGGCCAATCAGGTGGGGGAACAGGCGGGACCGTAGGCTCGACTGATGTGATTGGCCCTCACAGCGTCTGATGGGGTTAAAACCCTTATGGACAACCACTTCCTCCTCTTCCTCCTGCTCGTCCCCGGATGATGTGTTGCCGTTGATGTCCGAGTCCAAATCGGATCCTTTGACTTTGGAGAGGCCATCTGTGGAATATTCTATCTCCTCAACGCACGGAGGCTCGTCATCTTCAAAACAACTGCGGAGAGGAGAGGGAAAAGAGAAGAAGCGAGAATTAAGAACATGAGAAAACTTGAACCACCCCGGACATGTGATTCAAATTTGGGATGGATTGGACATTCCGTTCGTGATTTATGGCATTTTTTGTGATATAGGCCCCTTCTACTAACTTCGGAAGACGATTACGCCCGAACGATACCCACTACCAAAATTCTGCAGTTGGTGTTTTAATCGGATAGGTCCAGAGATCATGTGCGCCGATTTCTGTGAGATTTGGACAAAATCTGTAGGAGGAAAAGCAAAAAGTGTGTTTTGGACAACATTCAAAATGGCGGAAAATCTATCATGGCGGAAATGGGAGTGGCCTATATAGGGAGATGCGTCTTGACCCAAGGAATCCAGGGAAAAGATTTTACGACCTACGGTTCAAGAGTTATAAGCCAAAAGGTAAAGTGGGCTGTTATAGCGCCACCATGAGGCCGACCTATAAAATTATAATTTTAATTAATTTTAGTGATAATTACGAATTTATCCTCCAAGTTTTGTAACTATAGTCCTCACAGTCTCAGAGGAAAAAATACTTGAATGTGAATTTTTGCATTTTCCCATTCATGTCAATGGGAAATTTTAATTCACTAATAAATTCATATCAATTAAACTATACAACATTTCTCTTAACAAAGAACAAGCACACGATTCTTCCGGTCAATTTGACATATGGCTCAAGTGCGTACAGTCAAAACTGTGGGAGGTATAATGCGGCAAACTAAAGACTAATCCAGTGGAATAAGTTTAATAATAATAAAATAATGCCCAATAATTAAATGTTTTTTAAATTTTTTTTTTTTTAATTATTAAAAAAAAAGAAAATTAAACGTGCGTGCGTGCGCTTGCGAGAGCTGTGTAAAGGCCAGCCAATAGGAAGACAGGGTGTGTGTGTGCATGCGTGTGTGCTCTTGCGAGAGCTGTGTAAAGGCCAGCCAATTGCACAAATAGCAGACCTACAAGCTCACAAGGTATCGCAGAGCAACTCATTGAGATCTTGTAACTTTAATTTCAGCCCTGTAATTAAGCCCTTATATGTCTCAGCTGTGGAAGTGTAAAAGACTGCCAGCACTATGACTGGGAGATTTCAATGGTCCTGAATGGGGCAAAACTATGCCCGAACAAATTGCTCTATCGCAAAAAGTAAAAGTCGAATGCAAATATCTTTTTTGCTGTGAGTGGCCTGAGATATTGAGGTACACCATGTGCGATTGTGGTGTTGGTACGATCGAAAATGTGGTTATAAGAGCGAGTTAAGAATTGTCATCGCGATAATTTCCTCGTAAGAATTATACAATGGAGGTCAATGAGCAGCTTGACTGTATTTGTGTCACTTAAAAGGCCGTAGTTCACATTCTGTATGTCTCTGTGCTTTGGTGGTCACATTGTGTGAAAGAGGACATGTGTGGCTACAAAATGACCAAAGAACATGCGTGTAAAATGAATATTTTGGCCGGGACGACAATTTGTTTAGTACATTTTCAAGGAAAGAATTTCAGTCGTGTGAGCTTTCTAAAGTTTAAATCACGTTTCTACGACAAAGTATGCCAGAGTAATGAGGCTGCAAATGTGAGGTTGATTTAGAGATAAAATCCCATTCATTGTCTATGGGAGGAAGTTAAAAAAGTTAAAAAGTTAAAAAGTATAAAAAGTATAAAACTTTGTGAAAATCAAAATACAAGCACACATCACTGCAAAGAGCTAAACAGTTTGAAGTTTGAACTAAATTTC
This sequence comes from Protomyctophum parallelum, assembly GCF_964188405.1. NCBI lineage: Eukaryota > Metazoa > Chordata > Actinopteri > Myctophiformes > Myctophidae > Protomyctophum > Protomyctophum parallelum. The sequence continues at coordinate 35,181,707 of NC_139700.1, read as the reverse complement.
TAGCATAAAGTATGTGGAAGTAGTTACACGGCGAAGCTTGAAATCTGTCCATAACAATAGTGTGCTCGCTGAGGCGAGCCCACAATAAAGTGTCACAATTACAAGAGTCTGGTTGCCATTTGGGCAACCACACTAATTAAGAAGAGATTACGTATATGTGCCCCATGCACACTAACTAAAAGGTAGGAGCGCACACCAGTAGTCGGGAGGTGCTGACCGCAGGAGAGTGAGACTGGAAAAAAAGTACTTAAGTACAGTATTTGAGTACTACTAGTATCTACTGTACTTAGTCATTTCCACCAGTGAGAGTATAGGAAGGGCGTTACTGGGGTGGCGGAGGCGAGGCAAATGGATTGGAGGAGGTGGGTGTTCCACATGCCATCTCATCTGCTCTGCCAGGAGAAAATAATGAGGTTTGAAGCGCCGTTCTATTTTTGATTATTCGGCGCCGTCAGGTGGGAAGTGTCCTAAACTGTTACTTTTCTGAATTAATTTTGAAAGAAAATGAATAGAACACATACTGTAGCTCAAGCTGAGCTTCTGGATTGGCTATTTTCAATATGTGACACAGTAGGCCATTAAAGGTAGGGTATAAGCAAAGTTTTGTCAACACTTAATTTTTTATTTTTTAGATTAAAGCTTTATATTCTCATATAATAGTATGCATTGCTATAGACTCTATAGCAATGCAATCTATAGCAATTGCTATAGACTCTATAGCAATGCATGCTATTATATACTATCTCTATAATATCTATAGTGAGTGTTTGTTCCAGTTTCTCCAGCCCTTTAATAAGCACAAAATACATTTTCAGGCGGGTTGCAAATATTCAACTAATCAGAGAGTACCTATTTGTCAGCTTAATTTGTAATTGTATGGTGTTTCAGTTCCAATTTTGTCTCATCACTTCCAATTGCACTTGTTTAATCGGTATCCTGTGTGAGTTCACTCTCCTGATTGGATAACATTGCTATCCTGACCTGAAAATACGTAAATTTCTGTTTATTAATAGACAAAGACTTACAGTAGCTGGAACTTGTGTGTTGCAGAGGATTTATTAGAACAGGATCACAAAGAAAAATACAATGTGTTTCACATAAGTAGGCCTTCTGGGGGCGCTCTAAAAGGCTAAAATACAGGCCAAACGTTTTCCTTGGGCTTTAGGAAGTGTGCATTACGCAGATTGCTGAAGTAAAGTAGAGACGTGACTTGGCCTGTCATAGCGCCACTGTGAGGCTAATTTAAAAAAATATATTTTTCATCCTAGTGAGAATATGCGTGCACAGTTTCACCTCAATCGGATGATGCGTTCATGATTTGCAGAATTCTATGCACACTGTGTGCACAGTTTGGCTGCGATCAAGCCAAAGGTGCCGGAGATTAGCTGATCACAGACGTTACACACGGACACACAGACGGGGTGCAAAATACTCTCCAGTCTCTCCCCATGCCTTTGGCCTGGTGGAGACAAAAATATGTAACTATGCAAATTATTCATTGTACTTTTTATCATTATTATTAGGGCCTATATTATTATTATGTTTTTTGCTTTGTCTGAACAGCATTTTGCTGCTTGATCCACTTGTCAGACAAATGAAACTTTCTAGATTCTTGAATATGGACATAAGAGGTTTCTCTGTATGCAGAGAAGAGGTTTTTTGTATGCAGCACAATGTCGGATGCCTCCAGGTGCTGTCAGGAGAGACATCTGACATTAACAACCTCCAACCATTAGTTTCAGGATAAAACAACGCAGAAGGCTTGCTGGTTGGAGGTAGCACTGTCCTCCTCTACAGTACAGACAACGTGCCTTTGAGCAGTGCAAGACTCACAATGACTGACAGCCGACAGAATGCCACAGCCTTCGTAATCTGATTGTATACGCATCCACGCGCATGCGCACACACACACACACACACACACACACACACACACACACACACACACACACACACACACAACCCACACACCCCCACACCCCTTTTGGGAGACATGCGTGTGTACTGTACGTCAGGGGCGGAGCTAACGGGGGTGTAGGGGGGGTGGTCACACCCCGGCCCGGACCTCCTGAGGGCCCGGGCTGTCAGCTGACCGATTGACGATTTTTTACACAGTCACTCACGACTGATAAAACCAGCGGGCCCCCGCGAATCCCGCAATTAACCAGATACAGAGCTTATATAGCCTATATAATAGCCTACACTTTAGCAAAATATCATGTCTGATGAGAATGTACTGCGCTGGACTGTACAAGCACCGTGGAGTCTGTCTCAAGCCCACCACACACCGGCTGCGTCCACCGCGCGGCGCGGACACAGCCGCCTCCATTATTTTCAATGAACCTAACGCACACCGGCTCCGTCCGCCGCGTCGCGCCGCGGCGCCTGGCGCGCCGATAGAACCCAGTTCTATTTTCCAGGCGGCGCCGCGCCGCGCCGCAGACGGTGTGTGTCGGGCTTCACACTCTCTCCAACAGACATCCTCACTTCTCAGCCACGCTCCAAAAGTGCAGCACCTGTCACTCATTAGTAGGCTAATCACTCTGTGAGGATTTAGGAGTGCATATGTGTGGATAACTTCCTTTTCTCCACAACGGACTGTTTAGATTCTAAACCCCTTCTTGTTTCTTTTCCCTGTGTGCGATCACTCAGAAGGTGAAACAGAACACAAAGATGAGTAGTAGACTATTTATTTTTTAACACACTGACGCACGCACCTCTCTCTCTCTCTCTACGTCTCTCTCTACGTCTCTCTCTCTGTCTCTACGTCTCTCTCTCTCTCTCTCTCTCTCTCTCTCGTGTGTGCACTGCTGCGCAATGTCACAGACACAGGCGCGATCAATAATATATAGCATAAATAACAGGCAAAATATAGCACTTTCCCTCTATCTGTGACTGTGATCAGCTCCTCACACACAACTCCTCTCTCGACTCTCGTTCATGCACGCCAACGCCAACAGCAACTGTTTGCGTAAATGTTGTCTTTTTTTTCGTCGGGGGGGGGGGGGGGGGTGCTGTTGAGAGTCACGTTCGGTGAGGCCCGGTCGTGCCGTCTCACACCCCGGCCCGGGCCAATGTTGTTCCGCCACTGCTGTACGGTGCGTGAGTATGTGTGAACTTGAATAACTATACATGTGAGGGCCGAATGTCTCCGCAACTATAGACAAATCCACAGAGTGCTGCCCTGTAATTACAGTGTCACGTTACGATTAACGCTATGTGGATTCGCCCACAGAATTTGAGCATTTTAGAAGATAAATTGTTGTTTAAAGGATCCCTGCAGGCTAATGGCTAAATCCCTGCAGGCTAAAAAAAAAATTAAATTAAAAACTAAATATTCTTTTAACTGTGCCACGTCTCTGTCTGCGTGTGTGTGTGTGTGTGTGTGTGTGTGTGTGGTTGTAATGCACGTAACTCGAGAACCGTTTGACCCACCGACTTCACATTCACGCAATCCACACCTCCGAAGGGAGTGCAGTACCCGGTATCGAGTCGGTCAGACCCACGGTTCTCCCGAACCACCACAAAATGCTCTGGTCAGTCTCTGCCAGTGGGCCTAATGAGGCCAACTCCTTTCACCTGTGCAATTTCCAGCCTCTGCCTCAGCCGAATTGATTGCCAAGTACACTTTTCACACTCAGTTTGCAGTCTTCACACACAGGCACATACACAGATCTCCATGTGGGACACCGGCTGAGAGTTAAAACGGCTGCTATGACAATGTATATCATTAGGTTCCCAAGTTGCATCGTTCTCAAGTAGGTCGGTGGCCGACTGCAATGGTCACGTATACAGGTCTAGTGCACGTAACTCGAGAACCGTTTGCCCGCTACATATTCGACACACGCGTTCCACACTCCCGCAGGGAGTGCAGTGTCCGGTATCCAGTCGGTCGGACCCACGATTCTCCAGAACCACTACAAAAGGCTCTGGTCAGGCTCTGCCAGTGGGCCTAATCAGCCTAACTCCCCTCACCTGTGCAATATCCAGCCTCTGCCTCAGCCAATTGATTACCATGGCAACCCCACACCTGCCAATCGATTACTTAACCAGTCCACTTTTCACAGTCAGTTTGCAGCACTCTTCAGACACAGGCAGACAGATACAGACATCTCCATATACAGTATGGGCACAAAAGGGACACAGACAGATAGTTAAAACGGGTGCTATGACAAGTTGACAACGGGTATTATTAGGTTCCCAAGTTGCATCATTCTCAAGTAGGCCGGTGGCCGGCGGGCACGTATAGGTCTAGCTTTATACTCAATAGGGACAAATCCTGTCGCAAGTTGATGATGTAATTTGCCCATGTGCCCAGGGAAACTCCCCCCTGTCAGGTGTAAAGGAGCAACTTGGACAACTTGGCATGAAGGAAGCATGAGTTCAAGTCCGTTGCTCTCCCCTTGTCCCCCATATATGGGGACTAGGTTGGTGGAGGGTGTGTAGAGTCCAGGATCACATTAGATGATTGACACAGGGGTGAAAAATGGGTTACAAAATCGTGGGATAAAAAATATATTAAAAAGTAATTTGCCCATGTGTATGGAATGAAATGACTTCAACTTTTGACGTGAGCGGTCCCTATTGAGTAAAAGATGCATGAGCCGTCCCTATTTGAGTAAAACTATTTCTAAAATAAATACAATATTTAAAGTGTTTTAAAGTTTTAATTGTAGTTACGGTAGAGGGCAATTATATTCTGGGCGGGAACCCCTTTTGGTGTTATAACCCTTCTGGACGGGAACCCCTCTTGGGGTTCTGTACAGTATGTACAGTATTCAAAAATGTAATATATTTGATGCTAGTATATAAATATTTTAAGTTTTTCAGAAAACTTAGGTCAGGTTTTCAAGGCATTTTTTAAATCGGCCTCAGTCCAAAATGGGTTAAGGCATATAAGACTTTTTTTTTAATCCAACCTGGGGAGGGCAGCGGACTGACCTCATGCTTCCTTCTAAGCATGAGGAGTCCAAGCTGCTTCTTTTCACCTGACAGAGGGAAGGTTCCCTGGCGCGTGGAAGGAACACGCTATTCCGATCAGTTCCTTTCCCCTCCATCAGGGGCCCCGGCTGGCCAGGGGGAGGTAGTTTAGAGACCAGGATTACTGCATGTAGAGACCAGGATTACTCCATGCTTTTTGTTTAAAGCTATCAGTGCCAGTGTCACGCACCGGAAATAGCCAATCTACAACAACATAGATAGATAGATAGATAGATAGATAGATAGATAGATAGATAGATAGATAGATAGATAGATAGATAGATAGATAGATAGATAGATAGATAGATAGATAGATAGATAGATAGATAGTTAGATATTTATTTATTGTCATTGCTTGCATGAAACAACGAAATTCAGTTTAGAGCTTCACCACTGGCATCAAATAAATAACCATACTGTACAATAACCCAAGTGCACGTAGCTCGTGTAAGCTTGTAGATCTGCTATATATTGGCTATTTTCGGCTGATTTCGATGACACTGTTTTCGATGTTTGTGTGTGCTCACGGCCGTGCGCGCGCATCCGCGCGTGTGTCTGTGTGCGTGTATCAGTGAGAGGGTACGCAGACAGACAGGGCTCCATAGGGAGGCAGGCGATGTGATGTGCACACTGATGTACACCTCACACTGTGGGTGAGAGAGAGGGGGGGGGAGGAACAAGGAGAGACAATAAGCAAGAGAGGGAGTGTATGACCAGCATGCTGATCTCCACATCTCATCCTGTGTGCGCGCGTGCGTGTGTGTGTGTGTATGTGTGTGTGTGTGTGTGTGTGTGTGTGTGTGTGTGTCCGTGTGTGTGTGTGTGTGTGTGTGTGTGGCAGCGGGTGTAGGCAAGCATGTGTTTGTGCGTGCGTGCGCACGTGCATGCATGTGTGAGAGACAAGACAATGGTCCATGCATTCATGAATATACATACCGTCACATGAGTGTGTGCGCATGTGCGTGTGTGCGTGTGTGCATGCTGTGATGTGAATGACAATGAAGTATGAAGCTTCCTCTGCAGAGTGGTGACAGAAGGTAATACATCCACCACAAAAGACCATCTTTAAAAGGAGGTCCAGCCAGGGATTGCTATAAGCTACATTATACAACAGGTCGTTTCGAGGAAGCAATCTGATTGGTTGAAACAGCCTTCTAGCCGATCAAACCAGCACCATTCACCACTTAATTAAAACAAAGAATGCAGCTGCTCTGTTTTCCCAGAGCGCTAGCAAACTTGGTGGCTAGGCTACTGTAGCTAGTTTCTTGGGACATTTGTGGTCGTAGTGACTACATCAGCTAATCTTAGTTTTAAGTGTAACTGTTGTATAATTCAGTGATGCTTGCGGAACTCGACTTCGTCTCGTTCCTGACCGCATCACTGTCGTGGCAATAATTACGTTAAACCACACCCTCTCGTGTAATATTGCTTAAGTATAAACTGACCCTGTGTATAAAGTGAGTTGAATCTGATGAATGCTCTGATGAAGGCTCATAGCCAAAACACGCAATTGTTCGTTTTATGGACCATATGCAGACCGTGGCTATCTTACCATATAAGTTAACGGCAAGGTGCTAACAAGGTGCAACTTCCCATTGGGAGCCCATTCATCCAAACAGAAAAGTCCTATCTGATTGTATTACACAACGTCAAACTCACCAACATTGCAGCTGTACGGAAATCTTGAATTAATCTCTTTCTATCCTCAAAGTGTTTGTTTCATAAAAATCTGCCTAAATCCCCTCACCTGTGCAATATCCAGCCTCTGCCTCAGCCAATTGATTGCCATGGCAACCCCACACCTGCCAATTGATTACTTAACTTTGAAAAATAATCACCTGCAAGGACACAAAGTAGCTCATAAGAGCTACTTTGTGTCCTTGCAGGTGATTGCAGTTGCAGTTTGGAAGTGCTCGTTAGATATCACTCAACTGCCCCGTTTTGAATTAGCACATAATGCAAGAGGCAGCAGGACATTGCTTTACTGAAAACGAGTGCTTCCACACTCTGATGGCAAGATGCAAATGGTCAATTGGTGTGTGCCAATAAACAAGTGGAAATGTGACTATGTTTATACTTTGTCCTCCATTATTTGAAATTTTGGATGTGCTACCTTGGGATTTTTTCAATTCCTACACTTTTGGTATTTTCTTAGTTTCTGTCTAAGGAGTCTTCCTTAAAGTTTTGAGTGGAGTGCAAGTCTTTTTCTGCCAGTTTTCCATTCTGTACGCGAGCATTGTACGCCGACCGACAAGCCAGTCAGTCATTTTGGATCTCGCCCTTGCTGGAGAATTGCTTGATTAGTCTGATTACACAATAGGCCTAAGTGGTTACTCCAACTAATCGATTTATTAACCGGTAACCTTTTTTCGTGTCGACTCATTATGCTAGTGGATGAATGATTGAAAATTGGAAATATTCCACTAAAGTAAAACCTCAAAATTGCACAGTACAGTACTTAAGTACTTTACATCACTGACAGTTGAATGATGCTAACACTTTGATTTCCCTCATACTGCATTTTTTTCATTGCACTAGTAACAGAAGTTTGACAGAGGTGAATGTGATTTATATCCCTTGGCCACTATGTGGCCATGTCTAAAAAGTGGCTCCTGGGTAAAGATTTCTTTGATTAAATATTTAGCCAAACCATAGTTTTGATTAACTTTTGGTTTGAGAAAATATTATGAAGTGAAATGTAGCCTTTATTGTAATTGCATTTTAAATTAAGCAAACTTATAATGAATTGACCTCTGCATCCCTGTGAAGCAATTACTGCCCTGTCTAATGTTTAAAGTTTGCAATAATTACTTGATTTAAGACTAAGGCTGGGAGGTTACTACTAAAATGTCAAACAGATTAGGATATTATCCACTTAAAACCATTGGCGTATTTTAATTCTGCCTGAAGAAGAACGTAATTATGACAGACACCTGTGTTCCTGGCTTAAAGGAGAATTCCATGCTAGAAGGCTTTCTTACCTTTCTTTGTAGTTGTTACGTCCTCATCAAAGAGGTCCAGGTGTTTTTTTCCCCTCAATGAATTGCATTGAATGGGAATTGAATGGGGCTATGGGGTGTTGTGCTAATTCACTTATAATCGTAATAAGTAGTAAAGTGTGCCGATTGGGATATTATTTACATTATGAAGAGAGGATACTGTATATACAACAAAAAAAAGAATTGAGTGATGGAAATAAGTGAATTAGCACAACACCCCATAGCCCCAATGCAATTCATTGAGGGATTATGGTAGGGGAAATAGCCAATAAGGAGCTTTTGCACAAAATAACCTCTTTGGTGGGGATGTAACGACTACAAATAAAGGTAAGAAAGCCTTCTAGCATGGAATTCTCCTTTAAGCCCAATTCGTACTTATTCGCACGGCGGTGTTGCGAGTCTAAAATAGTAGACTTACAAGCTCACAACATTTCACATCTGACCTTTGTGTTGTGAGCTTGCAGGTCTGTTACTGACTGTCGGTGTGCAACACCGTTGTACATAATAGGCTTTAATAGTGCCTTCATGTTGTGCTACAGTATAGCTTCAATAGGTGTTTTAGATGTGACCTCACCTCGCAGCTGAGCTAGTATAAATCACAGTTTATAATAGATGATGTGCTTGAATAGATTCACACAAAGCCATGGACTATCAGGCTACTATCATAGCCCAGGAACAACAACAAAACAAAACATCAGCCAGTTCAAACACCTTCAATCTATAAAAATAAATGTGTTGGTTCCATTTATTGTGGGGACAAAACCCAATGCAGATATAGTAATTTGCACATATTAGCCTATGTCATTTACTGTATATTCTGTATAATCCCACTTGTGAAATTGTTCTCTTTCATTGCTATACTCCGTTGCTGTTAGATTTTTTTTACCCAACTTGTCTTTTCTTAACATGCATTACTGTATATGTTATACGCAGCCAGTATTAGCATTCTGCAGAGCATGTAACACCAATTTCAATCTGCTCTGAAAAAGGCTGTTGCCGAAACGCGTCAGTGTTCTCAATGACATATGAGAAATTGCATCTGAGCCAGTCTTCCATCTTTTATTTTGGAGTGCCGCTTTTTCCACTTTGTTGAGTAATGTAACACCAATATGTTGCTGCCTGTACATGTATGTGTGAGTGACAGATATTGTATACCACTTAGAATCTCTCTTGAATCAAAGTGGCCCCATACAGAAGTCTGCTGGACTGGAGTTACAGTAAATGACCCTACACAGTTTGAGAAAATGTTCAATTAGAATCTCATTAATAAAGATAATGACACAATGATGTGTTGTAACATTATTATTATTATAAGGTTCAAGGTTATTATTGTTACATCTTGTGTACAGGTACATAAGAGTAAAACTTATTTTTGTTTGGCTTCCTTGCAGACAATGCAGCAGCATATAGATAGCATAACATTTCAAACAAAAAAACACAGCAAGCACAGCAAACAAAGGGATAGAATGTTACAATGTTCAGACACATCGTCAATGTAGCGCTCGTTTAAAGAGCGAGCAGTGATGGCTCAGAGGATCAGGCTCAGGATGACACGGGTCATTGATTTGTATCACACCATATATTGGGAGTAATGTGAGTGCAGAATGCGAATGATGAACGCCCTCCTCTGACTCCATGCCCCTGAGCAGCGGTACTTAACCTCCAATCACTCAGTGTACATACCAGCGCCCAGGTGTGTTGTCGGTGGTATGTACGTGCAATTGTGCATGTGTCAGCAGGCAGAAAACACTTTTCCTTTTTATTACTGTTTATTTCCTTGGTTGCTGTGTTATTTTGCTGTGCTACAATTCGTTTGTTTTGTATACTTGTGTTTCTGTATTAATTGTTTTTCTGCCACTGCACCCAGGACTAGTTGGGGATGGACAGCAGCTGTGTAATTGGGGTGGCGATCGGCTGGGACAGGGGAGAGCTCTCGGCCAATCAGGAGCCGAGTGCAATCAGGGGGCGCAGCATACAAATGTTTGTGAGAGAGAGGAGACAGAGGAGAAGCAACAGGACGACACAGAGAGAGGAGGAAAGGTTGTGTGGGCAGCAGAGCTTAGGGGAACGGGAGGAGGAACGGAGGCAACTTGGGGTACAGTCTTACAGAGATTGATACAAACCATAGACCGGTCGAGAGAAGAGACGAGACGACACAGAGAGCAGTAGAGAGGAGCGGGATGTGACAAAGAGTAATAGACTGACGGAGAGCAGGGGAGCTGGTTGTCGGGAAGGCGGTGGCACTACACGCACTTTAGAGTGAGAAGCTCTGGATGGAGGATCCGTTGTGAGGAGCCAGTTCCAGTTCGACCAGAGGGGAGGCGGCGCTGCGGCAGAGAAGTTGCGATACTGCAAGCCAAAGACAGATGGGCCCAGGTGAAATCCTGGGTCGCCTGTAAGTATCCAACCGCAGTATTGTCAACGTGAACCTCTCGGTGGAGCTGTGAATGTATAGAGTGTTATGGACCAGATGAACTGGCATATATCTTCTTGTGTGTTTCAGTGACTACAAGAGATGTAGAAGAGTAAACCCCTTCCCGGATTACCTGCACAACCTCCCCTTGCTGTATTGCACATTGCTCATTTGCACATTGCTTCCAGACATTTTATTGTGATTGATTGTTTCGTTTTGTTTTGTTGTTTTTGGTCCAGATTTTAGTTTAGTTTAGTTATATAGGATTGGTTAGGGTTTTAGGTTTAGGGCGTTTTAAGTTTAATTGTGTTTTTCTACTGGCCATTTTAGAGTGCCCGTGTATAGGGAAATAAAGTTGATTTTGTAACTCCCCAAAACCCTGTCCTGTATCAGTCTTTTAACAGTTTTCCTTTAATTTATAATGCTCTTTTTAACTGGTTTTTAACTCGAACCTGGGTGTCCTTTTATTGTTTTAAGAGTTCCCTTTTACTCTGGTTTAAACCAAAGGGTGGCGTAGATCGGCTACAGTGTTTAAATAAGTTTCACAGTATAAACGCACACTGCACTTTAAAACGGTGCACTTTAATCTTACTACTGTGGTTCTTAAATAGTTCTTATACTTAACCGGCTCCCGTCACAAATTGGCGTAGCGCGGCAGGACCAGACAAAGAGCAAAAGGGAAAACTGTAAAGACTGAATTATATATAGTTGTTTTGTTTTTGGTTGTTTTGGGTTTTGTTATTTTTGCTTTAATTATGATGACGATGCCTGGGTATGTGGGGCCGGGTGCCCCATGGCTGCCTAGATTTGAGGGCACAGAAGGTAGAGAGAGATACACGGAATGGAAAGAACAGATTGGATGGTTGATGGGTACAACCATCCGATGGTTGACTGAGGCAGATAAAGTAGCCATTGTACTAAGTACGTTAACATGTGAGGCTAAACGGCAGGTTATGGTGATTGAGGAAGAAGGACACAATACGACAGAGAAGATCCTTACATATTTAGACACTTTGTATGAGGCAGCAATTCCATCTTCTAATTTACGCAGACAGTTCTATAGTTGTGTCCAGCAGCCAGGAGAGACTGTGGCGTCTTTTAGTTTGAGGCTTAGGGAATTGGCAGGCGTGCTGCGGCAGCGTGGCTCGGACAACGCTCCCTCCGATGCCGTTCTTAAAGACCAATTGCTGATGGGGTTGGCTGAGGGCCCCCTGAGCCAAGCTCTGAAGATCTATTCTAGGCAACACCCGGATGATGATTTTGCCACCCTGCATCAAGAGGCCCTTTTGCTAGCCTGTGACTATGGACTAAGTATGAAAATTAATAGTGTTGTTAATTGCCATGCCATTAACCCAACATGCGTTTCCAACCCAGCACAGGCCTCTGATTGGCGAGAAACTTTAAAAAGGGAGATCTTGGAGGAAGTTAAAACACAGATGCAGGGACTGATTAAGGAAATGATGCAGGAAATATGCCCACTTCTGCAATCCATCACTGAGACGTGCCCTCGGGCCTCCCCCCCACCTGAGTGCCAACGCACACCATCTGGAGACCGGTATGTGCCCTACCAGTATGAAGCAGGTGTCTTAGAACCAAGTCGCCCTGTCGCTGAGGTCCGGGAGGCAGGGGTGGAGTATCCAGTCATGGAATCTAGGGCCAATGGTGTTTCCATCGGGCCATGTGTGTCAGGAGGTGTTATGGGAGGCCCTGTTGGGAATACTAACTGTCGCATCTTCGTAGGAAATCTCCCCCCTGATATCCATTCCAAAGATGTTGAGGATGTGTTCTGCAGGTCTGGAGCTATCCGAGACATCGACCTGAAGGACGGGAGAGGAAGACCATCGTTCGCTTTCCTGGAGTTTGAGGACCAGAGAGGTGCAGAGGATGCTGTCCATGGGTACGATGGATATGTCTACAAGGGCTACCGCCTGCGGGTGGAGTTTCCTCAACGCGGCAGGCGAGGAGGGGGTGGGATGGAAGGATCCGCCAGAAGATGCGGACCCCTTAAACAACGCTCAGACCACAGGGTTGTTGTATCGGGACTCCCTCAGAGTGGCAGCTGGCAGGATCTGAAGGACTGCATGCGGGAGGCAGGTGATGTATTTTATGCAGACGTCTTCAGAGATGGAACTGGGGTGGCGGAGTTTGTACGTAAAGAGGATGCGACCTGTGCTGTTGGACAGATGGACGGTGCCAGGTTCCGATCACATGAGGGGGAGGTTGCGTTTATCCGCGTGGAGATGGACAGGCCCCGAAACCTGAACTATGGGAGTCTGTGCTCCCCACAGCAGAAGCGTATCTATGGCAGCGGACCAGGTCCAGGGAATCCTGTTGGTCTCCGACGTCCAAGCCGAGTCCACCTGGGTGCCGTCCCGCTGGCCAGGTATAGAGCACCATGAGGCTAGTTTACAGGGACTGCTAACCTTAAAGAGTGGGGGGATGTCAGCAGGCAGAAAACACTTTTCCTTTTTATTACTGTTTATTTCCTTGGTTGCTGTGTTATTTTGCTGTGCTACAATTCGTTTGTTTTGTATACTTGTGTTTCTGTATTAATTGTTTTTCTGCCACTGCACCCAGGACTAGTTGGGGATGGACAGCAGCTGTGTAATTGGGGTGGCGATCGGCTGGGACAGGGGAGAGCTCTCGGCCAATCAGGAGCCGAGTGCAATCAGGGGGCGCAGCATACAAATGTTTGTGAGAGAGAGGAGACAGAGGAGAAGCAACAGGACGACACAGAGAGAGGAGGAAAGGTTGTGTGGGCAGCAGAGCTTAGGGGAACGGGAGGAGGAACGGAGGCAACTTGGGGTACAGTCTTACAGAGATTGATACAAACCATAGACCGGTCGAGAGAAGAGACGAGACGACACAGAGAGCAGTAGAGAGGAGCGGGATGTGACAAAGAGTAATAGACTGACGGAGAGCAGGGGAGCTGGTTGTCGGGAAGGCGGTGGCACTACACGCACTTTAGAGTGAGAAGCTCTGGATGGAGGATCCGTTGTGAGGAGCCAGTTCCAGTTCGACCAGAGGGGAGGCGGCGCTGCGGCAGAGAAGTTGCGATACTGCAAGCCAAAGACAGATGGGCCCAGGTGAAATCCTGGGTCGCCTGTAAGTATCCAACCGCAGTATTGTCAACGTGAACCTCTCGGTGGAGCTGTGAATGTATAGAGTGTTATGGACCAGATGAACTGGCATATATCTTCTTGTGTGTTTCAGTGACTACAAGAGATGTAGAAGAGTAAACCCCTTCCCGGATTACCTGCACAACCTCCCCTTGCTGTATTGCACATTGCTCATTTGCACATTGCTTCCAGACATTTTATTGTGATTGATTGTTTCGTTTTGTTTTGTTGTTTTTGGTCCAGATTTTAGTTTAGTTTAGTTATATAGGATTGGTTAGGGTTTTAGGTTTAGGGCGTTTTAAGTTTAATTGTGTTTTTCTACTGGCCATTTTAGAGTGCCCGTGTATAGGGAAATAAAGTTGATTTTGTAACTCCCCAAAACCCTGTCCTGTATCAGTCTTTTAACAGTTTTCCTTTCATTTATAATGCTCTTTTTAACTGGTTTTTAACTCGAACCTGGGTGTCCTTTTATTGTTTTAAGAGTTCCCTTTTACTCTGGTTTAAACCAAAGGGTGGCGTAGATCGGCTACAGTGTTTAAATAAGTTTCACAGTATAAACGCACACTGCACTTTAAAACGGTGCACTTTAATCTTACTACTGTGGTTCTTAAATAGTTCTTATACTTAACCGGCTCCCGTCACACATGTGTGAAAGTGTAGAACTGCATGGTTGTTGAGCAGCTGGCCATTGCAAAATAAATACATGAAATAGATGGAGGATGCAAGGTTGGTCAGTCAAGCTCCGTTAATCAAAATGTACTTGAGAAAAAGTACAAAAGTCGGTGCCCTTGCTTGTGCACACTGGGAATTAGCCCTGGTCCATTGCGTTAGGAGTTCTCCTTAACTCTATGTTGCTTTTCAGCCATTGCCTGCATATCTGTAGTAAAAATAATACACTTTAAACTTTGATCAATGGAACGTTTCTATTGACAAGATCTATAGGGTGCGCAGTGTGTGGCGGAGTCCGACAGTTGGCCAAAAAATATCAAGAACAACACTAGGTTCATTCTACTGACTGAGCACATTCACACTAATTGAAAATATAATGCTAACCAAGAGTCATGAAAGTCTTGTTTCAAATGCATAGTGTAGCTCTCGTGTCTACACCATATGAGAGAGAGAGAGAGAGAGAGAGAGAGAGAGAGAAAAAAAGAGAATCTGTGAAAAAGTATAGACAAAGAAAATAATATTACAAAACAGGGAAGAGAGAGGGCATAAATAAATAGAAACAGAGTGGGACACAGAGACAGAGGCAGAGATGAGGAGAGAGATGAGGAGAGAGTCTCTCGATCAAACAGAGTACAGAGGCCTTAAACTCCATGCTCACTCTTTACACATTTAAGGCTTTTTTTTTAAATCACTTCCTTTCACACAGATCGCTTTAATGTCCTGGAGTGTGCTTCCCTGAAAACCTCCTCAGGAGAACAAGTCTTAAGTAATTAAAAAAGAAAAGTTGGCTGGGGTCCAGACCCCGTGTTAACGGACTGGAGGCAGTGGCATGGCAGATGCTCTCTCTCTCTTTCTCTCTCTCTCTCCCTCTCCCTCTCTCTCTCTCTCTCTCTCTCTCTCTCTCTCTCATCATGTCCTCGCTCCTGGAAAGACTGTGTGTGTGTGTGTGTGTGTGTGTGTCCAGGAGAAATGCAGGGAGCAGAACAAGGACTTGTTCATAGCATTCTTGGACCTCTCAAAAGCATTTGACACAGTGAACAGGGACCTGCTGTGGCAAGTGCTGAAGACATTTGGATGTCCACCCAAGTTTCTCACCATCCTTGAACAATTTCATTCCGGGATGATGGCCAGCGTGGTAGAGGGCAGGCACAGTTCTGAGCCTTTTGGTGTACAGACTGGAGTAAGGCAGGGCTGTGTGCTCGCCCCAGTCATGTTCAACATCTTCCTGGTCTGTGTTACCATACTGTTACACAGGACGATGGAGGAACAGGCTGGAGTCACCATTGACTTCAGGCTGGATGGTAACCTGTTCAACATCAGGAGGTTACAGGCAAACACCAAGCTGACCTCTGAAAACATCATTGAATTGCAGTATGCCGATGACTGTGCCCTTATAGCCCACACACCAGAGGCCCAACAGAGCACTCTCTCTGCAGCTGTAACTGCATACAGCAGAATGGGTTTAACGATCAACACCCAGAAAACAGAGATCATCTGTCAGTTAAGTGCTGGCCTCCCATGCCAGCCAACAACCTTCACAGCAGGAGGACAACAACTGCTTACAGTTCCCACTTTTAAATACCTGGGAAGCATAATGGCTGACAACTGCACAATGGAAGAGGCATTCTTTCTGAGCCGTAAACCAAGGAAGCTCTGAGAAGGAAGAGAAGTGGTCACGTGACTGGGCTGCGCCATGACACTTTCATGGACACTTTCATGGGAGCCAAACTCACACCGGAAGTGCAATGAATCACAGTATCGGAGTGCTGTATCACAGTATCGGAGCCTTATCCTGGTAAATTGCCTCTGTTAGTTTGTTCATGCATGTGGAGAGGGAAAGTAAAAGTCCCTTTTCCGTGTGAAAATGCACGAGGCGCTTGCACGCGCATTTTGCGGCGCGTGCACCCCCTACTTGTTATTTTATGTTCCTTTCTGTCCGTGCTATCTTGGATAGGGTTCCTTTGAAAAAAGAGATGTTGTGCAGTATCTCAAAGGGAGTTCTGTATAAAAGAAGGTCTAGAATAATTCACAGTTCAATAAAGTCTATCTCATCTCATCATTATCTGTGTACAAAGGAACCAGCTGAAAATAGCGACCGTTGGCCGTTCCCAGATTGGCTGCATGCCATGCCAACCAGGGCGAGCCTTTAATAAACATCCTTGCTTCTTTTCCTTGAGTCTCTTCTGCTCTCATCTTCTCATGCCCACATTGTACACAATCCACCACAGCGGTTTCAACCAATGTGCCATGGACCAGTCCAGGTTTGACAACCACACTTTATTATTGTAACATACTGTGTACTGTACAATTCAGTACAAAAGGTTAGTTTAAATATATTTTTTTGTTTTACTTCAATGTGTGTGCGTGCGCACACATTAAACAAGCAGGGGGCCAAGTACAGGCCCCTGGGGGACCCCGGTCAATGTCCGTATATAGGGTTTAATTGGTTACGTTAAGTGACAGGTGGGTTATTGGAATCCCTGCTCAGTAACCAATTTGCATGGTGGTTGTTAAACTGTGTAAAGGCTTACCGTTAGTGCTGGCCAGTCATCGATCGACTTTTTAAATAAACATGTTGACATTATTAAAACATAAGTGAGTGCTGGCGGCGGCTTTTGGATCTTATGTGTCTCCAGAGAGCGTGGAGTTTAGAACCCATAGTAGATGGCTGGCTGTCTGCAGTAATAACAAAAGAGATTTACATTCATGTCACTTGTTTCAACAATATAACAACAACAACAGTTTGTTCCATGCACTGCCAGGAAGAATACAGTTATTTTGGCTTCCTTATGCGACATGATATCATCTTTTAGAACTGACTGTTCTGGCCTGCTTTTATGTAATGCATGCAGGATCGTTAAATACTGACTTGTAACAGGGAACAGCTTGAGCTTTTAAGTGGGAGTCATCATACACACAAAACATACTATAACCACTTAACTCATAACCCAGCAAGGACGTGTTATTTCATGAAAGCCCAGACTGCCAAGGACGTGTTTTTTTATTTGTACCCACAAAATGTCCAAAATTAAAGGAGAAATGTAGTCAAATGTCCGCAACACAAACATCAAATGCCATTGACAATGAAGGGAAAATGTACGCCATCTTGTCTCACGTCTCATATGTGACCAGTGCCAGTGATTTCAACCACAAGTCGCCAATACTTTAACTTCACAATTGAACAAAAAACATTATTTATTTATTTTTGGTGGTTTTCGTTTTTAGCCACATTAACACAGTTGGAATGTTAAAGAATGTTTTTATTCCATCAGAAAGTCGTTTTAGTGTCATTAAGTCGTTCTAATTGCTTAAACATGTCACTATGTGTAAAGTTTTAACGATTGGATTAACCAATGCTAACAAATGCTAACCAGAAAATAGAGCTTTCCTCTTAAAGTATGCAAATTCTGCTAAAATTCCGCTTTTTGTACACAATCGTTTTTGAAGATAATACTAGTCTTTTACTAACTGGCTAACAGAAATAGCAGAGAAAGAAGTATTAACAGTCGTATTTTGTAAAAAGTGTGCTTATTTTCGGTCCTCCTAAAGCTAATTCATGCTAATGTTTTAGCTAGGGGCACTGGTCATCACAACAATGGAACATGGCTTCTTATTTCCAATAGCAGAGAAGAAGAAGAAGACTCTAGCATGTATTGTAAACATGTAAACATTGTCACCATAACGTGATTATTATTAGTTACTTTAGAATGTACCTGCCATGAAAATTAAGGTCATAATAACGCAGATCACATCGATATGTAATATAGCGCGATATGTACTTGTTTTAGCTACGGGATTGATATCAATATAATGCTAAACGTAGCTAAAAAGCTATCGCGGGGTTGCCAGGTTCTGAGAAATAAGCAACCCGGTATATGAAAACAAGCCCAAAATAAGCGAAAATAGCCGATCTACAAGCCTTTAATAATACAAATCTTGTCCCTGGACCCTGGCATACATTTTCTGCAGACAAATAATAATAACAGGCTAATATAGCCATTTTATTTGTAAGCTACTCATCTGGAACATTTACATAGGCCTGATCTAATAAGGGTCCACTTGGTTACCAACTCTCCATAATCAACTACACTTTAAAAACAAGCCCAAATAATCAACTACACTTTATTTTTGTCAAATACATTTTTAGTAACAGGTTATAAATTATTATAAAATTGGTACAGTAGGCCTATGCATTATTTCTCTTTAGAAACAAGGCCAACTAATTATAATAAGCAGACATGGCAACACTGCTGGTTGAATAATGGAGGAATGAAGGGAAAACAGCGCCCCCTAAAGTCATAGATCACTGCTGAAATCTTAGATGGGCAAATTCTTTACTTTGAGGTTTCCAATTCAACAAGTTTCAAATGGTCATATCTTCTTCATTTCCACCCCAATTTCAATGAGCAATACATCATATGAAAGGTTGCAGTGTGCAGTTTCATAATATGTAAAGAACTGAAAAATGACCATGGCCCCCTTGTATATTAAATCACTGGCACTGGTCACATATTATTTGCCATCGACAATGAAAGGAGAAATTAGGAAAAATGTCCGCAAAATATGACAACAGGCAACAGGCATTCTATTTGGCCAGTATGAGATTATGCATGATGATGTACGATGAAAAGAGCGCCCCTCACTTCACACAGGTGTGATTTAATTTAATTTCTATTAATTCAGAAAGAGATCACTCTATACTACCGGCCAACAGCGTCTCCATTGCTGAGATAAACCGGAAATGATGTTCCCCCTTGTTGACTTCAATGGTAGATGAAATCTTAAAAGCCTTATACAGTATCTCGGATTATTTTCCCAGACTGCATTTATGATCAAAACGTCAATGTTCACGGCTCATAACACGCTGGTCGCAATTAGAAATTTCATGCCTTGGGTGGTCCAAATATAGTCCACAAGAGAATCCCTTAGCTTTTGACTAACTTCAGGTTCAAGACCCGGGGTATTTTTGCCCCTTGAATAAGGGACAGATCCTGACAATACATACGGTATAGCAGTGACTGGATACTTACTATGCATTGTGAGCTTGTAGATCTGCTATTCACGTGAATGTTTGATACTTATTTTCCAAAATGTTGTACTTTTTGATGCCAGTAGGCCTACATTTTTTTAGTACAGGCCTTTCATTATGGTATTACTACTTACTTACTTAAGTCACACATCTGTGTACTTCTTCTACCACTGACTAAATGTTGAAAAGCGAAGCAACACTTTGTGATTGATGATGGTGTCAATAGCAATCACAGTTTTGCTGGTCTGCCTATCGCAACTGATGAGCTCACACTCATCAGTGTTCCAATGGGT
The DNA here is from genome assembly GCF_964188405.1 of Protomyctophum parallelum. Classification (NCBI taxonomy): domain Eukaryota; kingdom Metazoa; phylum Chordata; class Actinopteri; order Myctophiformes; family Myctophidae; genus Protomyctophum; species Protomyctophum parallelum. Next base: position 35,162,205 of record NC_139700.1, on the reverse strand, counting down.
AGCACACTGTCCACAGCCTTCATGCCCCCACTAACTTCTACAGAGCTTTTCATTAGGCGTATTGTACAACTGTTAATGGTGTTAATTTAGAACGCCAATAACTCTACGTCTTTCTGTCTGATATTTTATGAATCACTATAGAGCCAAATCAATTTGTCTGCACTTACTTTTACAACTTATAAGCAACTCAACTGCTTTTGATTTGTCTCTAAATTAATCGTGCGACGCCCAGCCTTTAGGTGCATATTATGCCTCCATAGATTGATTACTTTATAAACAGTTTGCAGAAAAAAGCACAGGAACGTAGCCTACAGTTCAATACAAGGTCTGCCAAGAGGATTTTATAACCCAAGAAAGCACTATGGCTTGTTTCCATTAGGGCAACTGGGGTCCTTCATATTAAATTAATCTGAACATTAAAGACAACATTTGTCACCACAACAATATGATTATTGCAATGTGTACTGTATATTTAATATACAGTACAAATTGCAACAATGATATTGTTGTGGTGGCTAGCTGGTGGTGGTGGTGGTGAAGTTTAAATAATAGTGCCACCTCATAATTGTAAGTGCATTTTCAATAATTGAATTTGTGTTTATTATGTACTTGGTTAGGTTAGTTATAATATAAGCATAATGTATTTCAGAAAAAAAGGGGAAAATTTTATATTAGGAACCGTTAAAATCCTAACAAATTCCAACCCTAATAACGCGTTTGTAGATTTTTGGTTTATGCTGGGGACCTGGGGTTCAAGTGGTTTATAGTCAGAGTATCCGTATCTCTTTATACTTTATTGCATGCGTCAAGTTTCACAAGCATAAGCACCACCGAAATCGGAGATCTGCCTCCATCTCCCTCCATATTACAAAACATTGTGTTACCGTGGCGCAGTGTTTAATCGCCTGGTAGAGACACTCTATAGATATGATCAATTAAACTTAACTTAATATCAAAACAACAGCCATTAAGTCATCAATAATTCTAAGTGTTTAGAGACAGTTGGAACTTGGCACGGAGCAATCAAGTGCAGTCGAAACTAATGGTGTCGGTGTACTTGGAATTCACTAATACGTGTTCTATAAACATCATTGGTGAATTAATGGCTTTTTAAAATGTATATTATGACAAGTTTCAGTGAACATATCTATAGAAAAGTGTCTCTTACCATGTGAATATATCAGGCCATTGTGTGTTGTGTTGGATCATGTCCAGCAATCAAGGAAAACATTCCAATCGGCCTCTAGCTTGTTTCATTTTCTAAAGTAGCGTTCCTTCTCGAGTGGCAACAAGGATCTGTGCCTGTGATCTGGCAAGCCATGATGCCTACTTTAAAATTTGTAGTATTTAAAGCATCTGCGTTTGAAAACCCAACAAGCCACTGTTTATTCCGGTTGGGAGAACTCTGAACTTTACCCCGGCTCCACCCCCCAGCTATATTGACACCCCTAATGACACAAGTCTGTGTGAATGTATTTTGCCAGCCTGCATTATAAAGCCTGCAGTGGTAGGGCTCCATAAGCATTATGCTGCCAGCCTGCATTATAAAGCCTGCAGCGGTAGGGCTCCATAAGCATTATGCTGCCAGTCTGCAGTATAAAGCCAGCGGTAGGGCTCCATAAGCATTATGCTGCCAGTCTGCATTATAAAGCCAGCGGTAGGGCTCCATAAGCATTATGCTGCCAGTCTGCATTATAAAACCAGCGGTAGGGCTCCATAAGCATTATGCTGCCAGTCTGCATTATAAAGCCAGCGGTAGGGCTCCATAAGCATTATGCTGCCAGTCTGCATTATAAAGCCAGAGGTAGGGCTCCATAAGAATTATGTTGCCAGTCTAAAATACGCATAAAAATTGCTGGGACGGTGCATACGCATCAAAATTGGCGGGACAGTGCATACGCATGGAACGGCTGGGACGGTGCATACGAGTCCCGGGCGAAACTAGTACTTGCGCGCTCTGCTTGCGCAAGTAAATATATTGACAATTTCATCAACAAATAAAAACTAGAAGACTAAAATGTTAAAATAGCAGATCTACAGGAGGAGCTTGTAGATTGACTATTTTCAGCAAGTGAAAAATCAGCCATTATGACGCCATCAAGGCCCGCCAAAATACATTTTAGTTGACTAAATCAACTGTAGATTTAGTCGACTAAAATCTTATATTTAGTTGACTATAAACTAACACAAAAACATTCCAGGTGACAAAAATTAGACTAAAACTAAATTTAAATTATTCAAAAGACTACGAAATAAAATGTTGCTGTCAAAAACAACACTAGTTGTATTCTGTATTTACTGTTTACTATGAAATCGTATGTTTTTGTCCGTCAGTCAGTCAGTGTATCACTCAAAATCGTGACATCACATGACATCATCAGTGATGTAGATCCCTGATGTCATAATAAATGCGACCTGCGACCTGCTGTCGCAATTAAGATCCCTGATGTCATCAATATTGGCCAGGAACTCTACATCTGATCTCAAACCTCAAACTCTTAGATCTCCATATGGATATACTGTATGTCAGAACCTGTTCTGACATTCCATATGTTGATCCTTCCCCATCCATCCTTCCTCCTCGATGTCTCCCTTTTGACTGATACGTGTCCAGTCACGTATCAGTTCTCAACAGGCCCGAAAATTAAAGCCTGTATACTCAAGATATTGCCCCCGCTGCCACCCTTAGATCTCCATACAGTATATGGAGCAGACCTGTACACTCCATACAGTGTATGGCCAGTACAGAATTAATTCCATATGTTGATCTTACCCCCCATGCCAAAGCGCCAGTGCTCACCCAGTGCCTGTCTGTCTTTCGAGTCGTAGCCTACTCACGCAGTGTCCGTCCGTCCGTCCGTCCGTCCGTCCGTCCGTCCGTCCGTTCGTCTGTCTGTCATCAATGCGAGCAAGACAAACACAATGTTCATAATCAATCCCTCTCCTTCCAAATTATATCTATCCCAGTGTTTACACTTCAGATCCTATTAGCTCTGTTGTCAGGGGCGACCAATCAGGTGTGACGGCATCGACGGGAACCAATGGGCTGTGACGGTATCATTAGGGAACGGCACAACAAACAAAGCAGCGCGGCTCACTGGTGGAGAGCAATGTGTTACATTTTACACACTTACATTAGGACACTGAAAAACAAGCTGGGGGAGAGAGAGAGAGAGAGAGAGAGAGAGAGAGAGAGAGAGAGAGAGAGCGAGCCATGGGAATATAATAAGTAGGCCTATATAATATCACCACCACAGACAGGGCCCTCTTATAATATTATTGCAAGAGGGCCCCGTCTGTGGTGGCGATATAGGGCTGTCAAATATCCATTTATCATGTCATGACTGTATGAGTGACAGGATGTAGCAGAGTGACATTCCATTTGATCTGTACCCTCACACTACTGTGAGACACATATTGCCCTGAAAGCTTGTCTTTGATGACAGGCTCGGCTCACTCCTCATGTATTGAAGGAAGCATGAGCCGGGCCTCTCCCCAGGTTGGCAGAGGGAGAGAGTGCCTAGGATTACAGTTTAGGCCTTTTTTGACTTGAGAGCTACTTTCAAAATGACTAGATCTACCCACCAATAAAATATTATCCAATTGCTGAAAATAGTTAAAGAATGTCCCTGAGTGGGCTTCTTTGGAATAGTGGCGATGGTGTTACATATAAGACTAACGCACTTGGAATGGGAAACATTTTGAATTGGTAGGGTTTTCTTGCATATAACTTTGCTGCTGGCGTTTGTGGGTTTGAGCTAACAGGCCCTTTATTATGTCAATCAAGTCACCAATACAAGTGGCAGATTATTATTGTCTCCACCAGGCCGAAGGCCTAGGGGGAGAGTATGTTTTGCACTCCGTCCGTCCGTCCGTCCGTGTGTGTGTCCGTGTGTGTGTGTGTCCGTCCGTCCGTGTGTCCGTGAGCAGCTAATCTCGGCCACCGTTAACCCGGTCGATGCCAAATTTTGCACACACACTCCCTGGATGCCAACGATGAACCTCTGCCCCCAACTTTCCAGAACGGCCTGTTATAGCGCCACCAAGAGGCCGCTTTGTGCAAAACAAGTTTTTGCACAGTACACCTACAGATTTTGTCCAAACATCACGCAAATTGGTACACAGTCTCTCTAGAGCCATTCAACGAAACCAGTCTTTCAGATTTCCAGAACGGCCTGTTATAGCGCCACCAGGAGGCCGCTTTGTGCAAAACAAGTTTTTGCACAGTACACCTACAGATTTTGTCCAAACATCACGCAAATTCGTACACAGTCTCTCTAGAGCCATTCAACGAAACTGGTCTTTCAGATTTCCAGAACGGCCTGTTATAGCGCCACCAGGAGGCCGCTCCAGGAGGCCGCTTTGTGCAAAACAAGTTTTTGCACAGTACACCTACATATTTTGTCCAAACATCACGCAAATTGGTACACAGTCTCTCTAGAGCCATTCAACGAAACCAGTCTTTCAGATTTCCAGAACGGCCTGTTATAGCGCCACCAGGAGGCCGCTTTGTGCAAAACAAGTTTTTGCACAGTACACCTACAGATTTTGTCCAAACATCACGCAAATTGGTACACAGTCTCTCTAGAGCCATTCAACGAAACCGGTCTTTCAGATTTCCAGAACGGCCTGTTATAGCGCCACCAGGAGGCCGCTTTGTGCAAAACAAGTTTTTGCACAGTACACCTACAGATTTTGTCCAAACATCACGCAAATTGGTACACAGTCTCTCTAGAGCCATTCAACGAAACCGGTCTTTCAGATTTCTCAGACTCCATCCTGATTGGTTAAGATTGGCTTCCAAAGTTCACAGGAGTGCTCAGTTTCAAACAAAATGCTGCAAATCATGAACACATCGCGTGATTTCCGTGAAATTGTGCACCCACATTCCCACTAGGCCGAGGACGAAATGCCACATGAACAATTTCAACTCAGCCTCAAGGTGGCGCTATAACTGGCCGAAAAGTGTTTTTACCTCTAACTGCACGGATCTGTGGATAACTTTGTATGCCAACTCCCTAGAGGCCAAGGAAAAACCTTTGCCTGGAATTCTTCACATCTGCTCATCCTGGTGGAGACCTGTGCCCAGTAGGGCACTTTTTCTAGTTATTTTTACATTTAAATATGCAATATATTTTTTGGGCATGTCATGTGATCTACCTGCAAAGCCTTTGTGATCAACTGGTAGATCACAATCTACCTTTTGGGCACCCCTGGCTTAGGCAATTTGGCACTGGATGAAAAAATGTTGAAAAAAAGTTACACAATTGTGGGGTAACAAAATGAGAGTAAAAGACCTTCCTTAAATTGTCACTTCACCTGGAAATGGGGACCGACTGTCCGACAGATGCGTGGCCGGTTAAGACTTGCCCGTGGCTCCCGACATGTGTTGCCGGCTAAAACTCACCCGTGGCTAATTAGGTTAGGTTTAGGTTTCTGGTTAGGTTTGGGGTAGGGTGTTGGACTAATGCATGTCGGACTGTTGGTACGTCGGACCAAACGCATGCATCCAAAGCTCAGAGAGTTGGCTATAAGATTTACACAGGCGAAACGCGGGATGCGAAATGGCACCTGCATTATTTTCTACTCAATGTTCAGAGCTTCCAATGTACAGTCTGTCAAGTGGAAGCATTTGGAAAATTGTGGGATCCAACGCGTCTCCTGTCACTCAACTGAATAAAGCAGAAAGAATATCACTGATACGCACGAACACACATTTCGATTTCTTTATTTTAATCCACAAATTACAATTAATTTGACAAGGAAACAAATATAACGGGGTTGACAGTTCATGTTCACTTAAGGATACACATGGCACCTCCTTCTCCACACAGACAAACTGCCTATAACAGACGAAACAGAACAGTATTTGGCAAGTTGTTTGGCTTTGCTTTTTGTCATGCCAGCTATTCTTAGGCCACTCATGGTCAGTTTATGCACATGGCCCAGGCTTCCGAATATCAGTATGGCAAATCTACAGCGATACCCCAAGTTTTATACTTCCAAGTAATGGTTGATACTTAGAATATTTATCTTGGAATGCCTGGTCCATGTACAAATCAAAGACACAGCCCACCTCCAGAATCAGGACCTCCTTGTGTCTGGTGTCAACAAAGACAACATCAGGTGTATTCGGGATGTTAGCAAAGACATCGCAATTTCGCATGCACAGCTAAACCAATCTGGTAACACTCTTGAATGTTTATACATTGCTGCACTAGATGGCACATACTTTCGAACTGCATCAGACACTAGGTCAACAATCCGGTCGTGGCGAGCAATATATAAGTTTTTGTATGCACTACATCCATTTGTTGTGTGCACGATGGATTCTAGGTGTTGTTCAGAATCATGATGGTGGTGGTTTATACAGAGTGGATGTGGGTGTCGGGATACCAGATTGACAGATTGTACTTAGTTGGTAATACTTGTAGTCTTGCTTTGATGGTGAATTTTAAAACATCCTCCCCAATAGCAGCATTTTTGTACATCGAATGTGAAACAGAGTGCAGTGTCTGTATTACACACACACACACACACACACACACACACACACACACACACACACACACACACACACACACACACACACACACACACACACACACACACACACACACACACACACACGCACACGCAGTCACGCACACACACACAAGTGCATAGAGACAGCACCACTCACCGTTATTGCTAGCTCTTACATTTTGTCAGAACGACAGCTCTCTCGGTTATGTACAAATCGTTGCAATCTTCCTGCAATAAACTTGTCTGATCAAAAATTTGTCAACAAGTGAAGTAGATCAAACTATTTCACATTTGATATTCACGCATGCACGCACGCACTCACCCACACTTTGTCTGACAAGCCAGGGAACAGAAGGGCACACAAACACCCCCCGGGGGACCACACACACACACGTCGTGGCGATAGCCTACTCCTCCTCGCAGCATGAATCATTTTATTAGCGTGCGTTAATCAGAGAGAGACACAATGAACCCTAATGGGATTATTTGTCAGGACTAAATGAAAGGAAGACGTAACAGGATTATGTTTGTCTGACAGTCACAAACCACGAGCCCTGTGGTCCTCCTCGTCAGCTATCACACAGATCTGTGTCAGAGCGGCCGTGCTGTTATCCCGTCAAAACCGGGGAAAGCATCCGTGTAATCTTTTTTAGATTTTAGCATTGGTTATTCAAAAATAGTATACAAGTGCGACACGTCTGCTTTTTTTGAACATCTTTGAAAAATCTTCAGAAATGTGTAAGAACCGGTGTTCATTTAGATTTAGTTTTCATGTTTTAGTCACTTGAAATGTTTAGTTTTAGTCTATTTTTGTTCGACTAAATCTACCTTTGATTTGGCAGGCCTTGATGGCGTCGAAATGGTTGATTTTACACTTGGTTGCATGGTGAAAATAGCTACTGTAGATTTGCTATTTTCAGAACGCAACCAAAAAAAAAAACAGTGACTTGTCTGTTAGTTCTACTGGATTTCTTCTCCCTAACATTTTTTTCTAGTTTTTATTTGTTGGCGAAATTGTCAATGCATTAGTCTTAGTTTTAGTCCTTGCAGCTTTTTATTTATTTAGCTGTTGTTTAGTTTTCGTCAGTGAAAAAAGGTAGTCAACGAACATTTTTCATCATAGCCTTAATCGACAAAATCATCACTGATCCGTGTTGTTTTAGATTGTAGCGTACAAGCTCCACAGCGCGTCACTTCGAGCTTGTACATCTGCTGTTTTTGAACATTTTTGAAAAACATCTTGAAAGTGCGAGAACCACTGATTTAGAAAGGTATTTGTAGAATCAGCCCTCTAAAGGTCTAAATGGGTTATATAGCTTCACCACTGCTGTGGGCTGAACACGTATTATAGCTCCAACCCACTGATGTGGGCTCAACCCGGGACAGAGGCCTGCAGCAGAGGGAGTGTTAATGAGATAAGACAAGTCATGACGCTGTGAGGTACACACACCTCCATCACCTCATACTGTACATACACGGTACAGCAGTGACAGCTGATACATGTCACTGCAGGGCCCACCGCTGTGCTGTATCGCAGAGCCAGAGATATAAACACCCATTCCTCATCCAGGCTCCGTTCCGCTAGACCGCCACATGCACAGTGCTCATGTGGCGGGGGGGGGGGGGGACCCTTTATCGGTCGGCATCTCAGAGAGTGTGCCTTGGTATCTTACAACCTCACAACGTGTTGGGAATTGAATTTGCTACTTTTTTTGGTGTGACTATGGTCATGACAGACCCCTGAACAGCATCTGTGTCATGTTTGGTGAGAATTGGAGGACGCCTCAGGTGTGACTATATTCATGTTTGGGGCATCTTACGGGGCAGCATTTTGGATGAACAGTGTTTGTGTCGAGTTCGGTGCAGTTTGTTAGCCAGACACCTGAATTTTCCTTTCGTTCAGGACATATTTTTGGAGTAGCCTTGGCTAGCGATTCAGGGCTGGAGCCAGGCTAGCAGATTGTAGCAACAGTGTGCCTGTGGTCCCTGGGGGGGGGAGGGGGGATTAACATGGCCCCTGGGGGTCAAACGTGGCCCCCTGATGTGACTATTGCAGTTTAGCGCAACGGTCTTGCAAGTCTTTATTTTTCGACGTTCACCGTCCACCCACATTATAGGCACTTTTAATACCAGATGGTCAACCTGAACGGGAACAATCAGTTTTATAAACCAGGCATTACTTTGCAGGAGAAGAATGAATGTTTGAAAAAGCCTTTGAGGACAGTGTGTACCTGCACTCCTCTGTACTCTGGTCTATTCTCTGTCTGCATTATACGTTTGCCCTTCCGTATAATGAGTAACAGCAGCCTTAGCGTAGCCCTTCTCCCTCCACCCGCTTCTCCTTAATCTGCAGATTGATTCAATTCGATCTAATACTGTAATAAGTGAACTGAATTAAGGGATCACAGCTTACAGCTTCCACCTGGACTCACATATTTCAAAAGATAATAGGATTGGATAACCGTCGCTGTCGGGGCGGAAACCTTGCAACTCCATATTTAAATTTTGTATGGATTTTTTTGTTGGTAAATGAATGTCCTACAACAGCACAAAAGTTGCGCAGACCACCATTGCACACGCTTCGAATGTATCAACCCATATCAACCAGTAGATTATACTTATCCTTAAACTTCTATACTTATCCTTAAACTTCTTTGCCTTTTTTTTACTATTTTGAAAAACATTTCTGAATAGTTCAAATATCTACAAGCTCAGAACGTGTAGATGTAGATCGCTAGTTGAATTATTCAAAAACATTTTTCAAAATATATAAAAGAAAATAAGTTTAGGATAAGGGGTTTAGCATGGACGATAATATTAGCCCATATTGTCGGACCCCCTAACTGTACCACTTCCCTCTTTTCCCTCTATTTGCGATCTAATCTCCATGCTCCATTGGCAGGAGAGGCGGACGGCGAAAGTTGAGTCATTCTTTCAAAAACGAATCAAACACTTTTGTCGCAAAGTGAATGCGTTTATCCTGCCAACTGTGGACTAGGAAAATTACTTTTCCTGTGTAACTTCACTTTTCTGTCGCTGCACGGTAAATACTAAATATACCCTGGGACGCAGCCAGCCGTTTTATGTGAGAGAGAGAGAGAGAGAGAGAGAGAGAGAGAGAGAGAGAGAGAGAGAGAGAGAGAGAGAGACACACACACACACACACACACACACACACACACACACACAAACAGTCTTGTTGGATAATACAGCAGATCTATGAGGGCAATGGTGCACACTAAATAATTGTACTGACACCAAACAGCTTGTTTTTGTGTATATGAAATAAGGAGAGAGGGAGGGAAGGAAGGAAGGAAGGAAGGAAGGAAGGAAGGAAGGAAGGAAGGAAAATATATTGGACTACATTTATTACATATAGCGCTTTGAATGCCACAGACGAAAAACAGTCTAAGTCCACACTATTGATCCATAATGTATAAATTATAGATTAGATAGATAGAAGGATTCAGGACAACAACGAGGCCTTTTCGTGGAGGGGTCAGAATGAAATTTGGACTTGGACAGTTTTTCGTCTGTGGGACTCAGATTATGTTCTCTAACAACTCCTGCTCTTTACAATGCTCATCTTCCACATACAGTACAGTGGAACACGGTTACACATGATGCGATCATGCAGCACACATTCACACATCCACAGTGGAGGCAACCATGCTGCAAGACACCAACCTGCTCATGGGGAGCAGGTAGGGCTTCAGTGTCTTGCTCAAGGACACTTCGGCACGCAGCGCATGCAGGCACGAACCCACGACCAAACCGACAACCTTCCGGTTCCCAGAGAAGGAAGGGAGGGAGGGAGGAAGGAAGGATGGGCTTGCAAAATTGGATTCGGTGGAAGCAGTATACATGCGTGACTGTGTAGGCCGTGACCCAAAATAATAAAAGTCTGCACAACAGCATTGCTCCTGTGTTTACTTTACTTTAAAACAGTGTTGATTTTGACAGCAAATTTTGATTTAGTTTTAGTCTGTCTTTAAATGTTTTATGAATCGGAAATGTCAATGCTGTCTGCAGTAACTGGTATTAAAAATGGCGAAACACAGCTAAATAAATCATTTAAGAATGCAATATTGGAGGAAGAAAATCCAAATCCCCTCCAGCCTGCAGCCGAATACTCAAGGCGCTTGTCACGATTACGGTGAGCACATTAATGAGCCCAAATAATGACTTCCTAAGTCAGTAACGTCGTGGACCTGTCGTCAACTTGCAGGAGAAGTTGTTGGCAATGCAATCAAAACAAGCTAAAGTTTGTCCTTTTCTAATGACTGAGATTTCGCTATTTTTTGTCATAAAGTGTGTGTGTGTGTGTGTGTGTGTGTGTGTGTGTGTGTGTGTGTGTGTGTGTGTGTGTGTGTGTGTGTGTGTGTGTGTGTGTGTGTGTGTGTGTGTGTCCTGGGCATGACGTTACCTACAATTACACTTGTTTAATGTGTATCCTGACAGAGTTCTCTAATCTGTTTGGATAAAGTTGCATGGTGTCCCGACCTAAAAATCTATTTTCTGTTTAATAAAAAGCTGGAGACATGGAGACTCCTATTACTGAAGAAAAACTCATGAGTACTATCACCATACTTATTTTAACCAAAGGAAATCCCTTACTCTATACTATACCTTTAACTACAGTATACTTGAGAGTAAATGTACTTAGTTACTTTCCACCAGTGATTGGATAAAAAATAAATTAAGTCAATATGTGGAAGGGATAAGGAGTAAGGACGCAGGGTATGAGCAGAAGAATAAGCAGGAGAATAAAAGGCTGTAATCCCATCCAGTCTAGCAGATAGAGCAGAGCTCTGCTATTGTCACCGTTCACTAAGGAGATTGAATGGGAGCTCTGAAAATCGATAGAAACCATTCAGGTCCATTTTAGACGCTCACATCAATCACAGAGGTACAAGAGAGCCACGCCGCACCGAACCTGGACCATCCAGACCACAACCAAGAGAGGTGTGTGTGTGTGTGTGTGTGTGTGTGTGTGTGTGTGTGTGTGTGTGTGTGTGTGTGTGTGTGTGTGTGTGTGTGTGTGTGTGTGTGTGTGTGTGCGTGCGTGCGTGCGTGCGTGCGTGCGTGCGTGCGCGTGCGAGAGAGAGAGAGAGAGAGAATCAGAAGCAATTCTTAGGCTGAAGGGGGACAAAATACACTGATGCTGAATCCAATAGTTTGATAATGTTGAAGTTAAACCTTTGTTGTGAAGCAGTCTGTGTTTTTCATTCTCTTTCAATGCTTTGGTTAACGCCATCGATTGCCCGCTCACTCCCTAATCACTACGGTTTCTCACTCCCTAATCACTACGGTGTCTCACTCCCTAATCACTACGGTTTCTCACTCCCTAATCACTACGGTGTCTCACTCCCTAATCACTACGGTTTCTCACTCCCTAATCACTACGGTTTCACTCCCTAATCACTACGGTTTCTCACTCCCTAATCACTACGTTGTCTCACTCCCTAATCACTACGGTTTCTCACTCCCTAATCACTACGGTTTCACTCCCTAATCACTACGGTGTCTCACTCCCTAATCACTATGGTTTCTCACTCCCTAATCACTACGGTTTCTCACTCCCTAATGACTATGGTTTCACTCCCTAATTACTACGGTTTCTCAATTCAATTCAATTCAAAGGGCTTTATTGGCATGAGAAAACATACGTTTACATTGCCAAAGCAGAAAGAACAATACAACAATACAGCAATACAATCAAAACAAAAATTATGTACTTTGAAGGTCAGGATCTTCAATAGATCAAATTCTATGTACCAAGATCACTCGATGCAGGTATAGTGCAGGAATATACACAATGATTAGTCTTTAGGGTGGTTGTGTTCCATTTGATATCCTTCTCCTATCACAGCAGCTCACAAATCTTGCTGCTGTGTTTGCACATTGTTGTACTTCGCCCAGCAGATATGGGAGTTTTTTGTCATTGGTCATGTTTTCAATATCTCCGTGTGTGGTTGTAATCTGTGTCTCTGATGTCTTGGTACAATGGACAGATGGTTAGGAAGTGTAACTCGGTTTCCACTTCATTTAGTGTGCAGTGGGTGCATAGTCTGTCTTCTCTCAGGATACAGGTCTGCCTATAACGGCCTTTCTCGATCGCGAGACTGTGCTCACTGAGTCTGTACCTAGTTAAGATTTGTATTTGTTTTTGGTCGGTCACGGTGCTCAGGTATTCTGCCACTGTGTATTCTCTGTTTAGGGCCAGATAGCATTCTAGTTTACTCTGCTTTTGTGTTGCTTCTTTCCAATGTGTCAGATAGTTTTCCTTTTGCTGTTTTATAATTTGGTTTAGTCTGTGACAATTGCACATAATGATATTGTATTTATGCACATAATGATATTGTATTATCTGCTTGATCTATGCATGTCCTTATATACGTGTGATATGGGGGCATGTAGAAAACTGTGAACCGGCTTTTAAGTCCATATGAACATTCCTAGCTCACATGAGAGGTAACAGGTCTGATTGAATGTCACCCAACTTTATTAATAGAGGAAGTGACACAGGAGGGAGGAGGAACAAACAAATCTAGGTACCTGGGTGAACAGGACAGAGGAGCTCCGTGGCGCCAGATAGGCCTACCGTTTAAATCACTGCACTAAAGTGTTAATGTGTAGTATCTGCAGCCGAGATAAAGGACGTTTGACTTAGTGGAGCCAGCGGAAACAGGAACACGCAAGCCCGTTGCTGTCGTTGGATCACGGTCGTTTGGAACCGCACCCGAGACTGACAGACGTCTCTTCTGGTGAGATCATTCCAAACATTGTCCTTCTTGGATTATAATAAGGGGTACCCCAAACGCTCGCTACGCCGTCGGGAGCGGACTCTTCATGCTGTGTGGATTATAGGAACTTTAAGAGACTATAGTGCGCGTGCACGCGGAGAGGAGGACCGACGCGAGTCGCGCGACTGCTATTTTGTTTATTTGAACTTGTTTATTGTTTATATATGATGTTGTGATCCTGAGGGGTTGCTGGGACTCCTTTGGGTTTGGAGGGGGTTTGAGTAGTGTTTGACTTCTGTCTTTTCTGGTGTGTAAACTGTGTATGTATTGATTGCCATTCTGTTTGCTCAACACCATTGCGTGGCTTCTATATAAAATACCACAGAGTTAACCCGACGATCCTGCTGTTTTATTCCTTTAGCAATGATTATCCTTTCAGTGGAAAAGGCCGATTGTTACAAGTCCAATGGGTTTTCTATCTCGTGGCTCTGTTTGTGTTTGTGCCCGGAGTTCCAGGGCCAGCTGGCTGAGGGGGCATCTCTCTAGAGTTTCACTGTGTGTGAGTGCCTTGTTATGGAGTGCATCTAGGTCGCTTTCTTTTAGGTGGTTGTAGAACTTAAGTCCTCTCTTTTTTATTTTGATTATGAGTGGGTATCGTCCTAATTCTGCCCTGCATGCATTATTTGGTGTTTTTCGCTGGGTACGCAGAATGGATTTGCAGAATTCTGTGTGTAGGGTCTCGGTTTGGTGTTTATCCCATTTTTCAAGGTCATGGTTTGCTAATGGTCCCCAGATCTCACAACATATGAGGGAAATTGGTTCTATCAACAGAGTCCAGTATTTTAAGCCAGGTTTTAATTGGGATGTCTATTTTGATGTGTCTTTTGATGGCATAGAATGCCCTTCTTGCCTTGTCTCTCAGGTCCTTTACAGCTTGGTTGTAGTTACCTGCTGTGATGCTGATGTTTAGGCCAAGGTAGGTATAGTTTTTTGTTTGTTCTAGTGGGATTGTATTTAGGAAAAATTGGTGGTTTTGGCGGCTGGGCCTTTTTTGAAATATCATGATTTTAGTCTTGGTTAGGTTCACTGTCAGGGCCCATGTCTGGGAGAATTTGTGTAGGAGATCAAGTTGCTGCTTCCTTGGTTGGGGACAGCAGCAGCAGGTCATCTGCGTAAAGTAAGCATTTGATTTCTGTGTTTGCCAAGGGGATGCCTGGAGCTGTAGACTGTTCTAACGTTTTTGCTAATTCGTTGATATATATGAAGAAGAGTGTTGGACTCAGGCTGCATCCCTGTCTAACTCCACGGCTTTGGGGGAAAAAGTCTGTGTTTGTGTGTCTGGTTTCTCACTCCCTAATCACTACGGTTTCTCACTCCCTAATCACTACGGTTTCTCACTCCCTAATCACTACGGTTTCACTCCCTAATCACTATGGTTTCACTCCCTAATCACTACAGTTTCACTCCCTAATCACTACAGTTTCACTCCCTAATCACTACAGTTTCACTCCCTAATCACTACAGTTTCACTCCCTAATCACTACGGTTTCGGTTAAAAAAACAAACATAGCCAGGCTGAAAGAGGAGAGAGAGAGAGAGAGGGGGGGGGGGGCACACACTAGACCAAACAGGAGCATCAGACTGACAGATCATCAGAGACAGACAACAACAATCAGTTAGTTACTGACTGAGTGACTGAGTGGGCCTGGTACTGGGTAGGCCTTGACCCAAAATAATAAAAGTCTGCACAACAGCATTGCTCCTGTGTTTACTTTACTTTAAAACAGTGTTGATTTTGACAGCAAATTTTGATTTAGTTTTAGTCTGTCTTTAAATGTTCGGAATGAATTGGAAATGTCAATGCTGTCTGCAGAAACTGGTATTAAAAATGGTGAAACACAGCTAAATAAATCATTTAAGAATGCAATATTGGAGGAAGAAAATCCAAATCCCCTCCAGCCTGCAGCCGAATACTCAAGGCGCTTGTCACGATTACGGTGAGCACATTAATGAGCCCAAATAATGACTTCCTAAGTCAGTAACGTCGTGGACCTGTCGTCAACTTGCAGGAGAAGTTGTAGAGGAGCTGGCAATGCAATCAAAACAAGCTTAAGTTTGTCCTTTTCCAATGACTGAGATTTAGCAATTTTTTGGCATAAAGTGTGTGTGTGTGTGTGTGTGTGTGTGTGTGTGTGTGTGTGTGTGTGTGTGTGTGTGTGTGTGTGTGTGTGTCCTGGGCATGACGTTAAACTACCATGGTTAATGTAGTAGGTGCATGGATGCATTTGCAACTTCTGTGGACTATGTAACTTTCATACAAGAAGGCACTATATTCACCAGTGGAATCTGCCAACGCTACCCGACGGCCGCTCCCATGAACAGCTTACTGGGGAGAAAGGCAAGGTAGACTGGGCGGCCTTCCAGCGGTATGTCAATGGGTGGACTTCCAGGCACATGCACGAGAACATCTACAGAGAGTGCTTTAACACTAAGCAACAGTGCAAGAACTAATAACTTTGTTTCCTATGGTGATTCCTAGGACATACCCACGGACTGGTTGTCTGAGGGTTTCGACAACTTCGGATGTCTGTCCAAAGACGAAGCGGAAAAGGCTGGCAAAGTGTGCCATCTCTCCTGCCCTGTATGGCAGAGCTGCCACTGCTTCTGCTTGTGCCCATGGAGTGCTGAGTGACATGTGTGTGTTGTATCATGAGGACATATCCATGAGTTTGTGAATGTAACCTTTACTGCACCTAAACTATTTGTGTTCCTGTATGCTTTCCCTATGTGTGTGGACACAAATACATTGTTAAACTGTGTGCGAGGGAGAGAGAGAAAGAGAGAGAGAAAGAGAGAGAGAGAGAGAGAGGGAGAGAGAGAGAGAGAGAGAGAGAGAGACAGAGACAAAGAGACAAGCAAGCCTTAAGGCTCCCTATCTCACTTATCACATTCGTGTGTATGAACTGTCAAATCCTCAGTGTCAATTTTACGCATCTTTAACACATCTCACCTCCAGAACTGACGTGCAAATAGGCTTCTACTGTAGGACAAAATATCGATATTAGCCACTCAGCCAAGCCCTGTTTCAGGTTTGTCCACCTTCTCTGTGAGGTGCCACTCCTATAACGTTGTTGTTTTCCCCCTCACAGCAAAAGCACAATTTTCTTTTCCAGCAATAGGTACAGATAAAGATGTACAAACAATCTCCACTCTGAACTGTTCCTTGAAATAAAATACAATAAAAAGTCAGAGAAGCATGTGTGCGTGTAGAGTGTGCTAGCATACTTGTGTGAGTTGTGGTCGAGGTCGATGTGGTCGACCAGCCGCCTGCTGGTGTACGGCACGTTTCTCCTCACCGACAGCAGACTGTGGCAGAACTTCACCCCCATGTCCTGCAGCTCTCTGGTGCCTGTCTGCAAGCCCTGGAAGGACGGACACGCGCACACACAGACACACACGCACACACACACACACAGACAGACACGCGCACGCGAGTGTGTCAGCATAAGCACATCAGCACATCATGATTTATGGGTGCCACAGGAAAGGTTCTCCTCTCAGCTATAAACTGTTAGGCTACTTAACAAGTCAGCGGGTACAAGTCTGGAGGCAAGAATAACCGCGTTATCTGTGAGTGCTGATGACAAGTTTGTTAGCTTGTTACCTTTCAATTATGTTTTCTTCTGACATTTCACACTAGATTAATTTGCACGCCTCAAAGCCATAATTTCTCAAAGTAATGACATTTAATTAAGAATACCAAAAAAATATGTAATCAGAAAAGTGCCCCAAAACTTGAAATTATATGACGTTTAGTTCTGCTTGAAGTGAGGTTCCACACTTGTCACCTGATTGGGGTCAAACAGGTTTGTACAGATTAACACAAAGGTTTTGGGATATAAACATAATTGCAGCTTAATTTGCATGACTTTGAAATCAAATGTTATATACAAAAAAATATTTTCAATCATTCATTATTCTGTGTAATACATACAGTAATACTACTTATAGGCCTATACTCATACTGGGTTAGGGCACTTCCTCTTTAAACCATATAAGTCCCCCAAGGTTCTATCCTTGGCCACCTCCTTTTGTCCCTCTTCTTCATCTCTTTCTGTGAGATGTATACTTATGACAGAATGTTCACCTATAAAACAAAACAAATGTTCACCTATTCCTCAGAATGTGCACCTACAGTATCATGACATCATGCCTTGAGTCGGGTCGGTGTGGATGCTACTTCCATGTGCTTAGAATGAACTGTGTTTCTATACAGGTGTCAGTTTACAGGTTGTGACTTACAAGCCCCTCCTCTCTAGCGCTTACTCTACAGTTTACAGGTTGTGACTTACAAGCCCCTCCTCTCTAGCGCTTACTCTACAGTTTACAGGTTGTGACTTACAAGCCCCTCCTCTCTAGCGCTTACTCTACAGTTTACAGGTTGTGACTTACAAGCCCCTCCTCTCTAGCGCTTACTCTACAGTTTACAGGTTGTGACTTACCAGCGCCCCCTCTCTGCTTACTCTACCGTATAACCACACATTTCACTTGTGAAATCTTTTTTATGAGGGTTGCTATAGCCCCTCCTATATTCAGCTATTAGTGTAAATTTTCGTCTTACACAAAATATTAAATTCCCATTGACAATGAATGGAGAATTGTACGTCAGTGTCTGAACAAATCTGCTATTTTTGTCTTACACAAACATTAAATTCCCATTGACAGTGAATTGAGAACTTTACGTCATAGTGTCTGAGCAAATAGACATAGATAGTGTCTATTTTGCGTCATGATGATGTACGTACGATGATAAGAGCGCCCCTCACTTCACACGGGTGGGATTTATATCATCCACTTTCTCCCACCATCATCCATCCATCCCTTTCTATTCCCCATCTATTCATCCTGTACCCCCCCCCCCCCCACTCTCTCTATCCCTCCATCTCTTTCCTCAACCCCCTCTCTCTCCGTTGCATCTGCAGATAAGTGGAATGCAGCTGCATGGCCTGCATGCAAAACAGCATGGCGTGCCCGAGGGTGTGTGTGTGTGTGTGTGTGTGTGTGTGTGTTGTGTGTGTGTGTGTGTGTGTAAGGAAAATGTGTAAGTGCACAAGTGTGTGTCTGTACACACATGTGCGTGTGTGTTTAGTTTCACAATAGATGGTCTATTTCCCACGAGACCCTTAATGTATTGACCCAATCAGCTATGTCAGTGTGCGTGCGTGCGTGCGTGCGTGCATGCGTGCGAGAGAGAGAGAGATGGGTCTTCAATAATTTAGAACATACGGAAGGTTTACATGTGCCGCATGTATAGAGAGACCTTGCCTTTTGCCTTCGAAACAGAATCAATGTCTGTCTGTCTGTCTGTCTGTCTGTCTGTCTGTCTGTCTGTCTGTCTGTCTGTGTCTGTCTGTGATCCCAATTACCTCTCCTCTCCTTGTCTTTCACTTCTCTTCATTTCCGTCACATTTGCCCCAACCCCCACCTCCTGTTTTCTTCTCCCAACCTCCACCAGCTCCTCCTCTCCTGCCTCATCTCCTCTATCTCCACATCACCTCCTCTCTCATCAGCATTCATTTACTGCCATCAACTCCTCTCATACTCTCCTCTCCCCAATTCCCTCCCGCCCTCCCAACACACACACACACACACACACACACACACACACACACACACACACACACACACACACACACACACACACACACACACACTCTTCTTCAAATGTTTTAAATAAAGAAAATAACTGACGCAGAAGCTCACAACCCAATTATTTTCAAACTCCCCATGTCGTTGTTCCCTCCTCTCATCGTCTCTTCCCTGATTCCTTATGCTTCCAAATGCCAAAATTGTTCCATCGTTTCTATGCCAGGCAATTTCCACTGATTGTCACGTTCAACCTGACATTTCAGCAAGCAGTCCGCAGAATAGTAGATTCAAATTGGCGATGCATAATATGCTAATAGAAAACAAGTGTCACATGTCAATGCAATGTTTCTCAAAGCGGGGTCCTATTTGACAATAGACGATCTATATCTTGCGGAAACATTTTAACAGCACAAACCTTGCATGGGGGGGGGGGGGGGGTCCCTGGCACAAAATATTTTTAGATGGGGTTCCATGGCAGAAATACATTAATTTGAGGGGAAAGTTTGCGCTCTAGCTCAGTGTTGATTAGGTCGACTAATACTATGACGAAAAAAGTTTGTCGACTACATTTTTGATTTTTCACTGACGAAAACTAAATGGAAACTAAGCTATGATGAGTATGAGTGAGACTAAATATATTGAAAATTTCTTCAACAAATAAAAACTAGACTAAAATGTTAGGAAGGGACTTCACTAGTTGGAAGAAACACACCATTGTGGAAAGTTTAAAGGTTTTTATTGAATGAGAGAATGAAGTGATGAGGAGGGTTGTGAAGATGAGGAGGAGAACGGGGCGTGGGTTCCGGGGGGTTCGCCGACCCTGAAGTCTTTGGGGAAGGGGTCGTGTGGCGGTCAGCCCGCGGCACACGTTGGGCGTGATCGCGTGGCGGTCAGCCCGCTGTACGCTTGGAGGCGTGATCCCCCGTGGGAACTGTGAGGAAGGGACGAGGTGAGGAGAGATGGAGGAGAAGGAGCAGTGGAGCTGCTGATCTTGAGGTGGTGATGGGGATGGTGGCGGGATACGAAAAGCATAGAGGATGCTGGGTTGTCTGAGGCGGGTATAAGTAGGCTGGGTAGATTGGCAAGGAGGGCGGAGGATGGCATGAGGGCATGGTCAAAGTGTGTTTCTCCGCCTCCTGAACATCAGTTGTTCCAACTCCATTTCACTAGTTGGAAGAAACACACCATTGTGGAAAGTTTAAAGGTTTTTATTGAATGAGAGAATGAAGTGATGAGGAGGGTTGTGAAGATGAGGAGGAGAACGGGGCGTGGGTTCCGGGGGGTTCGCCGACCCTGAAGTCTTTGGGGAAGGGGTCGTGTGGCGGTCAGCCCGCGGCACACGTTGGGCGTGATCGCGTGGCGGTCAGCCCGCTGTACGCTTGGAGGCGTGATCCCCAAAAAGGACTACGGGGGCGACTACTAGGCCAGGGAGTTGTGGGCCTGTTTGATGTCGTGGAGGGAGGAGCGGATGTAGGTCAGGTATGCCTGGGAAGACCATCTACCTAGCAGGCGGACGGTGTGGTCCTGGAGGCCTCGGCTGGCGGCTGTGGAGGCAGCGCCGATGCGGAAGGAGTGGCCGGAAAAGTTTTCCGCGGGGTAGCCTGAGATGGTGAGGATTTGGCGGAGGTGGAGGAGGAACCAGCCACGGGTAGCGACGGTTCCGTGTTCGTCGATGAAGAGGGGGTCCTGGGGGAGAGCGTGCTGAGATTGTCTGAGGCGGACGTGGTTGGCCAGGGATTCAAAAGGACTGGTGGGAGAGTTGAGGCGGAAGAAGTAGATGGGGATTGGGCGATGCTGGGAGGTCTTGCTTCGTTTCAGGGTGAAGACCAGTGTGTCGTGGTCGTGGGAAGTTATGTCGGAGAGGCAGGGGTGGATTGCGGGGTCGAAGTTCCGGTTGGCGGCTGTGAACTCCGAGCAGCGGAGGAAGCCGTAGAAGGCGAGGAGGAACATGGATTCGAGGGTGGAGTTGAGGGTTTGGTTGGCGTAGCCGGATCTGACGGTGTGGATGCAGGAGGCCAGGATTTCTATGGTGAGGGGGAGGCGCCGAGGGGGGAGTCGTGGTTCGCCGCGCTGTAGGCCTTTGAGTTGGAGAAGGATTTGGGGGTGCTGAGTGAAGGGATGGGGTGAACCGGTTAGGAGTTTGGTGAAGAAACTGATCCCGCAGAGGTAGACTCGGATTGTGGAGGAACGGGTGGAGAGGGCAGAGGCGCTGTGGCTGATGTAGGCGGAGAGGGAGAGGAGATCGAGGGAAGGGAAGGGTAGGTTGTGGCGGAGATGGAAGGACTGGAAGTTGATCCAAGCTGTCCGGTAGGATGAGAGGGTGGAGTCTGCTATGCTCAGCAGGACGGATTGCTGGGACTGGAGGATGAGGTGGTGGAGAGGATGCTCTAGGGGAAGGTGATGTCGGAAAATGGAGGGACTGGGACCGGAAGGGGATCGGAGTGTGGTGCCAAGGTCTTGAATTTCTGAAAGAGAAAGCGGGAAAGGGAGTCAGCGATGGTGTTGTGGTGGCCGGGGACGTGGGCAGCGCGGAGGAGAAACTGGTGGGTGACGGAGAGCCAGGTTAGGCGGCGCAGGAGGGACATGACGGGGAGAGAGGAGCAGCGGCCTTTGTTGATGATTTGTACGACGGCCTGGTTGTCGGTGTGGATGAGGACACTCTTGCTGGTCCACTCTGTGCCCCACAGGGCTGCGGCGACGACTATAGGGTAGAGTTCGTAGAGGGTAGAGGATTGGGTATGGTCAGGGTCGAGGAGGTGGAGTTCGCCAGGCCAGGGGGAGGAGAACCACCTTCCGGCATAGTAGCCGCCGAAGCCTACTGAGGGGGCCGCATCCGTGTATAGTTGGAGGTCTTCGGGGGAGGAGACAAAGTCATTATAGAAAAAAGTGATGCCGTTCCAGTTAGAGAGGAGGAGGTGCCAGAGGCGCAGCTCCATTTGGCAGGGGGAGTCGAGCGTGACTTGGTGGTGAAGGGAAGGGACTGAAGTGGAGAGGTGGAGGAGGTTGGAGATGAAGGAGCGGCCTTGGGGGATGATGCGCATGGCGTAGTTCAGGTGGCCGAGTAGGGAAAGGAGCTGTTGCTTGCTGCACTGGGGGAGGTCCATGTAGTTGGAGAGGAGGAGGGTGATGCGGTTGAGCTTGTCGGGGGGCAGGGAGGCTTGGAGTGAGACAGTGTCCAGAGTGATTCCTAGGAATTCGAGGGAGGTGGAAGGGCCCTCGGTCTTCTCTAGGGCGAGGGGGACGCCGAGGTCGTTGAAAAGGGAGGTGAGTGTGGTGAGGCCGGATGCGGGGGGTGCGTGAGGGGGAGTGACGACAAGGAAGTCGTCTAGCAGGTGGGTGACGTAGGGGAGCTTGCAGTTGTTGATGAGGATCCAGCAAAGGGCTTCGGCGAGGGTGTCAAACAGCTTTGGGCTGCTCCTGCAGCCAAAGGTGAGGCGGACGGCGAAGTAGTAAGCGTCCTGCCAGAA
Source organism: Protomyctophum parallelum (assembly GCF_964188405.1). Classification (NCBI taxonomy): domain Eukaryota; kingdom Metazoa; phylum Chordata; class Actinopteri; order Myctophiformes; family Myctophidae; genus Protomyctophum; species Protomyctophum parallelum. The sequence continues at coordinate 35,139,818 of NC_139700.1, read as the reverse complement.
GACCCCAAAAAGATGCCAGCTGTCGGGGTGGAGGGGGAGGACTTTGAAAGCTGCGGTGACGTCGGCTTTGGCCAGCTGGGCGCCTTGGCCGGCGAGTCGGATGAGGTTTATGGCGCCATCTATGGTGGCGTACTGCATGGAGAATGGGGGGCTGGGGATGAGGCTGTTGATGCTGGGGGTGGAGGTGCCGTGGGGGGAGGAGAGGTCGAGGATGATCCTCTTTTTTCCTGAATATTTCCGGGTGGCGATGCCGAGGGGGCTGATGCGGTAGATGGGGAATGGTGGGGTGGAAAATGGGCCGATCATGAATCCGTTATTTACTTCTTTTGTGAGCAGGGTGGTGACGGAGTCGGGGTCGGTGATGGCGGACTGGAGGTTTTGGCAGATGTGGCTGTTGGTGGGTAGGGTGATGAGGCCGGGGGAGAAGCCGTAGTTCAGGCCTCCGAGGAGGAAGCAGGCGGTTGCGGGGTCTGGGTGGCGTGATAGTGCGGCGGCCAGGGCGGGGATGTTGATGGGGGTGGAGAGGTGCCGGAGTAGTCAGCTGGGTCTGGAGGGATTGGTGGGGTGTTGGGGGCAGGAAGGGCGGGCATGGGCGCCCCCGCAGTGGGTGCATACATGGAGCATCCTGCAGACTGAAGCGGAGCAGCCTATGCCGTTGAAATTGTTGCAAATTGCCTCGGTGCCACAGTAAAGGACTGGGCGGCCACGTACGTCAGTTGTTTGTTTGGAAGCTGGGTATTGGGGGGTTCGTTGTGGGGGCGGGGCGCCGATGGCGAGGAGGGGGGGAAGACTGGAAGCTGGTTTGGTGGTGGGTTTGGTGGTGGGTTTGGTGGTGGGTTTGGCGGCGGTGTGGACGTGCTGACTGGCGGCAGGGTACTGGCTGGTGGCGGGGGTGCGGGTGGCGGCGTGGACGCACTGGCTGGCGGGGTGGGTGGGGTTGCCGCACAGATTACAGGCGATGGCGAGCCTTCCTGCGAATATCCGGCAGTAGAGTTCCAGGTCTAGTTGACCCCAGTATGTGGCGGTGTTGAGCTGGTGGAGCCTTGCTGCGGCGGTGGCGGAGAACTGGCGGTGGTACTCTAGGAAGAGTGAGCCGCCGAACCTCACGGCTAGGTCTAGGATGGTGGTGTGGTAGTCGTCCAGCTCCTGGCGCCGGGCTGGGTAGGTGGAGCAGATGACGTCTCTGAATAGTGAGAATGCCAGGCCGAACTCGGCGACGGTGAGGATGGCGGAGCGTGAAGGGGTGGGGTTGCGGAGTTGGATGGCGAGGTCTCCGCACTCGATTATGCGGGATTCTGAGTTGGTGGTGGAGGGACGGAGGAGGGTGGCCAGGTCGATGTCGTTACCTGAGAGAATCTGGTTCCGGAGGGCGGCGCTGATGTTCTGGGGGTTTCTTGCTGGGGCGTTGGGCGGGACGACTGCTGGGGTTGCTGTGGAGAGAGAGAAGTTGGGAGGACGGGGGGGGAGAGGGTAGGAGGGGTCGGAAAGGACGCTGGGGAGAACCAGCGTAGGGTGGTAGGTAGCCGGGAGGTGAGGGTAGGCAGGGTGAGCCTGTGGGAAGGCAGGAGAAGCCAGGGGGACGGTGGGTGGAGCCTCGGCAGGAGAAGCCATGAGGTGGGTGGGGGGAACCTCGGCAGGAGAAGCCATGAGGTGGGCGGGGAGAACCTCGGCAGGAGAAGCCATGAGGGGGGCGGGGAGAACCTCGGCAGGAGAAGCCATGAGGGGGGCGGGGGGAACCTCGGCAGGAGAAGCCATAAGGGGGGGAGGGGGGACCTGGGAGGGCGGGTAGGCTGGGAGAGCCTGAGGGAAGGCCTGGATCAAAGCAGCCACGAGAGTGGCGATGGAAGGGGGGACGGGGGGAGTTTGAGTGGGGGGGGGGGGGGGGGGGGGGGGGGGGGTGGGGGGGGGGGGGTGGGGGGGGGGGTGCGGGCTGCGCGGCGGAGGACGAGAGGGAGGAGGTCAAGAGGGAAAGGAGGGACGTGAGGGTGTGGGGGGCAGGCACTGAGGTGGGGGGGTTTGGGGGGGTCTGGCTGAATGGAGGGATTGTGATGGCGGGGGGGAGGGGGGTGGTTGAGCTGGTTGGAATTGTGCTGTTTGGGGAAAGTGGAGAGAAGTGAGGTAGGAATGGAGGGGGGGGGGGGGGGGGGAGTTAGAGGAGGGCAGTGTTGGGTAACTAACACTACGTAACTTAATGCTTGTAAATCAATTACGAAAATTAATTCAAGCAGAAAGTAATCTGAAAGTAATGCAAGCCACCCAACGCCGGGCAGCGTTGGGTAACTAACACCACGTAACTTAATGCCTGTAAACCAACCACGGTCAACTAATTAAGCAGTAAGTAATCTGAATATAATGCAAGACGCCCAACACCGAGCAGTATTGGGCAACCGGCACTACATAACTCAATGCTTGTAAATTGACCATAATTAATTAACTAAGCAGAAAGTAATTCAAATATAATGTAAATACCCAACACTGAAGGTGGGGGGGGGAAGAGAGGTGGGGATGACGCGGGACCGCTTGGACCGGCGGGTGACGTCATCGGTGGTGGCCGCGCTGGGAGCGCGCCTCGTGACGTCATCGGTGGGCGCCGTGTTTGAGGAAGTTGAAGGAGTTGCGTTGTTGTTGTTGTTGGTGCTGTCGCAGAAAAGTTTGAACAAACCCGCCTTGTTGGTGGAGCGGACAAACGGAACGTTGAGCAAGCGGAGCTGCTTGTGAAGTCCTACTACCGTCCAGTCGGAGATGGCGGGTTGTGGCGGGCTTGGGTTGCTGGGAGGTTGCGAAGCGGCGGAGCTGCGGGTGGCGGTGAGGACGCGCCTGGAGCGCAGGGTCGCCTGGGTGGGTGGAGGGAGGGCTGGTGCCGGTGGTTGGTGGCGAGTCTCACGACCCTTCCTCTTCTCGGAGCGGAGCTTTCGGATGCGGTCCCGAATGCGGCTCCGGATAAGGCTGAGCCTGGATGGCTGAGAGACGGCGGTCTGGGGGGCTGTGGTGGGACGGCTGTCATCGTCGCTGGACGTGTCAGTGTCAGGTATGAGCGTTGGGCTCCCCTGTCCGTCCGTGGGAGGATCGTCCTCCGAGGTGGAATAAACCATGGCAGGTGAGCCGCTGGTTTCGTGTTGCTGGTTTTTTGTTTCTGTTGCTAGTATGTGTATGTGTACGTGCGTTGTGGCGTGTACGAGCATACGAAAAGCATAGAGGATGCTGGGTTGTCTGAGGCGGGTATAAGTAGGCTGGGTAGATTGGCAAGGAGGGCGGAGGATGGCATGAGGGCATGGTCAAAGTGTGTTTCTCCGCCTCCTGAACATCAGTTGTTCCAACTCCATTAGTGGACAAGACTGATGCATCACACACTATGGGCTGTATTTTGCGTGTCTTAAGTACCAGGTCTTATTCCCTAACTTGAGTAAGCTAAAGACCTGGAGGCGTGATCAATGCCATTTGGCTATTCTTAGTGGCCAAAGAGCATTGATCACGCCTCCAGATCTTTAGTTTACTCAAGTTAGGGAATAAGACCTGGTACTTAAGACACGCAAAATACAGCCCAAAATCTCATTCTAACACGGTAATCCTATAGTATTAGTCCTGATGGTGGCAGTTCTGTTAACAGAACATCAACATCCGCTATCTTTCTGCACTGTGCTACACAGTCAGATGTCCGGGATGCTAAGCTATCATCGTTTATTTTAATAACTAAGTTATTAAGTCAAATTAAGCTCTAATCAAGCCCCAAATATCGCATTTTACGCAGGGATGCACATAAAGACCGCGAGCGTGTGTGCGAGCGGATTTCGGCCGGTTTTAGGTAGATTACATCTAAAGGTTGCTACATTTTGCTTACGTCATTCATTACGTAAATTACGTCAATAGCCATAAGAGGGTTTAGAGGAGTTTTCCCACCCCTCTGCCCCATACACACACTCAACACACACACTTTAGTATCATTAGCACAAGCACTGCAGTGTTTACCTCTCGCCAGAATAATTTACATGTCGGGAGTGACGCAGTACAAAGTCACAAATTACATCCGAACTTTGGATGGCTGAAGATCCACCAAGGACAACTCTCCTGGATTCCGACTTATGGAGGTTTGAAAATCCTGCTCGTAACCGATGTAAACGGAGATCAGATGGTGGTGACGGAGGCGTTGCATAGCAACCGGATCAATGTTAAAAGCTGCCGTAGGGCTCAAGCATTATATACACGGAGTATAGGTCGGGGTCCAAATATATACGGACCAAGCAAATAACGTCCCCTAGCTGGGGGGTACGTATATATACGGCGGACTTGACAGAGAAAGAATTAACTTTCCATGTCCTTCACATTTCCTTTAGTAAAATATAACTTATTTCATCCTTCTATACCCCCCCCCCCCCCCCCCCCATGGAAGCCTAACACCTGCACAAAAAAAAAGAAAAAAAAGATGAATATAAAAATGGAGTGTGCTCAGAATAATGTTATGCAGATAAACATCCTGCCTGCACTCAGAAAAGCTGATTTGTCAGAGATAGGAATTAATAATAGACTTAAATGTCACCGCAGAGCCTTTGGCTGTGGCTGTTGGACACGTAAAGTGGAAATAATAAATAAACAAAGATGGCAAATATGAGTTTATGGCAAAAATGCTGGAAACTGAAGTCAGTTGAGTCTGTGGATTTAATAAAAAATACTAGATATGGCTTACGACAATGCACCGGCGTAGCGTCTATTGGGCCATGCGGGCCGTCAGTTTAGAGCTCAGCTTACCCAGTCTTACTTCGAAGAGAGTGGGCGAAAAAACAAGAAAAACAACAAAAGATAGCCTACTTTGGCAGCCCTGGTGCATGCAAATTTCTGTTAGTAGCAAACTACAGCATGCATGGTTTAAATGGTCCCCCATGACGTCGGCAAAAGCGTTCACACCTATCGTCGGGAGATGCACAACAATTCTTACATTCTTCAGAATTACAAGTGATTCAAGTGCCCTGTTAGGAAACCACACTAATCTCCATGAATTCAAGGCTTCGTGGGGTGTATAACCCATTCTGACCTGAGATCAGATTCATACGAGGTTTCCGCCGGACACACACTGGTCCTGATGGACCCATTCTGACCTGAGATCAGATTCTAAAAATGTCAGTCGCTCTTCGATTTTTCAAAAATAGCAGACCTACAAGCTCGTATCGCGCCACTCGGTGGCGCGATATGAGCTTGTAGATCTGCTATTTTTCAATAGATAAAGCATAACATGATGCTAACACCAAAATGGGTGCCCGGTCAGAATGGGATAAAATAAGTAATTTTTGGAGTGAACTAAAGTCCTTTAGCATGCTACTGTAGTGGAGCTCTAGGATAAATGAGGGTAATGCATCAGAACTTTGTGCAATAGCTTCCAAAGACAAACTCCCGGAGGACTGTGAAGACAAACTCATTCCTCCGTAATGCCACAGAGGAATGATTCTTAGGTTTCTTGTTATGATGTATTGAATAAAGAGAGACACACAAAGTGGAGATATTCATCAGCAGTGGTGAACATCTATCAGGGAGCCACTGATGAAATGACTCCAGTTTAATCCAGTTTTGTTCTGGCCTTCCACCTTCAGTATATAGCTCTATTTTCCCCATCTGTATTTGCTGAGTCACTTGTTTGTTCATTATTAATAGATCTGCTATTTTTGAATAGCCAACCAATGCGCTATAATTATAATATATGTAGCTAACATCTAAAATGACACATTTTGAGATTGTGGTCCATGGCCAAATGCATATAAATTTGGTGGGTCCTTGAAATGAAAAAGTTTGAGAACCACTGATAGGAAAACTAGCAAATAAAAGACATTTGCAGAATCCACCTCAGGTCATAATGGGCCATAACTGTGAGATGGGAACGAATGGAGTTGGACCCATAAGGGTCATTGGGGGTCAGCGGAACCCACTAGGAGAAACAGTGGCTTAAATGATAACATTATTTTTAAGGGAAAGCAGTATGTGAAAATGTATGGAACTCATTAATACTTGAAATGATTTGCATTGTTCAGTAAAAAATAAATGTGGAATGTGAACTGTGTTTAGAAGCTTGTTCATTAGAAAAGTGGCAGAGATGATAGACGATTATAGCGGCCAGATAGATAGAAAAAATAATTAGTTATTGTCGTGATTTTACCCCAAGAAGCCCTTCAATGAATCAAAGTCTGTCCCAAAGTGAACCAAGGACAGAACTTATAACGTACAGAAAGGCCTTACCAGGGACAGGTGTCTCAGAATAGACTCGGCTATAGAAACCCCAAACAAAATGCAACGGTAATGGTTTCGTGTTTTATGACTTTATTTTTGTATCCTATTTTTGTCCCTGTCAAATTAATTAATACAAATAAATAAAAAACAATGATTGTTTTTGAGGGGCGCTAGCCCCTCCTATTTTTCAATGTTTGTTTTGATGTGATTTTCAAATATCAAAGTTTGTGTTTCAGCTGTTGGTGGCGATGCAACCGTTTCCTAGGCAACGATTCATAATGATTCATTGGGTCTCTGGTGCTCAGCTCACGTTCCCTTCATGTTTGTATAACATGGTAGATCGATGATAATGTGGGCAGACATGCCTCACAGCAGTGAATCTCAACCTTTCCATAAGAAGGACTATTACGACCCGGGGGCCATAACAAGGACCCTCAGTTTGATATGCATTAGGCTGCCGACCTCCCGTCCCCCCTGAACTAGTAAATGACCTGACCCCTATTCAACAAATCATAGGGTTACCCATTCTGACCTGAGATCAGATTCATACGAGGTTTCCGCCGGACACACACTGGTCTGATGAACCCATTCTGACCTGAGATCAGATTCTAAAAATATCAGTCGCTCTTCGATTTTTCAAAAATAGCAGACCTACAAGCTCGTATCGCGCCACTCGGTGGCGCGATATGAGCTTGTAGATCTGCTATTTTTAAATAGCTAAAGCATAACATGATGCTGACACCAAAATGGGTGCCCGGTCAGAATGGGTTAATAAAAGACAAAAATAGAGTGCAGAGAAAACAATGTAGTGCTTCAAGGTAACTGTATGGATACCAGGTAAACGTCACATCTAGTATCTGTCTAAACACAATGCTATACCTATGAATCACATTCTTAGTGTTTCTAAACCAGTGGTTCTCAACCATGGGCCTGGACCCGCAGGGGGTCCCCACATGATTTTGGGGGGTCCCCAAAATCCCCAAAGTAGAAATTTAAGAACTTTGTAATACCTAAAAAAAAAGATGACCATTACTGTATCAAAATCAACAAACTATACCATAAAAACTGGTCAAACATTATTGGACAAATTGTCAAATAATATAAGGTAATGGGGGGGGGGAAATGTTAAAATAGCCTGCGAGGCGTTGTGAACTTGCAGATCTGCTAGTTTCACAATATTTATCTGTGGAACCAAGTCAAACAAAATTGAATGCTTGAGTGCTTGCCGGCGTGGGGGGTCTGGGGGGGAGGGGGTTACTGCCTGAAAAGGTTGACTACCATTGACCTAAACAACAGACAAGATCGTATCATAGGTGTAGTAGAGCACAATCAGCATTGAACAAATAATTCCTGGACTATTTGATGATCAGACTATTGATGATGATGATGTTGTCTTCCTCTTCTCATTATGAATACTGATGGTCAGATCAGTGCACAGGCTTTATAATGTAAATCATCTCTTTGAAAACCTCCACCTCTCCTCTCCTCACTCCTCTCTCTTTGTGTCCTATTCTGCCTCTGTCGTCTGCTCAAGAGTCGTGACAATCTCAGGACGTTTGCTATTAATTAGATAGTGGAGAATCACAGTTGAATAGCTTTGCTGTTCCCGTCCACAATTGAAAAAACAGCTTTTTATCAATAGAAAGTGAAAGATTCCAGACTCTAATTAAAATGCTCAAATTAGGTCCATGTCACAATCTACACGGAGACCTTATGCATCCACCTATAACGTGGAGAAAACGGCATACATTATTCTTCTAAACTAGAGAGGTGCCCGTGGGGCAGTGGCCTACTTGGAACGATGCAAGTTGGAAATGAATGCCCCACCCAGTTATTATGTCTGTGTACCTTTTATGCCCATATATGGATTTCTTCCTCAGGCATGCCCAAATATGGAGTCTATGCAGATGTCAGAACAGTCATTATGATGTCAGAACAGTCATTATGATGTCAGAACAGGCCAGCTGAGCTCCATATATAGAGATATACTGTAGGGGTGATCAGGTCCAGCGCGCGCGCGCACACACACACACACACACACACACACACACACACACACACACACACACACACACACACACACACACACACACACACACACACACACACACACACACACACACACACACACACACACACACACACACACACACACACACACACACACCTTGTATATTCCTTGGTCACAGCCATTGTAAGTGCTCTCCATGGTATAACTTCTCAGAACACCGATCTCCCTCCAGACCACCACCCTGGCTGTGGCAGAACGAGACTTCTCCACCTGGAAGGTAGAAGGCAGCCTTGAAGAAAATAACTTTGGTTTTGTTATATATTTTTTGAACATACAATATTTTGAAAAGTATGTTGAGATCAGGAGGGTTTAGTGTGACGTTATTACACTGCTCTGTGGCATTATGCCATCTATTATTCCCTGATTTAAGCAGATCAACTGTATCAGTAACGGACGCAGACACTTTAGAAGCTCTCCTACAATAATGTCATCTAAAATTAATTATTGATTTCTCTCACAAAAGTAATAAGTGGGATTACCGCTATCCCCTGTCAGGGTTTATTTTATAATAATGTACCTTATTATACGTGTGTGTGTGTGTGTGTGTGTGGGGGGGATTATCATCATTACCTGATAATTGCAGCTGTTGAAAGAGAAGGCTGGAGCGAGACGATCCAATGTTTTAGGGATAGTCTAGAGAGAGAGAAAGAGAAAGAGAAAGAGATTGATTGATTGATTGATTGATTGATTGATTGATTAACAGTTTGCTAAATGTACAGCGGTACAGTTATACAACCATGTTAAAAGTAAGCCTTGCCGAGCCATGAGGCCCATATAGGGCCAAAGTACAGTACAGTACCTAGTACCTAGTAACTATAACAATAAACGTATACAGTAGTTGCACCGCTCAGTTCACACAGGTGCAGATGTTACATGAAATACAACATACAATCTAGTACAGGTACGTGTGTGTGTGTGTGTGTGTGTGTGTGTGTGTGTGTGTGTGTGTGTGTGTGTGTGTGTGTGTGTGTGTGTGTGTGTGTGTGCGCGCGCGTGCGTGCGTGTAGCAGTCACCCTGTATCCAGGGTCCTCCTTCAGTCCTACAGTTTCAGAGCCAGACTGCCACAGAGTCTCCTTAATGCTGCAGCCATACAGGAACACATTCTTCTTCCTGGAGTGACCGTGATAGTCACAGAACACCTGGACACACGCACACGCACCCCCCCAAGCGCACACACACACACACACACACACACACACACACACACACACACACACACACACACACACACACACACACACACACACACACACACACACAATACAGTTAAACAAATCACACTGTGTGTACACATTGAAAGAGACAGACACGGCATACTGTGTACTCATATTGAAACAGACAGACAGACAGACAGACAGACAGACAGACAGACAGACAGACAGACAGTCTGGAAAAATATATATACTGTAGGTCACTGCTCATCTTTCAACTACAGCTATTTGATATTCTCCATGCGTTTAGACATATTCTTATTCAAAGGTGTACTATCTAAGCCTTGTGAACTTGCAACCCACACCCTCTCAGAATCAGATTATTGTTGTCCATCTGTGTCTGATGGCGTGTTCTGTTTGTCTTGTATTATTTATTTCATCACATTATGCTGCCATAAAGCCTCAATTTCCCTTCGGGGATACATAAAGTATATCTCGTCTCTTCGTCACATCCATAACAGACGCATAATACATCTGGTGCAAAATACCATTCTCCTGTCGCTTGTCCACATTAAACATTGGAAAGCAATGTTTTTTTCTTTTTTTTGTAATGTAAATAGCAGAACTTCAAGCTCACAATGCGTAGGGCTATTCTCACCACTTTTGTGCGATACTCTTGTATGATCAAGTGGTCATGCATTTACGAAAAAACATAAACAGTTGAAAGATGGAGATACAAGGTTTCTGCCTGACAGCAACAATACAGTTACACGGTTTGTACAGGTGTGACATCAATCAGCCTATGACAATAATCCAAAGTCAAGAGCACAAATTAACACAGGCCATTCTGATTTAGACCAATTAAGCATAAGCCAATCAAGGTCAATTAACTGCATGTGTTATTTTAGTTTCATCCAGAAACACACACGCACACACGCTGCACGCACACACCTCAACCTTCTACTGACTAAAATAATGGAGTGCAGGCATTGTGAGTGTTAATTGACATAATCTTCCATTAATTTAGCTGTAAATTAGCTTGGCATTGACATGGAAAAATGTGCTCGTTGTCTAATGGTGCGACAGACTCGTCATTCATATCCTGCTTTTAGGAACTCAAATAGGAAACAAAGTGAGATTCGGTCTGAGGGCGTCAAGGTTAGTGACTGGAGTGAGAGAGTGAGTGAGTCAGTTAATCAACCTAATCCTAATAAAAGATCCACAATTTATCAGTTAGTAAAATAATGGATAATGAATTGATCAATGTCATCATTTTGTCAAATAGAAAATAGCAACAAGTAGATCCACAACAAGTCGCGGTGCAACTTGTTGTGAGCTTGTAGATCGGATTTTTTCTCTTTCAATTAGTAAAGTAAAGTAATCAATAGAATGATCTGCAAGACAATGATCGATAGTTTCTATTGCGTGCGTGTGTGCAGCCGCTCACCAATGGGGTGCTTCCTGTGCTGTTGAGGTGGTAGAGGAAGCCCTTGGCGTGGTAGATGGTTGGACTGAGGACAGGGTCAGGTTTACACCACTGACGATTCAAGTCTTCACCACTCAGAGAACAGCGGTGACTAAACACACACACACACACACACACACACACACACACACACACACACACACACACACACACACACACACACACACACAGACAGAGGGGGAGGTGTTGGTATTCGAATAAGGTTATCATATAACTGCTATCAAAGCAGCGCGTTCGAGTGAAAATCAACCGATAATTCCCAGTAGGTTACTTATCAAGCCGATCTTATCGACCTACTGCATGCAGTCTGGGAGCCTACTAGCTGCGATTGGCATTGATAAAGCGTTAACCGATCTTATCGGCCTACTGCACATGCTGGGACTCGGAGCCTACTGAAAACGACCTAAACATAACCGCAAGCACGTCGCAGCGCGTCTCAACCCAAACGCATGTTCGCCAACCTTAATCCGGTCGTTTTGGTCTACTGCTGTGCCTACTGAGAAACAACAAGCCACCTCATACACTCACCTAAACATAACCACAAGCACGTAGCAGCGCGGTCCCAAACTTAACTTAATGTTCGCCAACCTTAATCTTCTTGTTTGATTTTGTTTTCTAGTTTTTAACCTTTTAACCTTTATACTAGTTTTCTAATAAAATTGTTTTTACTTCTGTTCTGTAAAGCGACTTTGGATACCTTGAAAAGCGCTATATAAATCGTATATATTATTATTATAATCCGGTCTTTTTCCGGGTTTTCATGGACATGTTTGTCCATGAGAACAGTTCGGTGGAAAGTTCATTTCCCATGTGTTTGTGTAAGTGTGTTCCTGGCATATCTCCCGAAGGTCATGTCACGTTGCCTCATTGTCCTGCGTTATCATGGCGGGTTCAGTGGAGACGAACACGGCCCAGACAAAGACACAACAGGTGTCAGGGAGGGTGGGGGGGGGGGGGGGGGGGGGGGCAGAGGATCCTTTCTTGCGCTGTCTCTTCTTGTGGAGATTGTCAATTGGGGGGAATCCAGATTCATGTTTAGAGCGAGGGATAGCAATATGGCTATTTCTCCTCTATGTCCGTTATGGCTCTCTGTCAGTCATGGCTCTCAGGGCGCTGACCTGTTCCAAGATCGTGTCCATCTTCTGATGCATCTGCAGGGCGCTGGCCTGTTCCAAGATCGTGTCCATCTTCTGATGCATCTGCAGGGCGCTGGCCTGTTCCAAGATCGTGTCCATCTTCTGATGCATCTCCCCAAGTGCCCTGCCCAGCTCAGCCATGGCAGGCAGCATAGGGGCTCCGTTCAGCGTTGCCATTTTTCCAATTCTTCGGTACACAAGACCAATGCACAGCCCAATCAGCAGAAATCCTGTAACCATAAATCCAAATAGATATGCCTCTTCTACGCTGATAGTCGGGGGAAGATCCATCAGGGTATTGAGCGGGCTCTCCAGAACCCAATTTACATGAAAAAATGTTGTCCATCACGTACAGAGACCAGCACACTAATTCCATGATTAGTTCCATGTTTTGATAGTTTCAGGGGTTTTGAAGAGACAGTGTAGAAGAGACGCTCTGAGCAGGGAGTACAGACAGGGAGGGAGAGAGAAAAAGAATGCGACCGCCCTCTTCAAGAGGCAAGCAAAGTTACCATACCATTCGAAGCGGGTGATCAAAGAGAAGTGATAAAAGCAATACCCTCCATGCACAATTGCACATGGAAATAACTCTTCCTACTTCCGGGCCTCTTCCAACTTCCTTCAGAGTTGTTATCGATGACACTAACGAAGGCTCTGTTCCAGTCTGGTCAAACAGAGTCAGGGTGCTACTATTGTGCATGTTGGCTCACTGGAAACACTCACTACACTAGTGGGTCTCAAAGTGTCCTTGAGTGGGTTCCAAAAGGCCCCGTACGGATGTGTGACTCTGAGAGTGTTACTGGACCAGTAAGGGTCCATTTGGTTCCATTTATACACTCTCAGAGTTATGGGGGTCCTTGGAATTGTAAAGTTTCTCAAACTATGTTCTAACCGTGTTATGTCGGAATGTGTGTGAGAGAGAGAGAGAGAGAGAGAGAGAGAGAGGGAAAAGACAGATGCAATATGATGGAATCTGTACTTTCTCATTTGCTACAGAAAACGACTCTGGGATAAAAAGAAAGTCACATAAATTAAGTTTTATCTGAAACTCTCCGCCGATTAGAATAGACGACAACAAGTTGTCAGACACTAAACCCTGGTGGCTGGTGTGCAGTGCGTCAGCACTGAGTCGCACACACAGTCGCACACATCAAACGGATGTGCAGCACAACACAGGGAGGGTATACTGTAGCTGTTCAATCTGAGTGTCAAAGTTGCTCCGTACTTTTTGAACAGGAGGAAGGTGACCAAATAGAAGCAAATATCCGGTAGCTTCCACTGCGTGTCTTTCAACCACCAGCCATTTGATTCTCTTTTATGGGTTTAGACATATTATTCTTCAAAGTTAGGTGCAGCTATCTCGGCCTTTTAAACTCGCAGCCCACAACTCTGTCAGAAGTCCTTGGAGAGAGAGCAGCATGTGCTTTTCACAGGTGTTTCATCAGCTTGTGACAATAATAAGAGCAAAAATAGCACAGGACATTATTGATTTAGATCAATTAAGTACATGCCAATCAACGTCAATTCACTGCAGGTCATTAAACGCCATTACGTTTGACTGAAACATGCACGTTATGTCTTATTACAGGATTATATCAACTGTACACTCTAAATGCTTCATATGATTTAAGGGCAATGACACTTTGGTAGAGCTTTTGCTTGTGTGTATACAAATATTGGCAAAACGTCTTTCCCTATTGCTCCTCTGATTAGAAATTGATATTCCAAAAATAGTCTCCTGACTGACTTACTGTACATTGCACAGTAAAACATCTATCAATCAAACTATTTGGATTAACATTTGTATTATGCTGTACTGGACCAAGGTTCGGTTAGCCAGGATTTATGATGGTGTTGATCCAACGTGCGATAGATGCCACCAGGCTCCAGCTAATCTTCTTCATATGTTTTGGACCTGTCCAGCCTTACAGTCTTTTTGGTCAGCTATATTTGATACTATTTCAGATGTGTTACAGTTTCCCATAGAGCCATCCCCTATTATTTCCCTATTTGGCGTCCTTCCTGATACTATCTCCCTGCCTAAATATCTATCTGACCTTGTCGCTTTTGTGACGCTTCTGGCAAGACGTCTTATTCTCATGCATTGGAAAAAAACATACCCCCCTTCACATTCCCGTTGGATATCTGACATACTGTATTTTTTAAAATTGGAAAAAATTTAATATACATTGCGTGGCTCAATCTCCAAATTCAGTAAACCATGGCAGCCTTTTCTGTCTCATGTTGACCGCCTTACACTTGTGCCCCCGATTGAACCTGATTGACCCTGATTAACTGTCGCCTGACTGGCCAACCTGTCTTGTCTGGATGATGTTTGTGACCGTGATCTGCTTTGTTTGTATATTGACTAAATTGTGCCTTTTCTATCTCATGTTGACCGCCTTACACTTGTGCCCCCGATTGAACCTGAATAACTGTCGCCTGACTGGCCAACCTGTCTTGTCTGGATGATGTTTGTGACCATGATCTGCTATGTATATTGACTATATTGGAGTTTTATTTTTTACATATATTTTATATATTTTATTGTTTTGTTGTGTTTTGAATGTTCTTTGGTTGTCTTGATTTGGAGTTTGTGTTTTGTTATTGTGTGTGTTTTAGTTTAGTTTTGTATTTGTCACTCTGTTTTTATTTCTCAATTTACTTCTATATTTGTAAAAAAAAACAAAAATTAATAAACAGAACATAAAAAAAAAAAAAAAAAAAATGTATTATGCTGTTATTTGGAGTGGTGTGCCACCAAATTCGAATGCAATGACAATAAACAACATCATATCGAATCTTATCAAAGTCACTCTTGTCAGCACCGAAGTCTGACGTCAATATCGGTAGAGGGCACAGGTTCATGTACTTTTTATTTGCATTGAAATCCCCAGAGGAGGATTTTAGATTGCCTCATATAAGAACTGTGTTTTCACTCATATGAAGAATGCTGCTGAATTAGTTACATTTTCGCTAGAAACAGACTGTATCATGAGTGACTGACTGTCGCAAACGATACAGAGACACCTCCCTGACAATAATGCAGAGACAGCTTGTTTATTTTTGGACCACAATGCACAACGGTTTTAAGATGAACCCATGTTATTCTCCACAGAGAAATTACTTCCGTGAACCAGGGGAATCGAGGGGATGAGCGAGTGACGTCAGGACTTCGGCGCTCTATTCCCATTTGCAACATATCGATTCGAAACCCATAGCAGACTTACAAGTTCACAACGTGTCGCAGTGTGCTCTGAGCTTGTAGAATAGAGCGGAATAGATCTGTATTGATCTTGTGGTGTAAATTCAGCCAACTATTTCCGCTCAATGTTCCCCCAGAATAGGGGGGGGTGTGGGCGCTATAGGGTTCAAGTGGTTAAGTAGCCAGGCAGTGGAGTGGACAGTAGTAACAGATAACAGCAGCTACTGACCACCACACCAGCATAGTCAACGGGCTTGTGTTTCTATCATTGCACAAATTGGAGCTGCTTCACAACTCAGTTGGCTCTCTTGACAGCTTGATTGACGAATCACCTATTTGAGCATCACACACACTATACGAAAAAAGATGGATTTGTCAGAATGCAACAAAAAATGGTAAGTGTTATGCTCTAATTGAGTCTTTGATGATCTCACTCATTAAATGACTGCTGGTGATATCACCCCACATGAATCAAGCTAACACTTTCACGCCCACATGAATGCCTAATTCTACTCATTTATGCTTCCATGCATGGAAGAAAATGAGTCACGCGTCACGCGACACAAATTAGATAAATTCAAGTGAGTCTTTAGTTGCTGGTCTGAACAAGATGGATGATGGAATGTAAAAGTGCTACTAATACCGTGGTCTCATTGCGACCTTACACAAGTCTCTACAGTCACAGGTGAGTCACCGCAATGAGTCACTGCGTTGCATCACTGTCCTTACTTCTTTTTTTTTGTATGTGTGATATGACATATACATGATATTTGCAGAAAGTGCAGAGGTAGGCCAACACAAGGATAATACAAAAAGCACTGTCTGTCTGTCTAATTGTCCTATGGTCAACAGCAGAAGATGTGAATAATTGTAGGACTAAAATGTGTGGATTTTTCTTTGAAGTTGAAGTAAATTTTTTGGCTGAAAAGGGAGCAGTTCTGTTCTGTCAACTAACCCCCAAAAAAACACTACTGTGTGAAAATGTCACTCGCTGTGAGGCTTCTATGCGGTGACAGAGTATAGAGAACTGTACTAGCAGGGTTAAGAAAAAGGCAACACGTTGCACCAGAACACTGCATTCTCTGAGCATGTAGATCTGCAATCTTCTGTATGCTTTATTAGAATCCTAAACATGTTATGACTCATTTTGACAAATTTGGAGTATTTGCCCAAAATGGACACTGCTTAAGATTCATTAACTTAACTGTTCAATTGTGATACTGTCAAACATATTAGAGTCCACATTTCCCAAAAGGAAATGCATGGCCAGAAAACAGGGCCATAAACATATACAAGAACATGGTGCCAGGATTAATGTGGTAAACGAGGATAGGTTAAGGATGGGTTAGCCTGGCAGAAAACACCTTGTGCCCATTTGACTGGTCGGGGTGCCACCAATCAAATGCAGCTTTCAACAGAAAGCCCACTGAGCAAACTCCTCCCTGTGTGTTTATTTTTTATTTTCTTGCCTTCATCTGTTTATATTTGACCCTTTTAGCCGTCAGTATAAATGTACTTTTAGAAGGGCATCGAGGCAACAGGCAACGCAGACGTCGTTGCCTGGATCAACAACATGTCTGCTCCAGGTCTGCTCAAGAGGGGCGGGACAACGCAAGCGTAAAAAAAATAGCTCAACAGAATCCAGGTCTAGTCAGTTGCGGGCGTGTGCACGGAACAAGCATGCGCGCGACAATTTCACGGGACCGCGCCCGCGTAAATACGCTTGCGGTGTCGCCCCTCGAAAAAACGCAGGTCTCGTTGAAAATGAATTACTAGGCGCGTTAATCGCTGCTCATCTGAAAGGACAGTATATAGTCAACCTTGTAATGCTAACTAGCATAAGTCCACCATACTTGTTAGCTACGTATACAAACCCAGATGGCTTACAGTGAATTAGACAGAGTATTTCTCAGTGTGCTGCTGCGAATGTGAAAACAATCAAGTGTGCAAGTCGATCTGAATACAAATACCTATTCTATGTGTGGCCGCTTTCGTCTAGAAAGGGTCAATTCATGATCAGACCGTCGAGACCCATGTTTTGTCCACGCCATGAAACCTAATCAGAGCCATAATAAGCGAGGCAAGCTGACAAACCGCCAACTCATGAATATTCAGAAGCAGACATGCATATTCTCTGGATAGATGCACACTCACACACGCAGACTAACAGAGGTGATAACAACGCCTTGAGTAAGTCACGCGTGACTAAAGAACCTCTCCATCAAAACACCTGACAGCCTAGGGCTCCGGAGATGGCAGGGGAGGAGGTGAGAGAGAAAGCCAGGTTATTTATTTCTCTCCTCTTTTGTAGAATGACTTCTCTGTTTAAACTGTCTGACAACATTGATCAGGACAATACAGCGCACTTGCTTGAAATGAACAAGATAGGGAAAGAACAAGGTGTGCTTGGAGGAAGATAGAAGAATCTATTTATTTGTTTTGTTTCGTTTGTTTGCTTGCGTGTCTGTTTGCTGGTTGCTCCTCATCAATGCTGTAATATAATGGACGTCTCATACAAACACCAATAAGAGACGAAACAACAAACTGTCAACCCTCTAATGTGTGTGGCATGCGTGTCCATGTTTGTATACAATGGATAGAAGATTAACTGTAGGGAGTGTGTGTGTCCACAGGCTCTGGGTTTCTGTGTCCGTCTCTTGAGTGTCTACAGTATGTGTGTGTGTGTGTGTGTGTGTGTGTGTGTGTGTGTGTGTGTGTGTGTGTGTGTGTGTGTGTGTGTGTGTGTGTGTGTGTGTGTGTGTCAGTGTCTGTGTGTGCGCGCATGTGTGCATGCGTGATTGGCTAAGATTGGTGTCAGATTGCAGAAGTGGCTCGTTTTGAACAAAACACCTCAAATCATGAACGCAGCGTCCGATTGCCGTGAAACTTTTCTAGTTTGGAATCATATTATGACTGTATGGTTACTCATGACACATGACATTTAGAAACTACAGCCACGGTTGGATATGTGCTACAGTATCATTGCCTCACACAGATTCCAGAGGACATCTCTGTAATTGGTGATTTCCACTGAAACATCCAATACGCTTACGAGATTGGACAATTAACTGCAGAGAGGGAGCAATGGCCCATACAGCAATTTGACACAATTCATGTCTACCGATTAATCACAGGGAGGTTAAAGATAGTGCTTCTAAAAGATATAAATGGATTTTCAACGTCTACAACTACACATCGTTGCCGTCGTGGCAGAAACCTTGTATCTCAGAGTTTCATATTTTTTATGTTTTTTCGTAAATGAATGCCCTACTTCATCAAGTTCATCATCATACAAGAGTGTCACACAAAAGTAGGCTAGTGAAATGCTGTGATGCAACACATTGTGGAGTTGTAGATTGGCTATTTTCATTTTAATAATACTACTAATAATAATAAAAAGGAACAGTTTTGGACATACAAGGTTTCCACTCGACAGCGACAACATGAAATGTTAGCAGGCAAAGCTAAAATATCTGAAGACTCATTCGGGGGGGGGGGGGGGGGGGGGGGTAAGATTTCATGGTCGAGTGCCTTGTGCGGAGGAAGTTACAGATTTTGGATTTGCTCAGCTTCGAACCTAACCTCAAGTCTTTTGCGGCTATTAGAGTATAACTTTACACACTAACAATAGTACATTTCCTATCCAATTGTATTTGTTCACCACAGGGCAGCAGACACAGAAAAAGGTGGTAAAATCTCAGTGCTCTTTAGAACTCACTTATTTTACACAATGTTTACTCCCTCTCGCACAGCACTGCAGCTGCCTGCATGCCCATTGCCCAAGGCTTGTGCGTGTGTGTATGTATGAGAGAGAGAGAGAGAGAGAGAGAGAGAGAGAGAGAGAGAGAGAGAGAGAGAGCATGCACGCGTGTGTGTGTGTGTGTCGTGTGTGTGTGTGTGTGTGTGTGTGTGTGTGTGTGTATGTGTGCATGGCTGCATGCGTGATGATTATCTTAACATTGTGTTCTCGCTCAACAGTAAACGAACCGATTTATTGCTATTTCGTGGGAAACCAAACATGTCACTCTAACCTATGATTGCAGTGACTTAAGGTCAGTACACACCGAGGCCTTTCTTTCTTCCCATGCAATTATTGGCCCCAAGTTTGTTTCATTTTCATTTTTTTGTTTTTCATTTTTTTATTCCATTTATGATTTTACATGATTACATTTTCTTTTTCATTTTTCTTTTACATATTCCACAAATGAAAAGGAGACAGAATATAAATCTTGTTATCTCTATCATCAATCCAAAATCAATCAAATAATAGTCTACTCACCACATGCAGTATACCATACAAGCTGTATCATGACCATCTATCTATAAATGCACCAAGTCTCTGTACGTCTGTCTGTCTGTCTGTGTGTAATCCATGTAACTCGAGAACCATTCGCACCACCGACTTCAAATTCGACCCAAGCGTTGCACCACCACAGGTGGTGCAGTGGCCGGTGTCGAGTCGGTCGGACCCACGGTTGTCCAGAACCGCCCCAAAAAGGCCTCTGCTGAGACTGGAGTACTGTATGCGTGAGACTTAACTTCAAACTCCATTTGAACGAAAATGAAGGAATGAGGCGTGGGAGCACGGACATACTGAATGCCTTTTTTATTTAGGTGCTATAGAATAACAGAGGACTAACGTGTCCATGCCGGAGGCATATCTTCATCAGAACATTTTAACGATGTTAATTGAAAACACATGTCCTTGGTTCAGGTGACTGATATTATCCTTCTAATGCGTGAGAGGGCCATGTTTTTCAATTAAAGTTTCCGTGCCAGGAATGGATTACTCCAGGTTATTGTCGCTGCCAATACACGACAGACCCGCCTTTTGTTTTATGTGTTTAATCTGCCGTAATGTAATAAATAAAAAGAAAATCCGTCTTCGCCGCGGAGATAGAGACTAGATGCATTTGTTTTGATGACGAAACCGGAAATCGTCACATGCTGTGGGCTGCTAGGGCTTCTGGGAAATTGAGGCCAATGCAAACGAATGGGGTTCAACGCCTCATGGAGGAGGCTGCTGTGCTGCGTCTTCCGGGTGTACCAAGATGGCGGGTGGTGCGGTCGTTCATAACAAACGGGGGAAGCTTTTTTCGCTCGATTTTCACGGATTAAAAGCCCAAATAATTCAGCGTATGCTCTAAGGGTAATACAACAATCTCGGCAGTGAAGGGGGGTTGATTAAAATGCGGGTTAAGCGTGTAAAACAGTCAAACTGTTAAATAAAATGAAATGAAATGTAATATAATGATAAAAGTCATTGAAAAAACACGGCCCCCTCACCTATTAGAAGGACGATATCAGTCACCAGAACCAAGGATTTGTGTTTTCAAAAATCTAGATACTGAATTAAGCAGCATGCTTGGCGTGCTCACAGAAACGAGAGTAAACATGTCTGAAAGTTAAATATTCCATTAACATTTGAGTGAGTCAATAACATTTTTTTAATTAAAAGTTTAGAAAGGAAATGTTTTAATTGCATGTTTTCACTTGAAAATGGGAGTTAAAATTGTTTATTTCTTGTCTGAAAGTGAAATATCCCTTCAACTTTTGAGTACATTGATTTTTAATGAAACTTTTTTAATTAAAAGTTTAGAAAGGAAATGTTTTAATTGCATGTTTTTACTTCATGAAAAATCCCCCTCAAACAGTTTAGTTTTAAAGGCAGCTCAAGCATGGTCAAGTCGAGCAGATTGGTCAAATTGTGACATAATGCACACTCACACTCACACACACACACACCCCACACACTTTCAATGAATAAAATTTGAAGTTGAACAAACACAATGGTACACCAAAATAAATTGTGAAAGCAGGCTACACAGCTGCATTTAATTGACCAGGACTGTTTCACTCTTGCTAGGAATTAATTATCCAACAAATGCTTTGTTATTCTTACCGGTTACTTATTTCATGTATGTAATCTGAATATAACACATTTGCAATTTCAAAGTCAGAACAGCCCTAAACCGAATATTATGAATGTCCATAATTGATTATAATGATGCAGTAGGCTACAGTGCTGCTTATAGTGTCAAACTCATTGAGAGAGCGATGATCGAAAGAGTGAGAATATCTTCTTGAGCCAAGTGAAGACTTGGAAACAGTTCTGAAATGTATTTTACAGCCCTCATCATTTTTACCTCCATGCTGTCACCATTCCCAGGAGCAACGTCATGCACAGACTGCAGAGAGGGGAAAGGAGCTGTGTTGCACAGATAAGGATATAGTTGCCTCTCCTACAAACATTCTACTAATGTAATCTGTCACATGATACAAACATGATGGCTAACGTTCTTTGGCTGCGCGTAAATGCGAACGTGTGTATACCGTTTCATTGAAATGAATAGCGGGGGGGGGGTCCTCACTCTATCCTTTATTACTCTATATGGGTCTAGTAGGTACTACGTACTTTTGATTTAGCACAAAAAAACAGGAAAAAATACAACAACTATATATGACACTTATATGTTCATGGAATGTATCAGAAACAGCCTATACGATTGCTGCTCCATTCAGTAATGCTCTTCACTTCTTCTGATCGTGATACATTTTGGCCTTTTAGCGATGCATGGCTGATCCATCCTACCGCAGAGAAGTATCTTCCCGTTACATCCCTTCTGGCCTCATTTGACCTCTCCCTATCTCCCTCCCCTCCCACTCACAAGGCTGGTAATGTTTTGGACCTTGTGTTCTCCAGAGCCTGCTCTCCCTCCACACTCTCTGTTACCCCCTTAATTACGTCTGACCACCACTTCATAACCTTCTCCCTCTCTCTCTCCACCCTCCCGCCTAAACCTACTAACCCCCCGAACGTCACCTCCCGACGCAATCTCAAATCCCTAAACCCCTCCTCCCTCTCATCCTCTATTCTCTCCTCTCTACCCTCCCTGGAGTCATTCCTCTCCCTCCCACCTGACACTGCAACCTCATCCTTCCTCTCCTCTATCTCATCTGCATTCGACCAACACTGCCCGCTCTCATCCAGGCCAGCTCGCTCATGTCCACCGGCTCCCTGGCTATCTGAAACTCTCAGATCTGAACGAACACCTCTAAGGGCAGCCGAAAGAAAGTGGCACAAGACAAAGCTACCAGATGACCTTTCACACTTTCACTCACTCCTCTCTGCCTTTGCCCACTCACTAACCACTGCTAAAACCTCTTTCTACCACACCAAAATCCAATCCTGTACTTCTAACCCAAGGAAGCTCTTCTCCACTTTCACCTCCCTCCTTAAACCCCCTCCCCCCACTCAACCTTCATCCCTCACTGCTGATGTTTTTGTCAACTACTTCGAGAAGAAGGTTGATGATATCAGCAGCTCCTTTCCTCCCCTCCCACATAAAGTGGCATCTGACTCAACCAACACCAACCCCAACATACCATGCATGTCCTCCTTCTCTCCTCTTTCCCCAGACGAGGTTCTACAACTAGTAACATCCTCTAGACCTACCACTTGTCCTCTTGACCCTGTCCCGTCTCCAATCTTCCAGACCATCGCACCTGATCTGCTCCCCTTCATCACCTCCATCATCAACACCTCAGTAACCTCAGGCTGCGTCCCATCTGCCCTCAAGTCAGCCAGAGTAACACCACTCCTCAAAAAACCAACCCTTGACCCCTCAGATGTCAAGAACTACAGACCGGTATCACTCCTTTCATTTATTTCTAAAACCATTGAACGTGTTGTCTCCAACCAGCTCTCTCTCCATCTCTCACAGAACAACCTGCTGGATCCCAACCAGTCCGGATTCAAGAAAGCCCACTCCACAGAAACTGCCCTGCTGGCAGTCACAGAAGCACTGCATGCTGCCCAAGCTGCTTCCCACTCCTAGACCTATCAGCAGCATTTGACACAGTGAACCACCAGCTGCTCCTAGACACCCTAGCGGAGCTAGGCATCGGTGGAACGGCACTAAAGTGGTTCTCCTCCTACCTCACCGACCGGACCTACCAGGTTTCCTGGAAAGGTCTGTTATCATCCCCCCGAACCCTCCAAACTGGGGTCCCACAGGGATCTGTACTTGGTCCCCTCCTTTTCTCACTGTACACTAAATCCCTTGGCACTATCATCTCTGCTCACAATATATCCTATCACTGCTACGCCGATGACACACAACTGTTCCTATCCTTCCCCCCCTCTGCCACTCAGGTGGAAGAGCGCATCACTGCATGCCTGGCTGACATCTCACAGTGGATGTCCTCCAACCACCTCAAGCTGAACCCAGACAAGACTGAGCTTCTCTTCTTCCCAGCTAAGTCCTGCCCTATGCGGGAGCTAACTATTTCCGTAGACAACGCCCTGGTAACGTCTGTCCCAACAGCCAGGAATCTTGGTGTTGTCCTGGATAGTCAGCTCTCGTTCAAAGCTCACATCACAGCTGTCACTCGATCATGTAGGTTCACACTCTATAACATACGACGAATTAGACCGTTCCTCACCCAGGAATCAGCCCAGCTCCTAATCCAGACAACAGTCTTGTCAAAACTCGACTATTGTAACTCCCTCCTTACTGGCCTACCAGCATATGCACTTAAGCCTCTCCAGCTGATCCAAAATGCAGCAGCTCGCTTGGTCTTCAACCAGCCACAATTATCACATGTCTCCCCCCTGCTCCGCTCCCTCCACTGGCTCCCGGTCGCTGCCCGCACAGAATACAAAACTCTGATGCTGGCATTCAAAGCAACCAAAGGTATGGCTCCCCCATATCTTACAAGTATGATTGAACCCTACAAACCCTCCCGCGCACTCAGATCAGCCAACGCAGGGAAACTGGAAGTACCCTCACTAAAAACGCCGGGACAACGCTCCACACGTCCCAAACTCTTCTCCCTTCTGGCTCCAAAACTGTGGAATGCACTTCCCATTGCAGTCAGAACTGCAGCATCACTCCCAATCTTCCGCCGTAGCCTGAAAACCCACCTTTTCAGACTCCATCATGGCCCATAGCACTTACCCTAACCCCTTAGATAGCATTTCTGTTGGCTTAGATAGCATTTGACACAGACTTATAGCATGTTATGTAGACAGCACTATAATTGTATTGTATATAGTCATAGCACGCCATAGTACATATGTATAGTTTATATGTATAGTGTATGTATAGTTTCATTATATAGATATTCCACTGTTACTTTCTTAGCTTACGCATGTTTCATGATATTGATAAATGCTTTTATGTGATGTATTCCCATGCTTTTGTTCTTGCTTACATGTAAGTCGCTCTGGATTAAGAGCATCTGCTAAATGCCTAAATTGTAAATTGTAAATTGTAATCCATCCTACTATAAATGCGTCTGTCTGTCTGTGCGTGTACGGTTGTAATGCACGTAACTCAAGAACCGTTTGACCCACCAACTTCACATTCGACACACACGTTCCACACCCCCACAGGGAGTGCAGTGCCAGTTATTGAGTCGGTCGGACCCGTGTGATGCGGCACGAAGTGATGCGCTATGAGCTTGTATATCTGCTCTTTTTGAATAGCCAAAGAAATCTAAAGCTACACACATGCGTTTCCCTTTTGAATGGGTTAAAGCTCCCTGAAAGCATCATTACTCCCTCACTCGTCATGCTCCAAAATAGAATCGAGCTTGGAAAGACACGTGAACAGGTTTCGACGTGCAGTTACAGCCTTTGATCTGACGCTTTCAGACCTTAATCATCAGGGCCATATAATTGCGTACTGCCACTTTCCGGCTGATGGGATTGGTGTTGGTGAGCCCGCCGCACCTAGTGTGCGTCATCCCCCCCGGTGCTTTCAAGGCTGCCTACCTTTTCACACTGCAGCCCCGTTGAGTTGAGATCAAATCCCACACAATTCTGGATTTAATTTGAACCAAACGTGACCTGACTTGTATCTACCCTTCCCTGTCCAAAGTTATAGATATTAGACCTGTACGTGACCATCGCAGTCGGCCGGCCGGCCTACTTGGGAACGATGCAACTTGGGAACCTAATGATATACTTTGTTCATAGCACCCGTTTTGTCAGCCGGTGTCCCACATGGAGATCTATGTATGTGCCTGTGTGCCTTTGTGTGAAGACTGAAACTGAAAAGTGTACTTGGCCCACTGGCAGAGCCTGATTGGTTGAGAGTCATTCGTCTGAGTCAGAGGCTGGAAATTGCACAGGTGAAAGGAGTTGGCCTCATTAGGCCCATTGGCAGACCCTGACCAGAGCCTTTTGTGGTGGTTCTAGAGAACCGTGGGTCCGACCGACTCGATACCGGGCACTGCACTCCTGTGGGGGTGTGGAACGCGTGTGTTGAATGTGAAGTCGGTGGGTCAAACGGTTCTCGAGTTACGTGCATTACAACCGCACACACACGCACACGCACACACACGCACACACATGCACAGAGACGTGGCGCATTTATAGTAGGATGATGTGTGCAAATCTTGCAAAGCTAACATTTTTAACTTAAATCTTGGGGATCCCTGGAACAAAATATTTGGAGATAGGGATCGACGGCCAAATGCATATAATGTTGGGGTGTTGACATTGAGCACTGACATATAGAAACAAAGTTTTCAGAAAACTGTTAGTATTTAGTAGACATTAGAATCTGCCTCAGGTCTTAATGGATTAAGTTAAAGGTTACTCAAGTGGGCTAAAGTAAATTGCCAGAACGAAGCATTCATTGTCTGTTACAATGTTGTTGTGGCAATGGATGTTTAAAATCTATGTCTTTGTCTTATGAAATGTGAACATTTGCAATACATTGCAATTACAACACAATGTGACCTTGTAGATGTAGATTGGCTATTTTCACTTTTGAATTTATGTTCATGAATTTATGTTAAAATTTTCGTCTGGGCGCAATCATAGCCAATCATAGCCAATCAGTCACATTAAGCGCAGCTCAACACCTCAGCATTGATTGCATGCAGCTGGCCTACAGGGCACGGCTCCGTGGATTCCTCTATAGAATGGCATGGCCAAAGGGACGTTGCCAGGTTGAAAGTGATTGATCCTGCGTTCACACTGGCAGCTACAAACATGCAGTCAGTCTACCATTATTTTCCAATGCAAGCCAGCGACATGAAGATACAAAGATACATCCAATGTTTGTAGCTGCTATAGACAGCTAAGCTACAAAAGAAGTTGAGCTAGTTTCAACTTCTGCTACAAAGACACAAAGCTACAAATACATTGCTATGTAGCTTTGTAACTTTTGTATCTGCCAGTGTCAAGTTAACCACAAATGCGAGATCATGATGCCTGTCTGGGTCATCCAACTCTTAAGTTCCAATAATATAGATTCCATTTCTCGCACATCCCTTCCTTATTCATGAACAGTCCAATTTCTGCAGGTAATTGAAAGAAATGTTTGAGCATGGCCACTCTGCACAACCATGGACATGGAGTATAAACTGAGCTACTGCCCAGACTGACATGATGAAGAGGATTGCACAGAAATCAGACAGGTGGCAACAGAGAACGTTGGCTAAGTGACCATTAATATGCAGTGGGGGAAGAAGGATTTTGTGTTGAAACTAAACTAAACAATGAAACTAAAAATATAGTTAAAGTACCAGTATTGAAAATGTTCTTGAGTAAAAGTATAAACGTGTTGGCATCACAATATACTTAAGTACAACAAGTAAGTACTCATTATGCAATGTACATGTATTATAATGCCCCATATATACAATCCTTTGAAAATAGCAGATCTACCAGTTCTGCCCAGACTGACATGATGAAGAGGATTGGACAGACATCAGAGACAGGTGGCAACAGAGAACGTTGGCTAAGTGACCATTAACATGCAGTGGGGGAAGAAGAATTTTGTGTTTAAGTAGCAATATAGTGACTCACTCACTCCCACTACTCTCACGCACGCACACACTAACTTGATGCTTAACATTGTTCAAATTGCAAGCTGATGCCCATGAGAAAGAGAGAGAGAGAGAGAGAGAGAGAGAGAGAGCACGTGCACATGAGGATAGACATGAAAAGAGAGAAGAGACGTGATTGACCTAAGGGGCTATATGAGAAAATCCCTGCAGTGTCCAACGTAATGCTTGGGAAATGTCTGAATCGTATAGTGCAATGCTTACATCACATAAACACACACACACACACACACACACACACACACACACACACACACACACACACATGCACAGAACACACAGAGAGAGGTGTGTGTGTGTGTGTGTGTGTGTGTGTGTGTGTGTGTGTGTGTGTGTGTGTGTGTGTGTGTGTGTGTGTGTGTGTGTGTGTGTGTGTGTGTGTGTGTGTGTGCACGTGCATGTGCATGTGTGTGTGAGAGAGAGAGAGAGAGAGAGAGAGAGAGAGAGATAGAGGCGGGTTGGGGGTTAATCAGATGGCTCAAAGGAATCATTTCACATTTTCTCCCAGAGTTGTGAGCTTGTAGATCTGCCATTTACTGAGCACGACACCGGCTACTGTACGGCCAAAAGACACATTGAAAACAATATCCCTATTTTTATGTCATTATAGTCGAAAGGTTTCCACAAAATTTCATAAAATGTTTAATAATGGAAAGCCATTCTAAAACGGGTAGTCCCAATACTTGATTCTGATTGGCTGGTTACCGTCACGTGACCGGTGTAAATTCCACCGATAACCCACTACTTCAATCACTGGGGCTACTTGCCGAGCAAAACAAGGAAGTGATGTGGCTCGCTCTGGTGGCGCAAAGTGTAGCTACTTTTGTGAATTAAATCGTTTTATTAGGTTAATATTGCTATATGTTTGTAACCGTTTTAGAAAAGCAATAAGCCACTCGAGGCCCCAGCTTACCGGGTATTTTACACTGGCTGGGGGCGTAGGCAGACCCGAGGCGCAGACCTCTCGTGGCTTATTGCTTAAATCTAGAAGCTCCCAATGTGACAAAGTATAAAATGACATTTACTAGGGCTGTCACGATTCGCCTAATCCACGATTCGATTCAACTTTCGATTGTAAGGTCACGATTCGATTCGATACGATTTTTCAATACGATTCAATCGATATTTTGTTAAAACCTCGAATTTACAGACTAATGTTTTAATTTGTAATGAAAAACACTTTCTCTGCAATAAGTTACTTTTATTTGATTAATAACACAGAATGAGAATAACCAACAATATAAAATTTGGGTTTTATGCCCCAACATCATTTTCAGATGTTTCTTTAAGATGATGACTGACAACATTATTGTTAAGCTCTTCTCTAAGTAACTAAATAAAATAAAGGTACCGTATTGTCCCGAATATAAGACTCAGATTATAAAACAAAAGAACATTGAATAAATAAATAATCTAATAAATAATTTAGTCCCCGATTAGCATACGACCCCATTTTTTAGGATATTTCAAAAACTTATAGGGTAATATAAATAATTGGGCTGGGACTTTATTAGGGGGGGGGGGCACTAAGAAGGAGTGAAATCAATAAAAACAGTGGAAAGATCTAGCTGGGGAGTTTTGGAGAGTGCAGTTGAGGCAGCAATTCCTAAACAGTGGAACATTAGAAAACATCTATTTTTCTTCAGAGGACATAACATCCATAACAGATTTACCAATACCAACATTTTGTAACTCCTACTTGGAGTGGGGACTCAGGACTAACATTAACTCTCACTCCCATAGAGTTATACAGGAGCTCACTCCGTTATAATGTATGAGACTCAGAGAGTGCACACATGTAACCTACATGTGTAGACTACTCTCTCCGAGTTAAATGCACTCTCAGGATTTTAAGCTATAATCCCAAGTCTTGTTTGTGCAACACATCGTCATTGACATTGACATTTACTTGAGTACTGTACTTGTGTAGCCTACTTGCACCAGGTATGTTTTGCTTTACGGGAGTATATCCAATATCAGTACTTTTACTACTACTGCACTACATATCTGAGGCAAATACTGCACTTTTACCACTGCATGAAAAGAGGAGTTAACGGACAATTATGGGCATTGTATTTTGCCCGTAAACCTCAAGTTTAGCAGGCATATACAGTAATATACAGGTGTGATGGTACAATTCGGGAGTTTAACGGGAGTTTCCTGTAATATACACATCCGTATTCCATGGTTAATTTAAACTAAACTGCACGAGGAAGCTCGCTATGAAGATTGCGTCTTCTGACGTGATCACAGAAGCATTCAATAAACTCACAGGCAATCTATTGGCTGGGTCTGAGACTAATGTGCACCTTAAGGTGCGAAGGTGATAAAAGGTGTCATCCAACCAATTAGTCTTCACTTTTGTGTAACTTCTCATGAAGATCACTGCATTGCACAAAGTCTCGATTTCAGTGTGTTTGAGTTTCCTAGGACAGGAGCGAATTCTGGTTCCACAAACTGCACCACTGGTGAGTTCCTGACTTTGAGGTTAAGAATATCCCTTTCATTAAAATTCTACTTGTTAGTCGGACGGCCATCGAATGGCCCTGATTATAACTAGCGACAACTAAGCTATTTCTAGCTACAGTTACGCTAGCTTTTAGCTACAGCTACACCAGCTACTAGTTGGTAGGCCAGCACACGGCCCTGACTAGCCATAAGCTTGCTACAGCTAAGCTACTAGCAACTTAGCTTGGTTCCTGCAAAAGGACGCCGGTGTTAGCTATTGTTAGCATCCCACTAAGCTACCCTCCCCAGCTACCACTCCTGCTATCGGCCTGCAGAACGCTAAAGCAGTGATGTCGGGGAAGAGCAGAAACCAAAGTCGCAAGGCTAACGACAACAAGCCCGCAGTGCTGCAAAAGCACTGTGAGACATGCTCCAACTGGATGGCCAGCGAGGACAAACATGAGGACTGTGTCCGTTGTTTGGGCCTGCAGCACGCCCTCGACGCCGTTCATAACCCGGGTGCCTGCTCCCTGTGTGACGGCGTCGACGCGCGCATAATAGCCCCCAGGCTAGTACGTGCTAAGCAGTTCTTCGACGGGGCCATCCGTCAACCAGAGCCAGCAGACCAACAAGAGGTGGACGGTCAATTGGCAGAAGAGAGACGGGACGCACTAGACCCCGCTCGTTACTCTGAGGGTGATTATGTCAACCTACCGTCTACTACCCGCGCGAAGCGGGCGGTTAAAAAAGCCAAACGAGCAGCTAAGAAATCTCCGGCTGACGAGGTTGCGGCTACGGCTGCCGACATACCGCACATCCCGCCTCGCCAACGTACGAGGCGCGCGAATCACCCTCCCCCCGTCGAACAACACGACGATGATGAAGAACAGTCCTCGGAGGAAGACCAGAGCCAGAGCTCCAACGATGGCTCCTCTTCTGGCTCCTACTCCGAGGGCTCGTCTGAAAGTGGATCAGACTCGGACTCTGAGGGACGCCTCAGAGCCACTCTCATCGCGGGAATGCAACCTTGGACGGCGGCCCAGACTGAGCCCGCAGCTGCGGATGAAACCGAGCCACAAAGCGCGGCGCCCGACGCAGCGCCCCAGGCCGATACTCAGAACCGAGCCCCTGCTCGGTCCCAGGGTCGTCCTCGAGATGGACAAGTCAGCGCTGATCGGTGTATTCAAGAGGGCCACCGAGCGCAGCGGTCTAACATGGCCAGCTGAAGCTACCCCAACGACGGCGGCGACAGACACGACCTGGGATGGTTTCGGCGACGATCCGGACGCTCCCCGGCCAAAACAAATCCTACCCTTGGCTAAAGGGTTCACGGCGGCGCTCGGCGAATCCTGGGTACACCCCTACACCCACTCTTTCCAACCCACACATAAGAAGGAGCTTGATTGTGTCGCCATGAAGAAGGTGGGTCTGGAATCGCTGCCTGATATATACAGATTCCTAGCTTCTCATCTCCTGCATGTCCCCAAAGTCGCCCCACCGAAAGAGCCGAAGTTTACATTAACACATGAAAACGACATGTCCACGATGACAAAGAAGGCATACGCGACGCTCCGTAAAAGCCATCAACGCCATCACACTACTCCAGGGCTCTGTCTCTCACATCTTTAAAACATCGGGAGAGGCATTGGATCTAGAGCAGATCTACGAGCTACGGAGGCTCCACAAAGAGGCACTTGCGCTGACAAGGTACAATACGGAGATGACTGGGAAAACAATGGCCACTCTAGTAGTACTAGAACGGGCTAGGTGGTTAAACCACTCCGAAACCAAAGAAAGAGCCACTTTCCTAGACCAACCTATCCTGCAGGATAATCTTTTCTCTGGCACAGTAGCCGATCTCACGGCCAGACACGAAGACAGAGAGAAGAAGAAACAAGCAGCGCAAGCTTTCATGCCAACAGAGAAAAAGCCTCCGCACGTGAACAAAATAAATAGATCCTCGTACGGCCGCTCTATGAACCGGAGGGACAACGAGAGGGAGCGCGGCTCCAGGCCTCCTTTCAAAGCTCCAGCGGCTGCTAGAGCCCCCTCTGTTTCGGGTGGCCAGTACCAACACCAACGACAGGATCGCAAGAAGGACACCGTGACCCACGGTCAGCCTCCTTCCGCGGCGGTGGGACGGAGGCGTCATCGCAACCCGAACGTCAACAGTAAGCAACAGCGTAAATGACACTGTGCCGAGCCTCGGGGAGGCGATGATAAAATCCGTCTCCCTCCGCCCCCACGTTCTGGGGAGAGCTTACGCTCGCAGCGTAGGCGTAGCAGCCTCGGGCTGCACGCCACTAGCGCAGAGTGTACCGGACAAGATGGATGTTGTTGTTGTTGCACCAATTTTTGTAGAAAAAATTTCGTTGCATACTGTAACTCCCCTGTCCCCCTCCCTGATTCAAATAAAGAGTTTGTATGGTACAAAATGTTTGAATCCTTGCCAGAACACACGGGGTATGAGCCCACTGCCACGCAGACCATTAAAACGGCCCGCGGCAGTCGGACGAAACGCAGATATACTGACAGCTCCTCAGAGCTCTGCCAAAAGGCACAAGCACCATGTCAGTTTGATGGCCCCGCCGCTAGGGGGCGCCATTTTACCACGAAAGGGCATGGTGCCAGTGTTAACCCATATGACACAATGCCTTCCACGAGGCACCCACTCTGACTCAAAAAAGACAAAAGACAAAAAATCCTCTGACGAGGTGCGTTTCAAAATGGATAGAGTGCGGCGCATACACCTGGGTGGTGGACACAGTGAGAAAAGGCTACAAGCTGCAATTCTCAGCGGAACCACCCACATTCGAGAAGATAATATTCTTTCAAGCAAGCGGACAGGCAGCCGTCATTTTACAGAACGAAATACTCTCCCTGCTGGCCAAAAATGCCATTCAGGAAGTACCTCCAGATCAGAGCCTGAACGGTTTCTACAGTCGGTATTTTCTGGTAAAGAAAAAAGGGGGGGAATTCGTCCTATTCTGGACCCCCGAGCCCTCAACCGATATCTGAAGGATTTTCGCTTCAAGATGCTGACAAATGCGGCGCTGTTACGCATGATACGCAGGGGGGATTGGTTCACATCAGTGGACCTCAAGGACGCCTATTTTCATGTTCCGATTTACCCACCGCACAGGAAGTTCCTGCGATTCGGGTTCGGAGGACGGGTTTACGAGTACCTAGTTCTCCCTTTCGGAATGTCCTTGAGCCCCCGAGTGTTTGTAAAATGCACTCAGGCGGCCATAGCCCCTCTGAGGCAACCATTTTAGAAATCTATCAATTAAATGTCCACAGAAATCATCACTGTTCATTTACTCTCAGTTATGTGCATGCATGCGTGCGTGCGTGGGCATACACAAACACACATACGGACGCACTGCTGAGTCAATGTCGAAAGTTCGTTCATAAGTGCATACAACTACACACCCACGCACTCGCATGCCTGCACTCAACTTGGCGTAATCGCCGATGATGCTCAATGACACGCATACAAACACTAGCACTGACGGACCTACACTTATATATAGTCATTGTTTGTTCAATATGTCACTGGAGAATAGTTTGAACCGGATCAAATAGAGTTCAGAAAGTGTTCATGTGCCTCTGTGCTGCTTATACAATGTGCATGCGTGCGTGTGTGCAGGTGCATGCGACTCACGTGCCGTTGATGACTCCGTCGGGGTTGAGCATGGGGATGATCTTGAAGACGAAGGCCTCCCTCAGGCTCTCGGCCACGGGGTCGTCGCTGCACAGGAACTCCAGGGTTCCCTTCATCACCCAGCTGGCATTGGACTCGCCTGGGTGCACCCGCGCTGTCAGCACAATGCAGGGGCGACTGCCTGCACGGAACATGAACACGCACGCACGCACACACACACACACACACGCAGCAGGAAGAGAGAGTTAAGGAAGTTGCAGAAAGGAAGTATATACTGTGCATATTATAAGAACTCACTTTCTAGACACTTTATAAATCTATCCTTTTCAATGTCCTGGTATATACCACATATAGTCAAATCATCAGCATTTCCTGATAGAGTTCAGTACTCCATCATAGCCAATAACCATTTCGCTCATTGTTTATTTCCATTTTATTTTAATTCTCTCTCTGCCATCAGAACAATCTTCTCTCGCATTTCCCTTCTTCTAATCTACACTGTCTTTGTGTTCTCTCCTTCCTCCCTCTGTGCGTGTGTGAAATAGCTAAAGCCTGATTTATACCTCATCATACAACAGTGAATAGAATACATTAGGCATAAGGGTAGGGAACAGTCGACACAGACAGACAGACAGACAGACAGACAGATTCATGAAAGGCAAACAGAAATGTATATTTATATGTTAGCAATTAAATAAACTGAAATAAATTGTTAATCACGAGCACTTTGAGCTGCGTTCATGTCATGAAATGTGCTATATAAATAAAGTTTATTTAATTAGTTCTACAGTATGACAATCGTCAACATGATCGTGACAGCCAAATCCACAGGGGTGTCAGAACGCAACATGAAAACCACGGCACAGATAATGATAATTTTGTAATAGACATCATAATAATATCATTTTATAAACATTATTGTTGTCATGACAAAACATGTATCTTATACTGATTCTTCACTTATCCAATATAGGTTTTCCAATTAAGCCATTGCTATACATGCTGGCCATTACACAGACCACAACGATCAATTAATTAGGCCTTGATAATGTGACAGCTGGGTAATTAAGAGGCTGACTGACGGTCATGGCAGGTCACTATTAGCATTCCTGTGTGTCACTGTGATTACCATGTCTAACAGATGGCATCTGAGGACTATCAATCAGCGATACAAACACAGGTGTCGTTGCTGTCGTTAAAAAAACCTATTATCTCCATATTTTAACTATTTTTTGTGAATAACATCCTACTTATATATCTTACGTAGTAGTGGGAAAATGAATTGGAGAGTTTTCAGTGGGTCCGGAAAACCACGCCCACTGCTATGTACAGTACAAGCTCGCAGCGCATCACTTGCTTGTAGTTCTGATATTGTTTTGAAAGACCGTGAAAATTTGTGCAAATCTTTGAATATATAACATTTTAAAGCAGACGTTTTTAACCTGCTTCTGGGGGTCCCTGGAACATAATATTTCTGCGACCAAATACATAACATTTTTGGAAGTCGTTGACATGGAAACGTCTGAGCACCACTGATATAGAAACATAGTTTTTCTTTTTCTCTTTAAGAAAACAGCTAGCAGGCTTAGCAGGCTTACACGGCACTACTTACTTAACAGAAAAGATTTGTGAGTGTAGAATCACCGAACGAAGATCAACGATAATTATAAGGAACCTCGCGGTAGCCTACAAGTGGCAATAAACCTTGTGAGATTATTCTTTATAAAACCATATCGAACTTGATCTTGAACAAGATCAAGTACGTTAATTTATGGACCCTTGGGAGAGAGGGTACTACATCACGACATAAAATGTCCATTCAACTGTACAGTAGAATGTGAGTTTATGAAATATGTCTGTGTCTCGCGCCCAGGAGGGGCGCTCCCACAGCAAATCGGTGAAGCGAATATTCCGCTATATAACCGTTAGGATTTAGGAGACATTTCTAGAATCAGGCCTAAGGTCTTAATGGGTTACGCTAATCAAGGTTGGTCTGTAATACATCTAACCAAATAAAGGGAAGGGTTTAATATCGCTCGCTGAATTGGGCCTTTTTAACCATCACGTGTATGCCTCTTCAGACATTACTTAAGGCAAGGGACAGCTCATTGGTCAGACCGCCTGGTCATCCTACATTACCATTAGATGATTACCTGTCAGGGTCCATTACTACTACTGGCCCAGGGCCCCGTCGAGGTCCATTACGATTGGCTTACCAAGTAGTCGAGCAACATTATTAGCTATTGCTTTATGGAGGTGTTGAGGCTCATTACTATTCGTTGATAGGGAGGTTTTGGGACATTACTTGCAGATAATGTATTGGATGTCACCGTTTGATATGGTACTGTATACATTTGCACAGACTAGTCGTGACTTGACTATGAAGGACACAGAGGCCTATACCGGGTACAGGCTTTAGTTCCGACATACTATTGGTCCGACTCGACAACCTACCTCAAACCCTAACTTAACCATAACCGCAAGCACGGAGCAGCGCATGTTCGCCAACCTTAATCCGGTCGCCAACCTTAACGCATGTTCACCAACCTTAATCCTACCGTCAATTCCTGTCATTCTCATAGGTTCATACAATCCACCAGTGATACGGTAGTTACTTGCAGTTGGACGGTAGAGAAAGCAGATGCTCTCAATGACATAGCATTATATAAGACTTTTGGAGAATGAATGTAGAGACAGTGACACTGCCAGAAAGATGAGAATAATGATGTATCATCAAATGAGTAGACTAGCCACAAGGATCATTGATGAGGCATTCCATAAGCTGAGCTGGAGCTGAGCTCCACTGGACACATTTTTATTCAGCCAGCAGTGGTGATGCAATGTACGTCAGCCATGTGTGAGTCACTTCCATTGCTGCTAGGCCTATAACCTCTAAAGCTACGGGGGGGAGACGACAGTCGACAACAACCACAGCCCATTTCTGAAAAGTTTCTACCCGCCTAAGATCAGACTGTTGAACAAAGTCCGAAGACCACGTATCTGTCGGCGGGCTGGCCTGCCACACTGGAATACTTCCCTCATGTTGGTCTAGTCTCCTTGGTTACCTAAACCCCCCATGTAGATTACTTTCTTATGCAAATTTAACAGAACTATTTGCGGCATGCCTATAGTCAACTGCACCCTATGCATATGCTAATATACTGTGTAAACTCACTCAACTCACGATTCGTATCACAATATGAGTTTCACGATATTTTAAACAAAAACAAAAAAATCCAGAAAATTACCGTTTTTTAAATTTTATATAATTTATCTTCGCCCTCCAAGCTTTTTTTATTTATTTTATTTAACTACATTGCAATAGAAGTATAGCATTACTTTGGACAGTGCAGAAACATAATTGCCTTCCTTGATGTTCATTACCTAAGAAAACTACAACATGATGAAGCACACACACGGAAGAGATAATTGCACCCACTACCTGTAAGCCTGTGACGTGACAACAAAGTTGATTCTGATTCTGATCTCTGGTATTGAACCCATCCCAACACCTCGTACACAAACACACAGTCACAAAAAAGTGTGTTTTCTGCCATTGTGCCCTCTCAGGCTCAGCTGGCATGTGATCTTCTCTCAGACAACCCTCCATGCAGCCGCTGTGATGATGCCACATTTCTGTACTATCTGGCCAGGGATTGGAAACGGGCAACCGGCAACCTTCAGGCTACTATCTATCTGCCCTCACATTATTTCTCCAAGACCAATCTAATAAAGCAGGCTAAAACATATGCTTAACTATTTTCATTTTTAATCTAGCAATCTTTATGGTTTTTCCTTCTTTTTTTTAATATATATTTTTTATACCACGATTTTGTAACCCATTTTTCACCCCTGTGTCAATCATCTAATGTGATCCTGGGCTCTACACACCCTCCGCCAACCTGGGGAGAGCAACGGACTTAACTCATGCTTCCTTCATGCTTGAGTGTCCAAGTTGCTCCTTTACACCTGACAGGGGGGAGTTTCCCTGGTTGGACGTAGCGCGTGAAAGGAACACGTTATTCCAACCAGTTCCTTTCCCCTCCATCAGGCGCCCCGGCTGGCCAGGGGGAGGCAGTTTAGAGACCAGGATTACTGCATGTTTTTGTGAGGGTACCTACCCTAGGGGACACGGGGAGAACATGCAAACTCCACACAGAAAGGCCCTTTCACCAACCCCGCCTTCGGGTATGGGCACTGATGACACGGAGGAGGAAACACGCCGCCAGCACCCACAGCGCCCCGAGCGGGAATCGAACCCAGGACCTTCTAGCTGTGAGGCGACAGCACCAACTGTGCCACCGTGCCCCTGGTTTTTCCTTCTTAATGCAAAGTGACTTTGGGTACATAGCGCTATATAAATCTGAGCTATTATGATTAAAACCAGTCATAGTTATTATACAATTTATTTGCTGTGTTGATCAATGCAATTAGCAGTTTTTATTTTTGCTGTCTACATGAGAGTCAACTGGTGTTGTGCAATCACTGTGCTATACACCAGGACGCATGTCTGCTTTTTCAATCAATGTACATATAAAGTATGATTGCACTGTGAAAATGTGAGCCATCTATTTGAGAATATGTTCTACCACATTACTGGAGGACGCATAGCAGTGTCCCCCCAATACACTGTGTCTACACTCCTGACTTAAATTATCACTGGGATTTTCCCATATAGCTGACAGAGGATATGCCGGGAAACATTCAGGCGTATTGTTCCCAGAAACCACTCTGTGGCTCTAAGAACAATAGAAAGCTTTGAGTGCCAAATAAACACGCCGTCCCTGTCAGACAGAAACCTTGTATCTCTTCTCCATGACACATTGCGACAAGCTCGCAATGTGTCACATCGAAACACATTCTAAGCTTGTAGATCGCCAATTTTCAAATAGCTGAAATGTATATAGGGTGTAAGTGGTTAAAGTATATATTTTGTAATAATAATCAAAATCTACAAAGCTAATAGTAACTAATGTTTTCAAATGGTTGTAGTGTCACAAAAAGTACAATATTTGCCTCTGATATGTAGTGGAGTAGAAGTAAGTACTGAAAACTGGATATTCTCCAGTAAAGTAAAGAAAATACCTAAGAATTTCCCACCACTGCAGTGTTGGACATACATGGTTTCCACCCAGCAGCAGACGTGACAGTTCTTAGAACCGTGCAGGCTTCTCTCAGCAGTGACAAAAACAGGTCATGTCACGTCTAACAAAGAAGAACACGCTCCCATTCGAATGCGCGTGACCAAATGACACAAGGTGATAAACACTGAATTGTTCCATGACATTCAAGTAATCAAGGTGTCAGTAATGGATATAAATTTGTTTTGGAACCAGATCGGAGGGGAGGGCAAGAGGAGGATAAAAGGGAACGGAGGACGATGAAGGACAGAGAAATAAATGAAGATAAAGACCATGACTGACTGAGGGACACGAGAGCAGCGAACAATGGCAGTGGCAGAGAGAGAAAGTGTATAGCAGTACAAAACCATGTGAGAAACCATGACAGAATGGCCATGAGAAAGACAAGAAGGAACATAAAAGGGAGGAAATCATAATGTAGAAGTCAGACACGCAACGAGATTGAGGGACGAGATGACGATAAAGTCTGTAAGAGGAAAATGAAACACAGAAAGCTGACACAGAGGGAAAGAGAGAGAGAGAGATCTAAAAGCCATGCCTGTCCTGTTAAATGAGATTATGTTTGATAATTAACAGCGTTGAGAGCGAGCTGTGATTGCATGGGAAGCTTTTTTTTAATTAGAGACGAGAGGAGCAAAGGGGAATCCAGGCTGTTTTAAGTAATCTGTCAGTAAAGCTGCTGGAAAGAAAACCTTGCATCTTGCAAGAAGAAAAATGAAAGAACCCAACCCAACTGTACAAATGAGTCCCATTGGTTAGTTGTTGTTGTTGTTGTTGTTGTTGTTGTTGTTGTTGAAAGGTGCGATCATGTGTAGCTACTAGCTAGAGTCAGTTTTTCATTCAAAGAGTAATTGCTATACTGTAAATGTTTGGGGTCTCATTGTCGCTCCAGTTCTTTAATAAACTACATTGTCAGGTGTATTGCCAATTTCATCAAATCAGGAGATGCTACCCCTTTTTGAGCTTAAATGTTATAGTGTTCCAGTTTCAATTCTGCCTCATTTCTTCATGCAATCACTTCCAATTTCACTTCGCTATATAATTGTTAGTTGTTATACAATTGGTATTCCAACCTGTTACTCCTGTTACTGAACAAATGCACTATACCAATGATTACCATCAGAATATTGTGCAATTTAACACATCGAACGTGATAACCGTACATTTATGTTCATAATTATCCCTCGGCCCGGTGCGAGACACGTGAAAATACACTTTTTTATTGATTACTTTCAATCACCTTTCTACCCACCCGGACAATAGATCAACCAGCCCCGTGTTGTGGCATGGTCACGTGATGAAAAATAAATAAATTGCCTCTCCCCCTCCCCTCCTGAAACAGGACGGGAGGGGCGCTTTGTGTTTAGAGTATCCCTAATGGCGGCGCCCACGCTCTGTACGGTCGTAAAACTACAGTCATCCTGAATCACACAGTCAGACTGCATCAGGAGCACCCAGGATCAGCTCGCCTCCCCTCCCCTCCATCAATTGGCTAACATGGTGACAGTTAGCGCAGCAGTGTGTTGTCAGAACATGCCAGCTCCAATTTATTCGTGTACGTTATACTTGTGGGGTTTATTAAGAGAAGCTGTTAATGCCACCACTTATTATTTCTCAACTCCGGTATTTAAATAATGCTTCTGTGAAAAAACCAATAAACAAAGAATTAAAAAACATGCCAGCTCCATATATACAGTATAGGGGTCATCAGTGCCTGTTGGGGCTGATCAATAAAGATTCTGAGAATCATGGTGTTATGTACTTTCTACTGTACTGTAACTGAATCGCGTTGCAACTTAATTATCTTTTCTTATGAAAGCAGAGAGTCTGTTCTTTCATACGGTATATAGTATTTATATGTCGCTATAGTATAGGCCTTATTTTGTTATAACGTATGAATCACGAGTTGTTAAGGTCCATGTCTTCTCTGAAGTTCCCTCTGGTGGGCGCAAGCTGCATTAAAAAGCCAATTACTGACGAACTGTAGATGGGATCATTTGTTGTATTCATTTTTACATCTGCCTGTCAATGTCTGTGACAAAAACGGTCCGTAACTCAGCTTTCTGTTCAAACAAAAAGCATATATCATCATCATAACATATCATACTATAATTAACCAAATGTCTGAATGTCTGAATGTGTGTCTGAGTGTCACTGTCACTGCCGTAGCTCCTCACTGCCTTGCACCAATCACTCCCACTTTTCACACAGGCATTGACCATAATAATATGGAGGGCGTAACGAAGCCCTTTTTCCAATTTAACAAATTATAAATTAATAATTTATTTATTAGTAAATAAAAAATGCGAAAACGCACCCAGGGCGCAGTACCCCCCCGCGGCCACAGGGGGGTACCCAATGGGTAAGGGCTAGTGTTATTAATTTTAAATTGTAGTGGACAAATTAAGCTTTCTTTTGAGGTATGCGGTGTGATTCTCGCTACAAGAGAACATTTGCTGTGGGCCTTGGAAAAGGGTCCTCCTTCAATGCTATCCTTCAGCACCCTGTATTTTGGCCATCCTGGATTGTTTAGCAAACAATGTGTTAACCCGGTCCATGCCAAATTTTGCACACACACTCCCTGGATGCCAACCATGAACCTCTGCCCCAAACTTTCCAGAACGGCCTGTTATAGCGCCACCAGGAGGCCGCTTTGTGCAAAACAAGTTTTTGCACAGTACACCTACAGATTGTGTCCAAACATCACGCAAATTGGTACACAGTCTCTCTAGAGCCATTCAACCAAACCGGTCTTTCAGATTTCTCACACTCCATCCTGATTGGTTAAGATTGGCTTCCAAAATTCACAGGAGTGCTCAGTTTCAAACAAAATGCTGCAAATCATGAACACATCGCGTGATTTCCGTGAAATTGTGCACCCACATTCCCACTAGGCCGAGGACGAAATGCCACATGAACAATTTCAACTCAGCCTCAAGGTGGCGCTATAACTGGCCCAAAAGTGTTTTTACCTCTGACTGCACGGATCTGTGGATAACTTTGTATGCCAACTCCCTAGAGGCCAAGGAAAAACCTTTGTCTGGAATTTTTCACATCTGCTCTTTATAGCGCCACCAGGAGGCCGACATATGTAAAACACATTTTCTATTATTACTCCTTCAGATTTTATCAAAATTTCACGCAAATCGGTACACATGATCTCCATAGTCATGTGATCAAGACAGGTTTGTTTGATTTCTCATATTCCATCCTGATTGGCCACGATTGGCTCCTACAGTTTTCAGGAGTAGTAAATGGCCACAACTCCTCAACGCAGCGTCCGATTGCGATGAAACTGTGCACGCATATTCCCACTAGGCTGAGGAAGAATCCTGGTGGAGACCTGTGCCGATTGGCACTTTATATATATTTCTTCC
This sequence comes from Protomyctophum parallelum, assembly GCF_964188405.1. NCBI lineage: Eukaryota > Metazoa > Chordata > Actinopteri > Myctophiformes > Myctophidae > Protomyctophum > Protomyctophum parallelum. The sequence goes on along the minus strand of NC_139700.1, from coordinate 35,098,066 downwards.
ACCGTTGTGATTTTACAGCCAGCCGTTATTGCCCCTTCATATTCAAGTGGTTTGATTAAAAGCTGAAATTACAAGGTTTTCACGTGACCACGACGCTCTGATGGGTAAAGCCTCGCTCGTGTTCTAACCCAGTGACATGGCTGGTTGTAATTAGACCTGATTAGCATAGTCATTTGCATACAGAGGAAGGAAACTGGAACTGATTAGTTGTGACTGCTCGAGGCCTCTGTTGCACTTGGATTCAAGTTGTTTGCGTGTGTGCGGGTAGGTGCACGTGTGTCTGTTAATCCCTTAATTCCCTCTTGCAGGAACTGTGCGCGTGCGCACACAAAACTATACTTGTGAGGACATCAACATTTTAGGACGACAATTTTATGAATGCAATTTTTTTTAATAAATCTTTGTCTATTGTTCATTCTAACCCATAAACCGATTAAAAAAAAAAACTCACAACATGCGTTAGCTTGTAGGTGTGCGATTGTCTGTGTCTAATCCTTCATCCAATCCAGGAAAAGCGTTATATTTCTCAAGTTCTACTATACTTGTTGTGGGGACATCTGTCCCTCACAAGTATAGTAGTACACGCACGCACGCACACACGCACACACGTACACACACAGACGTACGTCTGGGACCGATAATACTATCGCAGTCTCAGTGGGCTTCTCGCTGAGCAGCACTGCTAGGAGGGTTTCAGGGGTAATTCTCTACCTCTGGGGGACCTCAGCACTGCAGCAGAGGGTGAGACACAGTCCACTTCCTCTACAGACGATACTATCCACAGGCAACATGTCCAGGCTTGTGGACGGCAGCCATGTTGCCTCCGGTGGGGTGTTTGCAATCGAGACGAAAACCCAATGTTGGACTGTGAGGAAGAGAGCTCTCAGATGTAAAAAAAAATACCATAGCAACCTGACTCACTGAATCAGTGTGTCGAATTTGAAGTCGGTGGGGCGAACGGTTACGAGTTACGTGGCGTCATCCCTATTTTGAACATACGTACACATTTTCAGAAATTCAGAATGTTCCCCATACTATACCACTCACATTATGAATGTTTAGCCAAATGATGCCTTCGAACATTTTACCAAATCTACTTCATGAGGCCTGTTGCACCAAAACCAATGCTCATTTCCATAACAATACCAAGCTGTTTGGCTGCTACAGTTAGTGGACCAGCCACATTCAACATGTTTTGGTTGCCACTTAATTTTTTGGAAATCCATGTACCCAATGGAACGCAAGATTAGTCTGTACTTGCCAAGTGCTACCATCAAAATGTGTTACTGCCGGACAGTTTGATTTCAATTCAGTTCATTTCAATTTTATAATGGTGCCAAATCACAACAAGCTTTGTCCCAAGGCACTTTACATAATGCAGCAGAGACCCAGCATTTGATGAACGCTGCAATTACATTTATTTAAGTACAGAGTTGGTTTTATTGTCTTTTCACGGATTGAAGACAAGAAATGTTGCATCTGGTACAAACATTGTTCCTCATTTAAACTAAGTTTAATGTCATACTGTGTAACATTCAAGTATTTTTGCCTATAGAGCACTAGAAGTCTAGCTTAAACTTTCACTGCTGGAAGAAACTGCAGTCACTCAATGTTAATAGTGTTTGTATTAGATAACTGTAGCACAATTTGAAATTTGCACCCTACGGCCAGAAAAATAATGAAGTCTGTGTGTTTGACTAGGGTTTGACACGTTTCCCCCCCCGCCCCAGTCTGAATTCCCATAGGCGTGTTTAATATCGTGTCATATAAGAACTGTCTTCTAAAATTAAACAAATGAGCACAGCAATTTGACTCATAATATGGATATGAAGCTAGCGGCGAGAAACCGGTAACATTACCGCAGCCGAATGAATAAATATTAACCAGAAACAGACTGTATCAGAGCCACCTCCCTGACAATTTGTTTATTATTGGACAATTCTTATATGAAACGATTCTAAGATGACCCAATGTTATTCTCCCATGTAAATGACTTCCGTGACCCAGGGAATGAACGGATGACGTCAGGACTTCGGCACTCTATTCATCTGGTAGCTCGATTTTTACAGCATCTATGATCAGAATTTAATTTGAAACAAAACCATGGTACCGATCCAAAGTGAATGCTGCAGGGTGTTGGGGACTCACTAATTAGTATTTAGAAGTTGTAAAAAAAACAACCATTATGTGGTTATTTTGGAAAAATACCAGTGTTCGATTACGACAAAAATAACATTAATTTAATTGAACTATGGCTATGACGAATATGACTTTAATATTGACTAATTAAACAAATGTGATCATTTTAGAAGTACCAGAAAAAGGAGTTTAAATTTTGTTGTTGGAAAAGCAAGGCACCCACCACAGGAGACTGACACTCTAATTATATTAATGCTGATACGGCATAGTGAATCTAATATGGTTTTCTCCCAGACAAATTATTCCTTCATATTTCTGATTGCCAAGGATCACTGGCTTTCAATTAAGTAGGAAAAAAACAAACAAAGTATGAGATATATCTCTATGTCTCTGGCAGGGACTATTTTCTATTAACTGGTTGTCTCCTCTGTCAATGTACAGACGTGTACGGTCCTTCTATTTGTCCGTCACGTCCAAGCATCTGTCCATCATATCCATTTGTCTGTTCTCAGTTCATCATACAAAAACTATTAAAAGGATCCCTGGCACTATACTTAAAATCTAAACATTCCATAGAGCTAGACCACATGGGCATATGAATATCTAGCAGGTTTGATATTTGACTCTGTCGCCAAAAGTTTGATCTGCACTGTTGATTCCGATGCGGAATCAACAGTGCAGATCAAACTTTTGGATCTTGTGCGCTGTGTTTGTGTGTGTTTGTGTGTGTGTGTGTGTGTGTGTGTGTGTGTGTGTGTGTGTGTGTGTGTGTGTGTGCGCATACGGAGAGAGACAGAGTTATTTAATGAAAATCAAGATTTTACGTCCTGTCTCGCTATAGCGCACGTAGGCTATAAGCTATCACAAAATTTTCGCCCTGTGTAGCCTGGCTATGGGTGTGGCATGCACGCAGAGAGAGAGAGAGAGAGAGAGAGAGAGAGAGAGAGAGAGAGAGAGAGAGAGAGCGAGAGAGAGAGGGGCATCCTGTGTCGGTCTCGTGCTTCTATCACGGCATCCTGCAGCACGTGCGTGACATGTCCAAATTAATTGGAATAAAAAACAAATGATGTAGCCTATATGTATCGGGTCTGGATCGCATCTTGGTGAACTCCTGCAGTGTGTGATGCCTAGTCGGCTATCAATCGTTTAGTGTGAAAGCCCCAGCACAGATCAAAAAAAGACTCCTGCAGTGTGAAATACATCTGATGACGCGCAGACAACTTCAAAACTCCTACAGTCTGTAGGGGCCATAAGTGAGATGCTAGCCACCATCATGACCCACACTTCATGGCCATAGGAACTTGTAGGAACAAAGATTGCTCGGTAGACAGAGATATTTACCTTCTGGCTGAGCTCTCTTTTCGTCACAACAGTGCGGTACAGCGACTGCAATACAGACCCTGCCGCTCCAATTTGCCGCCCACTTTAAGTAAAAGTATCGATACTGCAATTTAGAAATACTTTGTTGCAAGTAAAAGTTCTGTGTATATATAGAGTAGAAGTAAAAGTATGGAAAATTGGAAATAATCCTGTAAAGTACTTTATGCACTTAGTACTTTCCACCACTGCTTCTAATAAATAATCAACTTTTTTCTTCTTGCATTTTTATGGAACGTACATGGCAGTAGCTACTGTATATTGCCACTGTATAATGTGGTCTCTAAAAGCAACAGGAAGGGATACAAAGTATGGCCTTAGAGCAGAGCTCACTGGCATTAGTGTAAATAATATGATGATGAATGAATTTAATGATGTTACTACAGACCCGTTAGAACACAGCCTGCTACACACGTTCATCATTTGAGCCGTGCTCGTATATATACATTCATTATGTAGCTCTAAGCGTAAGTTCAATAAGGAGTCTCTCTCTCTCTCTCTCTCTCTCTCTCTCTCTCTCTCTCTCTCTCTCTCTCTCTCTCTCTCTCTCTCTCTCTCTCGGCTCCTCCCATGCTTATTTACTGTATGTTATGTCTAGAACTGAGTTAACATGTCCATACGAGTCTAGAACTGAAAACTGAATTAAATACCAATCCACCACAGAAACACACCAACACGTGAACACGTATGGGCTTTAAACATATGGAAACCTCAGATGGACTCCACATTTGCACGCATGTACACACACGCACACACCGACATTTTAGGCCGGCACTGAAAATAGCTGAAAACATCAGCCGATCAACAAGCTCTCAACACATTGCACAACAAAGTATTTTGGAAAACACGAACCCTTAAACCTAACCTCTAAATGCCTAATCCTAACCTAAACCCCAATCTGAACGCACACAGAGTCGCAGACACACAAGCACACACACACACACGTGCCGCACACGCACGCACGCACGCGCACACGCGCACACACGCACACACACACACACACACACACACACACACACACACACACACATACACACACACACACACACAGAGACTCTTACGAAATTGGTGCAGGTCTCTCATGCCCCTGGTGGCGGGACAGGCGGTGATGGTGACCAGAGGACAGGGGTTCCCAGACAGGGTCTGACACAGAACCTGTTGTCTGAAGAACACCTTGGAGGGGTCCACTGAACGATGGAGCACCATTAGATGAGACTGGAGAGAGAGAGAGAGAGAGAGAGAGAGAGAGAGAGAGAGAGAGAGACAGAGAAAGTTAACATCTACAGCAGTGTTTCCCAAATAGGTAAATATACATTTCCCTAGAATCCCAGTTTAAAATATTATTTCTAAAAAATGCACGAACTTTATTGGCAACGCTTCGGTCAAAGACCTTCTTCTGGCATCTTTGACTGATACGTAGCCAATAAAGTTCGTATTGCAAGTGCAGACGGTGTGCGGGTCTTTGTGCGCTTTATGTGCATTTTTCTGAATACATTGAGCCCTGCCTACGCACCCGCCTCAGAGCATACAGGTGTGCATAAGACTTTGTTGCCTAAAATATTATTTCAAAATATTAAAATTATTTCCTGTCAGTCTACTCTACTGTCCTATAAATAAAGGCATACAAAGCCCAAAGCGTTTGGGAACTAAACGAAACTGGCCTACTAATTATTCAGTATCAAAATATGCGATATTGTGATGGCGTGCGTGCATGCGTGCTGTTGTTGTTTGTATGAACCAGCATGGCAGACAAAGCCATCAACAAACAAAGACCACATGAACCCTGAGATCCACAGCTTTCCCATGTGGATCCAGCATTTCCCTGCATACATAAACATTCAGTAGGAGCTTTATAATATACTGCATACATAAACATTCAGTAAGGAGCTTTATAATACACGGGACCCCTGGGGGAGTCACATTAATGTCTGCTGCCTTGTCCCATTGTACCCACAGCGATTATATTTGCATCCAATAGCAGCTCAATAAGTGCTTAGTGGCCTCCGCCGCGGCATGCTCATACCCTTTATTCCCAGGCCTGCAGGATACAACTATGATTTTTTACCCCCCTATATTTCCGTAACTCATGTATTATTTTTTTAAACTCCAATTTCTGTGTGCAAGCAAAAGGAAAAGTAGTCCTGAAATAACTTGGCAAAATTTAGTTTTGTGCCCCGACCATGACAAATGCAAACTTTAGTTTTAAGAAATGCATATCATTCTTGTGTGTGTGTGTGTGTGTGCCTGCGTGTGTGCCTGTGTGCGTGCGTGCGTGCACTTCTTTGTTCCAACACCAAATCTCTGCCATGTTGTGAGCTCATACTGTAGCTCTTGTATTTTCGCAGAATGTTCGACCCAGAATAAGGATACTAGGGTTCATGTGATTACCACAACTTGGATCGACTTGAATGTATTTAGACAGTAAGGGCAGATTCACACTGATTCTGTTTGATTCAAACTGTTCCCGAATACAATTGCCAGGTCCCCGCTGGCCATGATTCACATTGGCCAAGATTCTTCCGCACCTGAGTACACTTCATTGAACTGTATCCAATGCTTTCACATTGCATTGATCCATATCCCAGTACACTTCAATCGGTCCTGAGAACAGTACACAGCATTCACACTACCACAACATCTGCCAAGTGGTCCTGAGTGCGCACCAGGGACCTTAGTGTAAATCTGCCCTGAGACTCTTGCTGTTGGGGTATCATCATATTGATGAATGTACAGTATAATTTCTGTGTTCATCTAATGTGGACTACTAATGTGCCACTATTTATTCACGTCTCTGCGATATTGACCAGCAGCTACTGGCACATCCCATAAGCCGGAGGGATTGTGGCATTGAAATTGGCTATTTAGTAGTAGATCCCATAAGCCGGACAGACAGACAGGCTGCTGTTCTAAACCTGTTGGGTCGATCCATGCAAGTGATGCCTCTCACGTAATTTGTCTTCATCTCTTATCGTCTACTTTCATAAGAAATTAAAGACAGGCAGACAGACAGATAAACAGACAGACACACCTGTAATGCAGAGTATGTGTAAGGATAGTGGTAGGCCAGGTAGCAGACGTCGTCGTGGTGTCTGAAGGTCACGGTGAAAGTCAAAGTGTAAAATGTTGATCTTTTCTTGCCCCGAGCTGCACAGAAGTAGTTTCTGGGTGAGAGATGATAGATAGGAGGAGTCAAAATCAGATTTAAAACATGAACACCTGGAATTTAAGCCCCAGTCCAAATAGAAAGTCAGGTTTGCATTGTTTCTGCCTACTAGAGCTTAAAGATAAAGAGTATACTATATAGAGTGATATTCTTGGGTTAAAATAAAGTTTTTTTGTTGGTAAATGTGTGTGTGTGTGTGTGTGTGTGTGTGTGTGTGTGTGTGTGTGTGTGTGTGTGTGTGTGTGTGTGTGTGTGTGCGTGTCAGTGCTCCTCAGTCAGATAGGCTTTATTTTGTTATTGTCAAAATGTGTTATTGTCACTCTTATTCTCACTCTTATCCTCAACATACGGTTGAATAAAGGATAGTATGTTACTCTACTCATTGCATGTCTTAATAACATTATGTAGGATAATAACATTATGTAATAAGTACATTATGAAATAACATACTGTAATAACATTATGTAATAGATTATGTGATACATTATGAAATAACATACTGTAATAACATTATGTAATAGATTATGTGATACATTATGAAATAACATACTGTAATAACATTATGTAATAGATTATGTGATACATTATGAAATAACATACTGTAATAACATTATGTAATAGATTATGTGATACATTATGAAATAACATACTGTAATAACATTATGTAATAGATTATGTGATACATTATGAAATAACATACTGTAATAACATTATGCAATAGATTATGCGATACATTATGAATAACATTACGTAATAACATTATGAAATAACATGAAATAACATTATGAAATAACATGAAATAACATTATGTAATACCATTATGTAATAACATTACGTAATAACATTATGAAATAACATTATGAAATAACATTATGAAATACCATTATGTAATAACATTATGTACCTGTAATAACAGATCTCCGTTCCGGTCCTCTTCCAGTGAGGTCGACCTTCCAGGGCTTCCCTCACCGAGTACAACACGGGCTGCATGCCTGCAACGCACACGCACACACACACAAACACACAAAGATGAACATCAAGCATCCCACACAGAGAGCCCGGAGGAGTTTGACACTGCAGTGTTTTGCCGGTGTTTTGTTGGCCGGTGTTGTAGAGGCTATACTACAGGATATTATACAGTAGATATCTAGTACCAAAAATAACCCACAGACTCACAACATGTCAAATGTAAAATCAAGAACTAGCAAATAAAATACAAATGCGTATTTGCCGTATTTGCCAGATACAGGCCAGATACAGAAGTACTGTCTGACTATCACACAATGGGAAAGTTCCACGTTCAATTTGAGATCTGCAGTGGTGAAAAGTACTGTGTTACTCAAGTACTGTGCTTAAGTAACATTTTGAGATACCTTTACTTTACTGGAGTTGTGTATAAGCTCACAATGTGGCGCTATATTCAAAACATTCAAGTACATTTGAATTCTGGATAAACACTGTGAATACTTATTTCCACCACTGGTAGTCTGGCAGCCGACAGGCTTCTTTTGTTTAAAGTGGGATATTTGGTATATTTTTTATTGGCCTAAAATATTGTCTATATACATATTACATTCATGAATCCACTTGCTGACCGGCTGTCGGTATTGGGCAATTTTTTATAGGGGTTTCTTGTGACCCTATGGCCGTTTTTGTGCAAAACTAATGCTTGGAATGGATTCAGAATCATGAAAACCCCCTAGTTTTACATGTCACATGCTACTAAAGCATAAGGAAAGTTTGCCATTTTTGCCTGCCATAGGATGTTAATGGTAGGGTCACAAGAAACCCCTATAAAAAAATCCCAATACTGACAGCCGGTCAGCAAGTGGATTCATAAATGTACTGTATATAGACAATATTCTAGGCCAATAAAGAAATCGATAAGCCAAATCTCCCACCCATCTACCCCATCTGCCGGACTATGGAGAGATATTTACAGTAGCAGGTGCTGAACATTTGGGAGGGGGTGCGTGCACGTTAGCGCACGCCACGAAACGTGGGTGCACACGCCTCGTGCGCACGCATTTTCACGCAGAAAAGTGGCTTTTACTTTCCCTCTCCACATGCAAGATATATGAACACAGGCAATTAACCAGGATAAGGCGCCGATCCTGTGATGCAGCATACCATATGTATTAGGCCTAGTAGTAACATAAATCTGTTTTGAACATATACTGTAAATAAATTGAATGCAGAATTGCCATGCAGGCTTTGGCACAGAAACCCATTAGGAAAATAAATTGCATATTACACAGTGCATGTACAGTATATCATTTTCGATTTGAGGGAAAAAGTATTATTTTATACTTTAGCTGTTAAAAAGCACACATACAAGCTCACAGCATGCGGTACACCACTGGAAGCTTATAGGTCAGCTATTTTAGAAAGATCGTGAAAATGTAGGCTTACGTACATGTTTTAAAGGGAACCTTTTTAACTAAAATCTTTGCTTCTGGGGGTCCCTGGAATTAAATATATTTGTGAGATGGGGGTCAGAAACAAAATACCTATGGTATTTGGGGGCCGGGTTGACATGAAAAAGGTTTGTGAACAACTGACATAGTAAAAACAAGTTTCTCAGAAAACAGTTTTTTAGAAGACAGCTGCAGGATTTAGAAGACATTTTTATAAAATGAGCCTCATGTCCTCAGGTTCATCTAACTCAGAGAGTGGTACCAATGAAACCTAATGGAACATTTCCAGGTTCATTTGGTCCAAGGGTGGTCCAAGATTCTGTGGTGAGATCATTTCCTGGTATGTCAGAAGATAACTATCTTTCAGAGGAGAATACGTGTTCTTTCTAATATAGGACGCATGCAGGAGTACACCACCTTTGTGTTTGCTCTCCTCTCAGATGAGACCAATTTCCCGGAGAAAAGAGCTATTTATTGGAACACGGGGCGTTCTGTGAAACCTGTGTGTGTGTGTGTGTGTGTGTGTGTGTGTGTGTGCGCATGCGTGCGTGCGCTTGCACAAGTGAATGTGTCAATTAGGTCAGCTTTTAGCCATACTGTATGCCTCATCTCTTTCTCTCTCTCTCTCTCAACTGACGTGATTGCTGCTATTCATATAGTTAATTACTTTCATTTGCTGTCCTGTTGGCCATCATTCTTATACCTCCCTCTCTCCTTCTCCCTCTGTCCATCCCTACCTTTCATTTGTATAAAGAAATAATGTTTATTCTCAGCGAGCGAGCACACGCGTGCGCACACACACACACACACACAATGAACGGAATGCATGAATTCCAAATGATTTCAGTTAAATGCTGACAACGTAATGCTCTGGTGAAGGCTCTTAACCGAAATGCCTAAGCATTTTTATTTATCGGTGTGTGCCAATAAAAAAAGAGGACATGTGAGTATTTTGTCCTTCACTGTTTTTTATGTAAACTTAAACCGCATGACCTCCCAACCAGGAGACCCATGGTTCAAATCCCGGGTAGGACATGAAACGTACAGATTGCATCTTTAACAGGGCCCCCACTATGGATAGTGTTTATTTGTGTAGCTTGCGTTGGCCTCGTTTATTTTTGGAGATATACAGCAGGTCCTACACTCCATATCCTTCACATCCCAGCTGCGCTCTCTCACGATGGTACGCTCCAGGTGTGGGGCAGCAGCTGTGTATTTATTGTATGTCTGAATTGGAACGCATTTTGTATGTCAACACCAGCCTTATAGTGAAGATGTGTTGTGTGTGCACCCATGCAGCAGGCTTCCAGGTTCCCTGTTTATGTCAGTGATTTTCAACCTCAAACTGTGACAAAATGCTTGAATAAAATGTCTAGGCATTCATTTCAGACGTTGTGGTTATTTGTTGTTTTTTCATAGATTAATTGGTTTAAAAAGTAGTCGTTAGTTGCAGCCTTATCTGAGACCCTTGTGTCTCCCATGTCTTGATTCTGCTGCCGTCTTCCTGCTTCTAAAATATCCTAACTGTCGGGTGGAAACCTCACATGTTCAAAACCGTTTCAAAATACTTTCAGGGAAATGGAACGGAAATTGCCAGAAATAGTGAAAACAGCAGATCTACAAGACTTACAACGCACCGCGATGTGACACACTGTGAGCTCGTAGATCGGCTATTTTACTACGTTTCTGCCCGAAAGCAACGGTAATGTATATATGCAAGTGTTAATAATCACTAACCAATTATAAGAGCTCACATCCTGCGGCTCCACCTGTCTGACTTGTCTCAACCACATTCTACTAGGGTTACGGGTTATAGGGCAATGCCTTGGACTGGTACCCAACAGGCTTTTTCTCGGCTCAAATATAAAAAGGGCAAAGCATTAGACTAGTCTTCTTAGCCCATTAATACCTGAGACCCAGTCTATACAGGCCTAGTTCTCATACTTTCAAAATAAAAAACAAACCAGATGTACAAGCTCATAGCACGCCACTGTGTGCCGTGCTGTGAGCTTGTACAACTGGCATGTTTGAATAGCAAACGCAAACAAAAACAAAAACGACACGATACTTTCCTGGTTTTAACCAATTTAGGACTAAGGTTGCTTTCTAAAAATGCCTTCTAAATCCTGATCTGAAGTTTTCTGAAAACGTTCAAATATCTATTCAAAAATGACATAACATTTAGGCCTATGTTCCTATACTGTACATACAGTATAGCAACACCAACAACTACCCCAAAAAGGATCCTCGTCCTTAATGGGTATACCGGTAAGTGCCATGTAATATTTTCATCATAGTAAAAAAAAACATTAACAATTGAGTCAATCTTGGCTGAACATAATTGTTAAGTCGTGATGGAAGTTTCAAATTTCATGAATCGCGAATCAATCTTTTCTCCGGTGACTATTTTCTGCTACAGTAAACCTTTCAAATCAATACACACTTTAAAATGGATTAATACACGTTGCAACATGACTGCACAATTATACCGTGCTGGAATACCTATATCTCAAGCAAGTTCCAAGTGAACGGAATGATTGGAATCCAATGGCTTCCTGGAAAATCTAACAAACTACTGTGCTTTGAAAGAATTTAACCACTCACAGGTGCTGTACTGTATGTGGGCTTTCTTAACAACAACTGTTTACAATGTTATTTAGATAGCATGTTGTTTAGACAACTGTTTACCTGGTGTCCTAGTAGCCTAGTGCCTCTAGGCAGCCTCATATGGAACCTGTCACTCCGCTATTGTACACAACGATATGCTTTTATCTACCATTTTCATCCGTTTTAAAATCTAAATGTCCCATCCACAGGACAAAAGCGATATAAACGGCTTCTTCATTGAGTGAATTTGGCTTTGTTGTTGTCTGCTCTCTGCTGAGTGTTTAGTGCACGCAATGATCTACGGCTGCTTGGTGCACCGTTGCATCTGGTCAGAGTGGCTGAAACACGTCCCGTGAGTAGCGGTGAAAAAACAGACGGACGTGCGCACGATTCGGCTCGTGATTTCGATACACTGTGTATACACAATTTCGATTCGATTTCGATACGTATCGAGAATCGTGACAGCCTATATATCGCGAGATTTCGCTAGGTCCATCCACTTGCATGGAGCTCGCAAAGTCTCGTGATAGACGAGACTTCGTGCTTTACGGCTGGAACACAGCAATGGCATTACTATATGGAGTAAAGTGTGACACTACACATACTGTTGACATTATAAAGAGAGGATTTATACAAAGAAATGAAGAGGATTTATGAGAGGATTTATAAAAAATTCGAGCGATGGAAATAAGATAATTTGCACTAAAACCCAGCACCCTATTAAGGGCTTATGGTGGGGTATAGGGGAAATAGCCAATAATGCGTTTTTTTCCCACAAAATAACACCTGGACCACATTGTTGCGGACCTAACAACTACAACGAAAGGTAAAAAAGCCTTCTAGCATGAAACTCTTCTTTAATGCGTTTTTAAAGTGTTGAAAGACAAATGCCTTTTTCCCCCTTCCTGGTCTCACCGTAGTTGAACTGACTGTTGGTCTTCTCACAGTTGATGACGTTGAAGCGGTACGGAACGTTGGCCACCATGTTGCTGACCTCAAAATAAAACCACTGGGTGTGCTGGGAGCAATTAGCATCCGCATTCAGTATGAGGTCATACTCATTCCTGGAGAGGAGAGGAGAGGAGAGGAGAGGAGAGGAGAGGAGAGGAGAGGAGAGGAGAGGAGAGGAGAGGAGAGGAGAGGAGAGGAGAGGAGAGGAGAGGAGAGGAGAGGAGAGGAGAGGAGAGGAGAGGAGAGGGCCTGGTATTACTTATGTATACTATATACTGTGTTTGCGCAAGAGAGATCAATAAAAAGTTGAAAAGAGAGTGAGAGTTGTTGTCCATATATAGTACCTGCGGACCTGGACAGCTTTCCTCAGATTCCCACACTCAAACTTAGAGAAGAACTTCAAGGAGTTTGTCCTCTCAGACGAACACTGAGGACTAAGACATGCGCGCGCGCGCGCACACACACACACACACACACACACACACACACACACACACACACACACACACACACACACACACACACACACACACACACACACACGGGATTGGGAGGAAGAAATAGAGAAATGAACAAAAGAGAGAAAAGATAATGTGTAGAGTGTAAATGTGAATCCTTTCAACATTTAATTTCTTTTGACATTTCAATGTTTCTGCAGGTCTCAAAACATTAAATAGATCGACTTTTTAAAGATCATTTTAATACCAATATTCACACTCACAGCTATGATGGCAAAAAATAGTATGAAGGATAAGAAACATCAGTATATGATTGAAACGGAAAAAGGTTCTCTCCTCTGTGTGCAGCTCTCCGCTGGGCCGGGTTGCCTACCCTGGGCCCGCGGAATTGACTCAAAATGTGAAGCCAATTTGAAAAGGGTGGAGATTAGCTGCACACAAACACGGGTGTGTGTGTGTGTGTGTGTGTGTGTGTGCGTGCGTGCGTGCGTGCGTGCGTGCGTGCGTGCGTGCGTGCGTGCGTGCGTGCGTGCGTGCGTGCGTGCGTGCGTGCGTGCGTGCCTTCATCTACCTGGGATCCTCCAGGTCAAAGACTACCTCGTTGATGACGTCATCAGGATTTAGGAGACGCTGGATATCCTCAAACACTTTCTGCCTGCATGCGTGCACACACACACACACACACACACACACACACACACACACACACACACACGCATTACTGTGCAGTATTGTATAGTTATGGGTTTAAGTGTGATTATATAATATATATATACATATATACGGTAGGTAGAATCCCACTTCAGTGTGGCAAGGTAGGCCGTGTAAAACATTATTTTGTTTCAGTCCATTGGCTCCAATAACATTTAGCCTTTTGATATCAACGTCAGCCTACACTGACGTTTCTATTCATTCATAGAAATGGGTCCGTGACTCAAACATGAGTTCCATGGATTCAATGTTTTGGGAAACACTGGTCATCATAACACCTCCTCAGCACCAGCTCCACAGACTCCAGCTCAGTGATCATCAGCACATGAATGAATAAATAGCCGCAAAGCCTCCGTCTATAGTTTGCCACATGGAAAATTGCAATCAGATGAACAATTTGCAGCCGAGCGCAATTTTGTCTTAAGGGCAAGGGCAAATTGCACTCAGCTGTGACATTTTACAGGTGTCATTTGCACCGTCATCATTAGCACACTATTTGTTGTGAGTGAGTCAGATTAGAGCCCTGCTATTGGGGGATTGGGATCCTGGAAGTACCTACGAGACCCAACGCAAATCTCACAGACAGGGGTTTATTTTTGTCTTTATTGCTGTTAGTGGGAATAACCAATTAAACCCCCTATACGGATAACATTAATATTAAACAATGATATCAATAAATAAGAACTACTATGTTAGTTCCATTGATCCAACGTGGAACACAATCGATGATAGGTCATACAAATGAACATACTTTCACATGGGCCTTGGTTTCTGGTTGACCATGTTATTTCAAGCAGATAGGACACCAGGTGCACTGCCATCTTTATTGTACTTCAGACATTGTTGCAATTTACTCCCCCATCACAGAGAGAGACAGACAGCAGACATAAAAATAAGCTTTCAAAAAGTTGCACTTTGAGGATATTAAATGCAGAACTTCCTGGCGAGGTTGTGGATGTCTCTAACCCTGAGACAGAAAGTAAGGTAGAGGCATTCATTCCAATCACCATATAGGTTGAGGACATGCCTGTCTTAATAGGACCGGTCTCTTCCAGACTGACAAGCCCTCCTTCCACGCTGCATGAGTGCTTGCTGAACGTTTTAACGAGCATGAAAATGAGTGACCTCCCGTCTCCTCTACCTTGGCCTAGACACCAAATCTCAATCCAATTTAACACTTGATTGGCGATTCAGAACTGCACCTGGGTCAGTGTTCTTTTCTTCTTTTCCTCATTTGCGTACCACCTAACATTTTTTTTCTCTCTCTTCTTCTTCTTCTTTTCTTCTTCTCAAAAATGTGACTGTTGCCATGGATATCTGACGCTTGAATAAAACCCATCAACCTTTTTCTGACCTTTTCTCTCCCTCTTTCATCCAAAATTATAGTACACTTCCTTTCCTCCCTCCATCTGTCAGTCTACTGTAGCTGGACACTATTTCCATATCATCCTGTTCTCCACAGTGAGTACTCGAGAGTTTGAAGGACACTGGTGGCAATAGCTGAATGGGTAGAGAGGCCGCCTTGGAAACAGAATGTCCCAGGTTCAATTCCCGCAATGGAGTTATCCCTGAGCAAGACACTTGACCCCTAACTGCTTGCCCTCTCCACATGACACATGTGCACACACAGCCAGTTGGTGTTCCCTATCATTGTCTTTGTTGTGTATTCCTAAAATCCTGTACAAATAGTGTTGAAGAGAATAGAAGAGAAGAGAAATATACTTAAATCCATACGGGTCTTTTCCCCATAATGATTAGTGGCCTGCTTGCTCTTTGGTAAAGCACTTGATAAAAGCAGTCCCTTCCAATTATAGAACACAGACAGAAGCAAAGGCGACAGGCGGAAAAAAAGAGAGACCATTTCGGTTTGAAATTAGACAGAGCTTGAAAGGTCTCTTACATTAGGCCTAATCTCATTCCACACTCTGGACAATTTACTCACAAAGCAGCCCCAACAAAATAGCCTTAATAGTAGTTCTGTTAAGGGAGTACAGACTTAAGTGTTCCTTTTTTTTAAATATATTATTTATTTATTTATTTATGGCCGCATACGTACTGGCATTTTTTTTTAGATAAAGTTCACAGTGAAATTAGGTCTTTAACATTTTTTAAATGTCAGCGTCTGTTGGTGCTGAGAAAACGTCTCAGACATTGGAAAGACCACAGACCAGTAGACTTTGAACCAGCGACGGCTCCATAAAATTGTGACTGGGGGTGCTATGGGGGCTGGCTATTTAGAGGGGGGGCTAATGAATCTTGGTTTACATAGAAGTCAGTCAATTGGGCTTGTTTTGAGGGGGGGCTTAGGTGGGGCCAAGCCTCCACCAGAGGGGGCTAAAGCCCCCCCCTGGAGCCCCCCCTGCTTTGAACTGTTGTTGTACGTACACATAACATACTAGTACAGACATCATAACATAACAGAAACATAACACAAATAGTTGCAGACACAAAAACATTCACATGCATAGCCAGAAACACAGACTGCACAAGCACTAATAAACCCAAATATGAGTACACGTACACTTCAACGAGACAGAGAGTACGTACATTTTGTAGATGAAGAGATAATATAATGTTCAACATATTATAGAGACTGTGTGAGCCCTGGGCCCCATGTCTTATTTACTTAACGTATCTGCAGTTTACAAAAAATAAAATAAAAAATGCCATATGGCACTGGTACAGTGGTTCTCAACCTAGGGGTTCCCATGTGATTTTGTTAGGGGGGTCCCCAGATGACAGTGAAGTGACTGAGTGAGTGAGTGAGTGAGTGAGTGAGTGTATAAGGACTTTTAAGACCTTTTTGTGTTGGCCATAATGAGGTTTCCACCCAACAGCAATGATAGAATGCTCCGAAAGAAAATAAGACCAACTATTTCACAACCATTCCCAAACATTGTCTTCCCTTATATGCTCCAACTTGTCATGAAATTTACGACTGCACTAATATATTTATCAACCGACCGCTGAGATAAATCAATGAAGGCTGAATGCACAAGACTCCGTCTGGGCTCTTCATTGTAAGGTTTTGCAGGCCTGTGGAAGAAGCTGTCTCACGGTCCCCAACAAGGGGATAGAGAATGTCTCTCCAAACAAAGTTTTCACATCAGCAGCATTTCGGTCCAGCTGGCTCACTGTGATTAACCACATATTCAAAGACGGAGCTTTGTAATGTCTCTCTCTCCCTCTCCCGCCCCCCCCCCACCCGATCCACTGAACTCATGCTGAACTCACACAGCCACCAGATATGTGGTGTCCCTAATACTTGGCAGTATCTTCACAAAACATGCACACATCACATTACTGTCTGTCTACACATTATGCATGTAATGCTGTCAACACAATATGGCCTCTCATCTCAATGTCCTAAACTGCAGAGTTTTGTGATTTTCAGTCAGCTTTTTACAAAAGTGTATTACTTTTTTTTGCTAAACTACAGTAGGACTACACTAAAACGTCTGTTGTCCCTATTTATATCAACATTAACTATATATTTTTTAATCAAGATTTGTCAACATTCTTTACAACTTTCAAAAACAGAGGATAAGCTCTACAATTCATTGTGAGCTAGATCAGCTACTTTTGAATAGCCACAGTATAAAATAGGGGCTGGCTAAAGTGGTAAAACTGTATATTCATTAAAGCCTTACTACAGTATGTAACTTTTTTTTGTCCAATCTGTATGTTAGGGTATAATATGTCAATACTATATAACTGTAACTTATACAATTAGGTGGTTGTATTTTGTCCCCCTGCTCTTGGACATTTAGATCTGTTGGGTCAAGATTCAATTTATCCCCTGAGCAAGGCTCTATTAGCTCAATGTTAAAAATGTCAGCACAAATCAAACAAAATCATTATCTATTACTAGAATTTCGCGGCCGCTTTGCGGCCGCTCATCCCAGAGTTACGTTGCCGCGCACTATGGGAAGAAGGAAATTGCGGGAGTTGACTCCACATGTAGTAACGGATGGGTTATTAGTTATTATTATGTGTCCTTATTAGTGTAGTGTAGTGTAGTCAACACGTTATGGCTCATACACACTGCCCGGTATTTGCTCCGATTATGCTGTCGGGGAGCATTTTTGGCGCTGGCCGACAAAAACGCTGATCTGACGTTAAGCGGTGCCCAAAAGGTAGATCAGGATCTACCAGTATAGATCACAAAGGCTTTGCAGTTAGACCACATGACATGGCCCTAAAAATATATATAATTTTAATATAAAAAACGATTTTTGCATCTGCCGCTTGAAATGACCTGAGATGACTTGATTGATTGACATCAAAAAGGGCCTGTCAGCTCAAACACACAATGCAATACTTGTTGTTGCGTACAATCATCAATAGCAAAGTCAAATACCAAAAATAAAAACCCTACCATTTCCATTTCCATTTATTTCCATTTTGTGTGTGTGTGTGTGTGTGTGTGTGTGTGTGTGTGTGTGTGTGTGTGTGTGTGTGTGTGTGTATATAGTTGATTATATATATATATATATATATATATATATATTCATTAATCCCTGTAGGCTACCCACATATTGGTAGCCTATATTAGCCCAATATTGTCGTTACACATTTCACTTGAATAATGTTGTGTGCGCACGTGCGCGTGCGGAGAAAGACAGTTATTTACTGAAATTCAAGATTATAACGTCCTGTCTCACTGATGCCGTGTATAGGCTGCACGGCTATTCCTGTGTGTGTGTGTGTGTGTGTGTGTGTGTGTGTGTGTGTGTGTGTGTGCGTGCGTGCGTGGCGTGGCGTGGCGAGAGAGAGAGAGAGATCGTGGCTTCCAGGCGTGCGTGTGTGTGTGCGCAATCAAATGTACTCGGCAGTATGGCTGGCAGGCGAAATGGCAAATTCGAACGGTGTAATTGTAATAGTTTGGAAGAAACCAAAATATGTCAAACACCAATATTTATGTAACTAAGAGATTCGCTGAGAGATCGATATTTAATATACAGAGATTTAGAAGGAACAAGCAAAATCGTGAGGCGAAAGTTCCTCTCCTTCCTCGTTTTTTTCTCCTGCGGGCTGTGGAGTCCGGACAGTGGACAGGACTGTCAGGGAGAGTCGGAGAGCAGCAGAGGCTGACAGGCAGAGCTAGTAGCCAATTAAAAGACGGAGTAGTAGTTGCCAGGTTCGCAAATTGTAAGCGAGTCGTAGTGTGTGTTGAATGGCATTTGAATGGCATTTGTGGGCTTGTGAATGAATTTTCTCACATGTCATTTGTGCTCACTTGCATAGACCTGGCGTGTTGCGAACAGTTTTTCATGCGCACATCTTTTCATTGGCTAGTGCGCACATGCCACGTGACAACTTCTCTCTTGTTAATATAGATACATTTGAGAAGTTGTACCCAAGTGCCCAGGACAAGGGACCCAAAGTCAACAGCTACGTCATGCCGAGACTGCCCTACTCACTACGGCAACGCCGTCCTTCACACGGCAGTGACTTCACAAACTTACCCTCCGCGTCGTTCGGCCGCTATCTCCTCATGTCGTGCCGAACGCCGAGCCTCAACACCACCCGCGGAACAATGGCCATTGCACTGCCACCACAATCGCCTCCCTTCCACACTCACGCCGGCAATGCATTTCTTTACTACAAACACTATCGCCCCAAGCAACCACACCCCAGCACGCACACACTCACACATTTTGGATCACATCGCGATGCAGCTGAAATGGCACACACACACACACACACACACACACACACACACACACACACACACACACACACACACACACACACACACACACACGCCACAAAACGTGCAGTCGCCTGCCAAGTTCCTCTGCACATTATTTATTTCCCAGTCCCACCACGGACTCACGCGCACGTGTGTGTGCAGTTTGATTTCAGCATCACTAATCAAAATAATACAAAACAAGTTAACAACACATAATAATAGTAAGTAAAGTGGAGTCTGTCAAATCCCACAATTTCCTTCTTCCCATATTGTGCTGCAACGTTGGATTGGATTGGGCGGCGAAATTCTAGTACATCACATTCTGCTGATTGTGGATAGGCTAAGTTTATATTCTTACTTCCCCATAAGTAGCTGTATAGAAAATAGACCCTAATTTTCCCACTCATAGCAGTTACCTTCCAAACTGAAATATAATGCCAGTAGAAGGACGAAGCAAAAAGCCCCTCATCAACATTGACATAATGAAAGATTGTTTACGAACATTTTGAAATCCGCCTCGACTGATTCCATCTAATCCTACAGATGACCTTAAATAACGCACTCTTGCTGAACAGACATGAATGTCTGCTGATTCAAACTGAACTGTTACTTGGAAACAAAAACAAAATACTGTCAACTGCTATGAACAGGGATCAACATAATAATGAAGAGGGACATACAAATGCAAACACAGTTTAAATGAGGAGAGTGAAATACAAGCATTATCTAATCTAAAAAGATAAAGAACCAGTTTTATACCTGCTCGTCTACAGTTCACTACTCGTTCAATTTTTCCACATTTTGTTTTGTTACAGCCTCATTTCAAAAGGGATTAAAATCAATATTGTTTCTCATCGATCTACACACAACAGCCCATAATCACAAAGTGGACATTTATTTCTAGCATTTTTGTACATAAGTATTCACACACTTTGGAAGAAGTTCAGAACCACCATGACTCTTCCTAGAGCTGGCTGCCCGTCCAAACTGAGCAATCGGGGGAGAAGGGCCTTGGTCAGGGAGGTGACCAAGAACCCCATGATCACTCTGACAGAGCTCCAGCGTCACTCTGAGGAAATGGGAGAACCTTCCAGAGGGACAACCATCTCTGGCCTTTATGGCCAGACGGAAGCCTCTACTCAGTAAAGTATACCATGCGTCCTCTTTTGGGGGGCTGTCCCGTGTTTTTTTAAATAAATTCCTTCAAATGTCTGGGGTTTTACACATATCTGTACGCTCACAGACCATTCAGACCAATGTGTATTACAATGCACGTTCAATGGTTCGTAGTGGAAAAACACTGTGGGAGGCGGACTTTCAGCCCAAACCACGGAATGTGTATTATTCATAACTCTGCATGCGCGCTTACAGCACTGGTCCCGACAGCAGGTCAGAGAAAGGCTTGCTGTCTGCAGATAGACTGTTGTATCTTCTTGCTCTACGTGAGGAAAGCTTTAAATGCCAAAGAACTATCTCATCATTGACATGCAGAAAAAGTAGGCTACTGTTTTCTTAGCTTTGTGACTGACCAATGAGAAGCAGATTGTATTGTCTGCAAAGGAACTATGTGTCTGTCACAAATAAAAGTTCTGTCCTGCAAGCCCATGTCATGTCAACAACACAGACAAGGCAGCTGTGCGCGAGGCGAGTCCTTCTGCAAATTAAATTGACTGAATATTATTTTGTACAACCAAGCAAAGCATAAGATATGATGCGGTTTGGAGAATAGGCTGGTCTCTCTTTTTATAAGAGATAAGCCATTGCATACAGGTTCTCAAACCTTTTAATTTCAAGGACCCCCATAACTCTGAGAGTAAGACCAAATGGACCCATAAGAGTCCCATTTGATTCCATTTGTACAGTATGAGAGTTAAAAGTTATAAAAGGGTCCATTTGGTTCCATTTGTACTAGTTACACTCTCAGAGTTACAGACCTGTAAGGGTCCATTTGGTTCCATTTGTACACTCTCAGAGTTACAGACCTGTAAGGGTCCATTTGGGTCCATGTGTTACACTCTCAGAGTTACAGAGCTATAATGGGTCCATTTGGAACCCCCTCAAGGAACCATGATGGTCCCTGGATCACACCTTTGAGAGCCACTGCTTTAAATAAATACATAACTAATATATATTTGATGAAATTTAGGAGCATAACCTTTTTGTTATAGATTATTTTGATATCTGAATTTAATTCAAACAGAACCACGCACGCACGACACATGCACACATATGACGTGCACGCGCACAATGCACACGCGCATGTGAACTCACAACACAACATACAGTATATTATGTGAACTCTTTTTGGTAATTCAGAATATGGTAACACTATGACAGCCATAGTGTTTGCCAAAAGGCACCTAATCGACTCTCAGACCATGATTACCAAGATTCTCTGGTCTGATGAAAGCAAAATAGAGCTTTTTGGCCTGAAGGCCAAGAGTCAGGTCTGGAGGAAACCAGGCACCGCTCATCACCTGGCAAATACCATCCCTACGGTGGCGGCAGCATCATGCTGTGGGGATGTTTTTCAGCGGCAGGAACTGGGAGACTTGTCAGGATAGAGGGAAAGATGAATGGAGCAGTGTACAGAGACATCCTGGATGAAAACCTGCTCCAGAGCGCTCAGGACCTCCGACTAAAACAGGACAACGACACCAAGCACAAAGCTAAGATAACGAAGGAGTGGTTTGAGGACAACTCTGTGGAAGCCCTTGAGTGGCCCAGCCAGAGCCCAGACTTGAACCCCATTGAACATCTCTGGAAGGACCTGAAAATAGCTGTGCAGCGACACTCCCCGTCTAACCTGACAGAGCTTGAGAGGATCTGCAGAGAAGAATGGGAAAAATACCCCAAATTCAAGTGTGCCAAGCTTGTAGCATCATTCCCAAAAAGGATGTAATTGCTGCAAAAGGCACCTCAACAAAGTACTAAATATTTCGAAAATACTTTTTTCACTTCATCATTATGTGGTGTTGTGTGTAGATTGATGAGTTTTTTTTTTATTTAATCCCTTTTGAAATGAGGCTGTAACAAAACAAAATGTGGAAAAAGTGAAGGAGTGTGAATACTTTCCGGATGCACTACACGATTCTATATCCATCCTTCTCCACCGTTTCTGTCTGTCAACTCTAAGACATCAAAGGGGGCTTGAAGTTGAGCCCCTGCCCTTTTACTCTCTGTAAAAATTGGCAAATTGCCCTCTCCAGGCCATGAATGCAGCATTTACTATGTGTAGAAATCCATGTTGTAGTAGTACACTGCATCTTTAGCAGCTAAAGTAAAGAGTGGATGGGGTTGTCCCCCAAAAATAGCTGATCTACAAGCTCTCAACAAGCCACAGTGTGACGCGATCGATGACAGCTTGTAGATTCCTTTTTAGGGAATTTCAGCCTCTGCCTCTCTTAACATTCTCTGCACATCCCTGTGTAGGCCTACTGGTTAGTATTAGTCTGTTACTGCCTTTGTTACACTCACTGACATTCTGCATAACTTCACATTGGCAGCTACAAGGTACAAGGCTTTCATTTTCAATGGAAGCCAGCGACATGAACATACCTGTACAGGTACATGTGACATTTGTAGCTCTGCTACAAAAGCTACAAAACAGCTACGAAGCTACAAATAAGTTCTGCTACAAAGCTACAACATGCTGCGTAGCTTTGTATGTTTTGCATCTGCCAGTGTGAACGCAGCATTGTTCTAGTTTTCTTTCGTTTTATATTGATGCCCCCTGTCTCTGTTGCTTCTGTTATACTCTGCTAAACTCTGATCCACTCTGTTGCCTCTGATAATAACTGCTATAATATTCTGTTGTTCTGAGTTCTGAGCATCCATGCTGTCTGCAACTTGCCGACAGCATCCCGCACAAAATGTAAACAAGGAACTGAATGTGGTCTCATGCATCTCTGTGGTAACAGAGCTCACTTAGTCTTCCCAACTAGTCTGACATGAGCCATTAGATGAATCGTCTGCAACCTTTATTTTTCCTCCAGAGGAACGCGATTCCGTCGGCAAATGTCCTCCACAGCGCACATTTTTATGTTTTGATGACACATTGTGCATAGCATAAATCTGGTTGTTTTATTTTTGAGTGGTGCAACCACTCCCTTACAGAGCTATGTGTGTGGGTGGGTGGCTTGGTGCGTCTGAGCACGAAAACAGCATGGTTGTTTTTCACCATCTGTGCGCAACCTAACACACACACAAACACACACGCAGTATACTGTATATGGAGATTTCGGGTGTGCCAGTACAGTACAGTACAGTACAGTACAGTACAGTACAGTACAGTACAGTACAGGGACCCCCACACGGTAACTCTGTCATTTCTCAACCGTTTCAGACGCGGGGCGGCTTACCGGAATCGGGCCAGCACCCTGGGTGCGTTCCTGTGGGTCTGGAACTTCCATACCCCCCCCCCCCCCCGGGGACGCCCACACAGAGTTGCACCACTCACTTCACACGGGTGTGATTTTTTATAATTTTTTTCGCATCGCGCAGGCGGGGGAAACTTCAGTTTTCAGCTCCACCCAGCTGAGTGCTGCCCACAGAGGAGCGCAGAGGGGAGAGCACAGAGCAGATAGGGGTTAAGATGTCCATGGGGGGGTTACTTTGACACATCTCCTCCGGAGTCCTAGGCGGGCTCACCAACCGTTCAGCTACGCTCCGTTACACTCCGTTTCCTCTGATTTACCCGATATGCTCTTTTAAACTCTGTTATACAATGTCACCTCGGCTATACCAGGTGATAATTTTAGCGTTCAGTGGATAGAGCTGATGTCTATTACTCTATATAATGTGTAAAATGTGTTTATTATCACAGTTATTGTAATTCTGTTACACATAGTTACATAATAATTATGTATGTATTCTGTGAACTCTTCCTGGAACTCTTTGCAGATAGTGATAGTGAAACTTTCTGAATTAATTAAAAGAAATGGAGACAGAATTTTCTCTGAGGTCAATGCTTTGCTTAACCTTTTACAAACCTATACTGCAGTAATTTGTTCAGTTTTTCTTTCTTTTTTTATTAAACAAAAAATAATATCTTATTGTATCTGTACAGTAGCTCTGGTCCATAGCTCTAATGCGTTGCATTTAGAGCTATGTTACTGTCAACTTCCGGAGCTCGCATGAATGCAGACCAGCCTCTCATCTTTAGCGTAAATAAAAAGAACACTTTTGCTACTCACCAAAACAAAGGCGGGTCGTGTCATTAGAAAGCCTACTGTCCTTAGTGGAAGCACTCTGAGCCCCCCACCACACATATAAAAGGTACTTTTTGGACAGAAAGGTATTTTTTTCACCGGAGGAAAAATATTCTCTATGACTATGAGGCAATTATCTGGGCAATATCGGTAGAGGGCGCATTGGAGTAACTAAAAGTATATATATTTTTCGGTGGAAACAAAATCCCTTTTTGGCCAAAAAGTACCTTTTATACGTGTGGTGGGGGCTCAGAGTGCGTCCACTAAGGAAAGTAGGCTTTCTAATGACACAACCCGCCTTTGTTTTGGTGAGTAGCAAAAACGTTATTTTTATTTACGCTAAAGACAAGAGGCTTGTCTACATTCATGCGAGCCCTGGAAGTTGACAGTAACATAGCTCTAAATGCAACGCATTAGAGCTATGGACCAGAGCTATCTGTACAGTATCTTGCGTTTTTGACTTCCTGGAACTAATTGTTTTTTAGGAATTGTGAAGTGTACATTTTCATTGGGTGTATAATAATGTATTTATAAGAGAGGGAAGAAAAAAAAAGAAAAGTGAGTGCGTGTAGGCAACAATGACGTCTCCAGCTGAAGAGGTGTGAACGAGTGGATAAAGGGGGAGAGCGGTCGAATGGGCCGATATAGTCAGACTGAGTAGTAGTGAATTTTTTTCAGACTTCCTAGTGTTAAAGGGAACCAGTAAAGAATCTGACCTTTCAGAGGGAATCATTAAGGAATGTGAATGGTTAAAACCCTAAAGGATCTCACCCCTAAACAGCCCACTGTGGTACAGCAGGGTAGCCTATACGTACCTCTGTACTTTGGGCTTGCGTGGAGGCATGGGTTCGTTTCCTGGCGGTGGGAGGTGACCCCAAAAGTCAGGGAAGGCCAGGATGTTGAATCCGGGGATGGATTTGGCGAGCACGGCTGCGGCGCGATAGAGCCGGCGGTCGTGGTGGGGGATACCCGCTCCGATATGTCTCTCCGCCAGCGTGTCCACCATGGTGCGACGACGCTGGGCCTCCTCGGCACCCTCCTCGGCACCCTCCTCTTCTCTCTGCTCTCTCGGACCGTGGTTCCCCCTAAAGAGCACAGCACAACGAGGTGACAGACTACACGGAGGAGAAAACAAGTTGCTATGAGAGGCAGCGGTTCCAAAACCTTTTATATCTCCAGACCCAAGAGAGAAATGTTATGTCTCCCGTGGGACTCAAACTAGTGAGAATACCCGATCTACATAACAAGCTCCCATGCAGAGCTTGCCAGCTGTGCTATTTTCAATACTTCTTAAGAGTTAGTTTTTCTAATTTATGGATTTTTTTGTATTATTATTCATGCCGGGGAAATATCCGCACATCCTCATTGTTCAGATGGAATGGAGGTAGAGGTGCGTTGGGCAGTAACAAAAAAGTCTGGCACACTGCTCTAGCCTCTTGCTCAGCAGCATCAGCTTTTATTCAAATTGACAGACCGAAACTGAAACGGTC
Source organism: Protomyctophum parallelum (assembly GCF_964188405.1). Classification (NCBI taxonomy): domain Eukaryota; kingdom Metazoa; phylum Chordata; class Actinopteri; order Myctophiformes; family Myctophidae; genus Protomyctophum; species Protomyctophum parallelum. The sequence continues at coordinate 35,071,848 of NC_139700.1, read as the reverse complement.
GCTCTGCACCTTCATGTTTAAAAAAGACAAAAAAAGTTTGAATTTGTTTTTAGCAGACAGGACAAAGAATCATCTAAGCCATAATAGATTTTGGCCCCTCCCCGAAAAGGCCTATCTTTCCTGAACCCTTATCCATAATTTTAACATTATGGATAATTACTATGGACTATCAGATGGTTCTTTGTCTCAACTGCTAAATTGAAAATATTCTATGGAACATTTTTGAACATCTTTTGAAATAATAATGATTAAAACCCAAATGTAGGAAACAAAAAATAAATAAAGGGATATTTACTTGCGACCGATCAACAAAATGGTCCGTGACCCAAGAATGTGTCCCGACTCAGTGTTTGGGAAACAGTGCTTATAATACGGCTAGCATGACCAGCCCTGGCCGAGATTGCCTTCTGTCGTCTGAGGACACGCTTCAAAATAATATCTCAGCGTGCTGCAACAACGCCTTGTACAGGACCTTGACTCTGTTGTTGTTCGATGCACTTTTTTACTTTGTTCCATCGGTGTAAAATGTGTGTGGGGCGAGTCGTTTTATCACCTACCCAGCCTTTATTTGACCTGCACAGTGAGAGGAGGAGTGCTAAAAGGATTGAGAGCGTGTTAAAGGCCCTGACACACTGATTGAAAACGTCAGAAAGCTCGCGTCATCAAACCTGTCAAATCTGTTCAAAACCTCTTCGAGCCTCGATTCTATTTTGGAGTAACCTCGCGTCACCAGGCTGTCCATCTCAGAGGAAAGCCTGGTATTCGTTGCAAACTGGCCTGTGTGATGCGGTATGGAAAAAAGAAAAAATATATAATATATTGTGTTCCGATTGGCGCTGAATTGATTTTGATCCCCACATAATGCAAATTAATTTGTTTTAGTCTCACTAGTTGCGCCATGACTTAGAATAAAAGATGGATTTTTTTTAATGCTTTTTGTTGTGGCTTTCACCTTTATTTTATATTTTTTAGGGAAGGACAGACAGTAGGCTGACAGGAAATGGGGAGACAGTTGGGGGGAAGACATGCAGTAAAGGCCGTAGGGATCGGGAGTCGAACACGCGGCACACTGCCAGACTGGATTACCAGCCAAGGTGCCTGGACCACTGAGCCATGGCCCAGGCCGACAATGTATCAAAAGAAACAAAATTGTTAAAACACATTTTCTACTAGGGGAATCATTTTGGAGGTCCACAGCACCAGAGTTTCTGGACGTGGTACATCTTTTTTTTTCTTTTCAAACTTGTATCGCAGTGTACGGGATTAAAACAATGATCAATTTTAATAAAAAGAAAAGAGAAGATGCTTAAAAATTATCTCATGTGAATAAAGAAGGCACGGAGCATGGTAAGAGTTCTTCTTCAGACGATTTCCCCTTACCTCGCATCCCTCCCTTTGGTCCGAAACGTAGGACAGCTGTTGAAGTCGGAGGGCTTCAAGTGGGAGGCATCTGGAGAGGAACCAAACAACAAGGCCTTGCTTGCATTGTAGAGATTTACAGTGTGTGTTTACCCCCACGTTTAATAATAACACCCTCACAAGAAATCATTAAGGATACAAATGATCTCAAATCAGCTACAGGTTATTATTTCTTCAGGGGTTATCAGGTTATAATTCCATTTGGGGAATTAGAATGCCTACCAGAGAGACACGACGGGGAGCAGAAAAGATAGGGCACGGGGAGAGGAATATATGCGCCCACTAGCCTCATAAGTAATTTTCATCATGTTTAAAACATCGACACCAGGGAACGCCCAGAGATGGAGACTCCTGCAGCCCAGTTATCACAGCCCGCGGGCACCCTTTGACTCGTGAAAAACCTCTAATTGACCGTTGAAAACTTCCCTCGAAAAAAGGAACGCAGAGCATTATACAGAAGCCCTGGGTAGAAAAACATAATTATATTCATGCATATGTATTTTCTATTTTTTAATTTAGGATAAATTAATAAATAAATAAAACATAGTCTCAGGCAAAAATATGCTGGCCACACTTCACGTTCATCATATCATTATATCATGATATCATCATCACATTATTATTGTCTGTAGGCCAAATAAAATAAACCGATAATATCATTTTAGCCTAAATAAAATGTCTGACTGTACTCGTGCTGTTTAATAAAGTATTCAATCAATAAATCAAGCAATAATAATAATAACTAGAACTGCACTCTGTCGAGTGCATACTTGCTTGTTGCACACTAGTAGGCCATAAATGGACAACTAGTGCGCAAGCAGAGTGCGCAAGTCCTTTCGACTGCTGTAAACTGTCAAATCGCAGTATCTCTGTGAAGGAACGTTTGAAATGTATAATTTTTAGATGTAACTATTTGCTACCTACCTACTTTATGCATATAAACACCTAGTATTATTAAGTATGATTCAAGTTTCTATCTATATAAGTTTGGGTGAAGAGCTAGTCATACATATACACACCACGTACTCTGGTCCCAGCAGATCAGGCACAACTTGCTATTTTATTTTTACTGATTATGTATATAGTATACGTATGACTAGCTCTAAATGATGACGTAAGAGATATGGTCATTTGTGGTCGTTTGGTCCCAGCAAAGCAGGCATATACTATATAGGCATATACTATATATAGTATATCTATAGTATATAGGCATATACTATATACGTATATACTATATAGAGTGTGTAGTTGTAAGTTGATTAGCGGTATACTGTGGTTACTTTGCCCCAAAAACCGTGACAGCTGTCCCGCCATTTGATGTTTATGCAAGAAAACAGCAAATCTGTGCCTGGTTTGCTGGGACCAAATGACCACAAATGACCATATTTCTTACGTCATCATTAAGAGCTAGTCATACATATACACACACCACGTACTCTGGTCCCAGCAGATCAGGCACAATTTGCTATTTTATTTTTACTGATTATGTATATAGTATATGTATGACTAGCTCTAAATGATGACGTAAGAAATATATATAGTATATATATAGTATATAGGCATATACTATATACGTATACATATATACTCTATAAAGTGTGTAGCTGATTATGTATATAGTATACGTATGACTAGCCCTAAATGATGACGTAAGAAATATGGTCATTTGTGGTCATTTGGTCCCAGCAAAACAGGCACAGATTTGATGTTTTTCTGCATAAACATCGAATGGCGGGACAGCTGTCACGGCGGAAGAGACCGGGCGAAAACATTACTTGCGCGCTCTGCTTGCGCAAGTAATAATATTGGCTGGGTTTCCTAAATGAAATATGCATAGTGAGTGGGCGTGTGGTTCACCCCTTCACTGTGAACATAAATATTCTGCTCATAGATGTGCCACGCAATGGTAGACCTGAGGCCTGGTATGGTAGGCCTGAGGCCTATATTGGTCGGCATGAGGCCTACCATACCGGCCTGACCGGTCAATAAAAGAAAGCTGAATGCTAGCTTGGTAACTTTGACTGCACAATAGCCTCCCATTTAACCTCCTTGTATAGGCCTATGTTTATTAACCCACAATCTAATGTTATTTCATTTAATTCACTTGCACAATGGGACAGTAGTGTTTTCATATAGGCCTACATTTACCTTGCCGACATCACTTCGCCTCTGAAATTTAATTTAATTATATTTGGACTGCTGGACAGCTGACAGTAGGCTCTCTTCACTCTTAAATGTATTCATGCAGGAGGTCTTACGTGCGCAATGAGGACAGGTATGGCTGTGTTCTAGTCTAGGTTGTCTATTTCTATGTTGTTGTGTTTGACAGTGTTTCCCAAAAAAGGACATAGTGGAACCCCCGACTTACTTCAAACTCACCATGCATGGCCCATGGGAGTGCACTGCACAGCATTGTATAAGTATTCTTGTATAAGATTTATGTTTTTGAGGTAAACATTTTATGTCAAAGGGATGTGTGTGTGTGTGTGTGTGTGTGTGTGTGTGTGTGTGTGTGTGTGTTAGTGTGTGTGTGTTAATGACTATGGAGAAAATGTAAACACACTTCAAATGTCAATGCAGTTCAACAGCAGTGGAACGTACATTTACATCAGAGTACTTTTACTTCTTCCACCAATCCAGTTCAAAGTCTGACCTTCAGCAGAGCTCTGGACCTCCTCATCTGATGATGATGAAGAACTCTCCTCTGGCTCTGAAGATGATGAGTCCAGCTCCTGCATGGCAGACACGGTGACATTACATTAAACCCTACCTAGACGTCATTGACCATATAGTCAAACTTTCCCATGCCAAGGACCCCCCAAATGTTGTGCCAGGGTCCCGTCGCGGATCGCGGTTACAACAAAATGTATGTAGTTTATTGGTTTATTTGGATGGGACAGGGCATATTAATCACTGTTTCAATTGTCCTTTAAAAGCTGTAAAAGTGGGGATCTCCCTCAGTGTGACAGGGAGCTGATGTTTCAGGTGACTATAACAAAAAACGCGATCGACTTTACATGGGCGGTTTCAGGACTCGTTAATAAGTTAATCAGTACTTTTATACCCATTAAAACCGGGACAGCATCTGTGTCATTTTAGATTTTAGTGTTGGCTATTCAAAAATAGTGTGACAACTAGTGATTTGGAAGACATTTGTAGAATCGGCCTCAGGACTCAAATTCTATCAATTCAAAAACTGAAGATAGACGATCTACAAGCTATGCATCCACTGTGAGCCTGTAGATCGGCTGTTGCATTTAATTCATACAGTAAATGTATTTTACCAATGTATGGGTCCCAGTGCGGCCGGGGAGACACCTAATGTAATCTTTTGGGTCTTTCACTGAATTAAAGTTTGGGGAGCCGTGCCTGCATGCTCTCTATAACGTTAGGGCCAGACTGTATGCTAACCATTAGCCCGACATTAGAACATTCATCATGTCGTGAGCCGGACGCTATACTCTGTGTTTTATGACGTGAAACATGATCATGGGCCCGAGACACTCCTTCATTACCTGCCATCTGTCATTGTCAGAGCCGCAGCCAACGCTACGCTATTTCTGTCCAACGCACGCACGCACGCACGCATGCATGCACGCACGCACACACGGACATTGAACACAATTATTATATTAGTAATGTTAACTCCTAAACCTAGTCTCTTAGTCACTCATGAGGCCAGCTAGCCAGGCAACTATTCCACACTCTTCAAATGCTCCAACATACAGTAGACAGTGTGAAAACCAAGAAATGGAAGCTGCCATGTTTGTCATTTCCGTTCATTAAAATATATTTAAACATACGCACGCACGCACGCACGCACGCACACCACCGTTAATTAGTCATGTCTTCCTCTGGTAATAGCCATGTAAGTCATTCCGATAATTACCATGTTTGATATGAGCTCTCTCTCTCTCTCTCTCTCTCTCCCTCTTTCTCTCTCTATGACAATTTGAAGTAGTTGGAAGAAGTCTGAACAAGTCTGTATGGTGGAGATCCTACTTATGAAAACGTAAGTAAAATACAATAGACTACATAATGAGACTAAAGAAGGAAACTGAACAACAGTCGTATTTCTCAAAGCCTGTTACAGATAACAGCAATTAGTTTCATTACACTGTTGTTGTTGTTGTTGTTTAAGCAAGTTGACCTTATTGGTGACTTCACGACAGAAAATGAAGAAAACCGATGAAAACAAAACCAAAAAAGAACAGGTCACCTTTTAGATTTGTTTCACTGACAAGCTAAAAATATTTGTGGGATTGGAATGTCCCAGCAGGTGACAGGTGTACACAGTGTGAATCATATTTTAATCACTTAGTGCTGGGAACTGCCTTATACTGGCATATAATATAGCATATCATTGCTGTCGGGCAGACACTCGGATCTCCATACAGTATGTATAGTAAATTAACTGATCATATTACAGATCTGCAAGCTCAAAACGTGGCACGAAGCGATGCTTTTCTAGCTTGTTGATCTTCTACTTTTGATGCTTTTGACTTTGAATCCTGAAAAGGCATATCAGATTTCCACCTGACAGAGATGCCAATTGAGATTTGAAACCACTGACCACAGAGTGTGATATCACATCACATCACTGACCCCAGAGTGTGATATCACATCACACCACTGACCCCAGAGTGTGATATCACATCACACCACTGACCCCAGAGTGTGATATCACATCACATCACTGACCCCAGAGTGTGATATCACATCACACCACTGACCCCAGAGTGTGATATCACATCACACCACTGACCCCAGAGTGTGATATCACATCACACCACTGACCCCAGAGTGTGATATCACATCACACCACTGACCCCAGAGTGTGATATCACATCACACCACTGACCCCAGAGTGTGATATCACATCACACCACTGACCCCAGAGTGTGATATCACATCACATCGAGGTGCAACATTTTGCGTTGCTTCGACAAGCCTGATAATCTTAGTGTAGTGTAGAGTAATTATTGAAAATCATTTTTTAAAAGGTAGTACGATTTTCACACCAGGTTTAAACAGTTAAGGATTCCTGGACCTTCCCCAGCCCCCGTGGTGGTGGCCATTTCATCCGGCCTGCACCTCTTCTGTCCTTATTGTTGTCACATTCAGTCACATCAGAGGAATGCAATTATTATTATTTGTTTCAGTAAGGCAGTAATCCCATCCTCAGACCCATGAGTGAACTTGATGTAAGCTTCTGTAAGCAATGGCAAACAAGATTAAAGGAAAATAAATCTCTCTCTCTCTCTCTCTCTCTCTCTCCCATAATATGCTATTGACCCACCATCCCTCCAGGCTATCGGATATGTGTCCACATTGATCCCATAGGCTACTGACCCACCATCCCTCCAGGCTATGGGATACATGTCCACATTGATCCCAGGCTACTGACCCACCATCCCTCCAGGCTATGGGATACGTGGTTTGTTTCCCCTAGCATGGCACTTGAACTTAGATACCCTGCAATTGGCTGAGACAGGGGCAAGGTTCATGTGTATAGTCTACCAAGGCACACTTGCCAACATGCCTGCATGCCATGCCTTGTTAGTGATTTAACACTAGAAAGTCTGAAAATTTTTCACTACTACTCAGTCGGCTGAACGGTCAGGGGGACCGTGTTTTTGGTGCGATTTGATTGGCCACTCTCTCCCCCACTCGTCCCTCTCCAGCTGGAGAAGACCTTGTTCAAGCCTGCATCCCATTTCCAACGAATTAAATCATATATGTTTCTTAAATAGTCCTGCATTTGTTTTAAAACCTTGAACACAATATGCACGACATTGAGTTGAGTGATCATCGCCTCCTGCCATCAGAATAAAACACATTTGCACCAGCACTGCAGCACTATGGAGTGGGACATAATACACAAAATGACAATTCACTTCTCCCTTCGGCAGCCATGCAACTTTTCCCTCTTATAGGCCTAGTCCATAAGCTGTGCAATTGTGCATGTAAAAATGTTTTCTAGCTAATCTCTTATACTGTAGTTACACCAATACTGTGGTCAAGTACAATGCAGGTCTCGCACTGTTGAGGTTTACAGATCACACTACTGCACATCTATTTCCACACACACACGTCTTACTGGTGATATCTAGTCAACTAAACTACATTAAAACTATGACAAAAACTAAATGGAATTGTATTCAAAAGACGACTAAACTGAAATCTAAATTTGCTCGCCCCCCCAGACTCGGTCATGGCAGATGGCTGCCCACCCTAGAGTCTGGTTGTGCTCAAGGTTATTTCCTGTTAAAGTGGAGTTTATTCCTTGCCACTATCGCTAAATTCTTGCTCAGGGGGGAAAACGTTGGGTCTCTGCTCTATATGTAAAGTGTCTGGAGACAACTAGTCATTTGGCACTGTAATAAAATTAGAGAGCGAGAGAGAAGAGAGGGGGGAGATTGGGTTAAAGGTAGCTTTCCTACATTTAGTTTTTAATTATTATTATTTCAGATTAGCTATTTTCACTACTTCGAGTCCCGGGCAAAGGTCTAATTTCTCTTTTGGGTCTTGAGCTAAAATGTTTGGGAACCAGTCCGAACCACTGCTGGCATCAATGTGAAACAGTGGATGGCTTGGATGTGAAGGATCTCAAATGATTCCCCTGACCTGCCTGATAATGGTCTGCTCAAAAATAGACTGAGCACAAGGTCTCACATTGCTGATGGCCACCACCGTGAAGGACTATCGGTCAAGACACAAATTATACCTACTGCACAAGCGGTGCTGGGAAGTTTGTGATGCACCCTTTCTGCATGAATGACCTCAATCATTATCCGAAAAAAGTCCCTCAAGTAGATGAAGAGAATACTTGGGTCAATTATTTATAGACAGAAATGATGCAATGTCACACTATATTATGTGAACCTCAAGGATTGGCAGTTTATTTCTTGAAGTTGCAAATAAACAATCTAGTTAGTGTGACAATAGGCAGGCTATAGGGGGAAAAATGACAAGTCAAACAACGCAATTAGGAGCAAAACAGCAGCTGGTGAAACTACAAAGGGATAACAGGGCTCACCATGCTGCATAGGCTACTAAAATTATATTTAAGTATATATCGTCGCTGTCGGGCAGAAACCTTTCATCTCCATGTTTCATCTTTTTGTAAATGAATGCCCTGGTTCGGGCATCTAGTATGCTTCAGAGTGTCAACTATAGGGAGGTCCTTGGTGCACCAGATGGGGGGATTACAGCTCCACACTGACCTTGGAACGCCTCAGGATCCCCCAGGAGGAAGTGGCTAATGAAAGGTAAGTGTAGGACCTCAATCTGCCGGAACTGTTGGCTCCGCGACCCGACTCTGGATAATCGTTTGAAGATGGATGGAATGCCCTACTCCTACTTCATCATACAAGAGTGCCACACACAAGTTGTGAAAATAGCAGATCTACAAGCTCACAACACCTCATGTAGAGTGGCTATTTTCACTTTTACCGTTTTGGACATATGAGGTTTCAACTGAGTTACCTGCAGGATACCTGCACACCTTAAGGTCGATTTGCTCAATAATTGTTCAAATTAAAAGTCCTCCATAAAAGTCCGGCTGAACAACAGCTGGACCAACAGCTGTTGTCACTTTAACCACATACTTACAGCAAACGGCAGACAGAGGACAGGAAGAGTGAGCATACTGTACTGTAGGTGCCATATGGCTGATTGATACTTTTTTTATGAGCCGCTGCCAACTTTATAGCAAGCTCACAACAAACAGCAATGTGACACATTGTGAGCGTATACGTCAGCTATTCAGTCACTGTTTTCATTATGTACGATTATTCCTTGCGCAGGCAGAGTGCGCAAGTACTGCGACCGGCTGGGAATGTGTATGTATGTGTAAAGTTCTTTCCTAGTTCCAATCCAAAGGACATGAAAGGACACAACTCCGTAATGCTGCAATGTCTCCCTCGACCAATGTAAATGGTAGCATGGTTGGTATCATTAAGCAGCATTTCAAACATGCAGGTAAATAAACATTAAATAAACATTTTAAGTTTACAGACCATTGGCATCTTTGGGTTGAACTTGACTCCTGAAAGAACTTGGAGCTTCTCTCTGGTTTCTGTTTGTTTGAGTGCCCTTTTAAACCTCTTCAGGTGCTCCTAACGAGCAGCAGCCATTTTGCTGCTGTACTCTGGGAAGTGTAGTTTGAGTGTGACGTTGACCATATATGGAAGATGTCTGGCAAAAGCTCCACTCCTGAGTTTTGACTCAACAGTATGTATGTATGTATGTATGTATGTATGTATGTATGTATGTATGTATGTATGTATGTATGTATGTATGTATGTATGTATGTATGTATGTATGTATGTTAGTGCTGCCGTAATTGTCCAAAAATTGGATTTGGATATTCGTTTTAAAAACCCACGTGGATTAGAGCAATTCGACCCATTCGGATTTCAGATTTCAATTCGAGCCATTCGGATTTATTAATAATTATATTTACACCAATACAACCTGATACATAACATTTAAGATCGCATTGCTGGCGCAACTCTCTCTCCGCGCATTGGTGCTGCTGAAAAGCGAGTTGGAACACAACGCATGCATTCTCCCTTCTCCAGTAAAACTTTTTTTTTCTTAAATGAGCAATCCTACCACACAGCCTTATCAAAACGAGGCACGGAGGCAGTATTAATTGAATTCACAGAACAGAACACTGCATTGCTGCTGCTGCTGCTGCTGCCGGACCCGGCACCACATTTCATTCTTACGCATTTTATTTATCTTCTCATAATTTCCTGAAGGATAAAGTCGCTTCATGATTCTCCCGTCAGTCCGAAACAACACCGACCCAGATTCTGATCACTAGATACGCTGTTGACAGAAGATTTCACCATTCTGAGCGGCCTACACTCACTGCGCAAAGAACGTAAAAGGCTCCCGCGGCCCTGCACGCCCTGTGCTCACTACGCAGGCTGCGCTGCTAGGAAGAGTACGAGGCAGAGATGATTTATTCTTTAATGTATGCCGGTGTCGGCGTGTCGCGTGGCAAATATAACTAATCTACAAGCTCACAAGTCACAACGCGTCGCTTACCCATGGCACCGTCTCGCGAAAACTAATAATAATAATAAATAAAATATATTTTGTATTATTATTTTTAATTCTGAGCTTAATTTGATATATTCGGTTATTCATTTATTTTTTGGATTCGGAAATGGATTTGGAAAACGAATATTCGTTGGCAGCTCTAATGTATGTATGTATGTATGTATGTATGTAGGTAGGTGTCCTCCAACAGCCAATAAGGGACCACCATTCTTGGTGATGTAACTCTGGGTTACTTCAGTAATCTCAGTTTATCAAGCGAATCGAGTGAGAGAATCGCCTAAGGGTGATGCCATTTCCATTGCATAAACAAAGAAATTTTCAATCTACTCATGAATCAATGGTGCATCTGTCACGGTGTGACATGGCAGGCTGTCAGTGACAGAAGACGTCTGTCAATAACCTGTATGCCAACGTGTGTAGGCGTAAGGACCTCAGTCCTCCCTGCCTGTTGATGTAGCACATCGTCGCTGTGTTGTCGGTACAGACCAGGACATGTCAACCCCGTATGAACGGTTCGAACGCTCGCAACGCAAAGAAGACCGCTAGGGGTTCCAGATAATTGATATGAGCGGACCGCAAGGTTCCATCTCATGTCCCTCTGGCTGACCTGCCTTCGTGGGTGGGGCCCCACCCACTCAGGCTCGCATGGTGACGACTTTCCTGACCAGTGGTAGATCCAGAGGAGCTCCCTCCGTCAGGACCCGTCTGTCCAACCACCATCTCAGGGCGAGTGTGCAATCCCCGGAGACCGTCACTCACCGCAAGAGGAACATGGTTTATCGCAGGCTGGATCTTCTTCTAAGGGCCAAGCGAAGTAGAAGCTTGTAGGCTTGCTTCGGGGCTAATGAATGGTCTTCTGACACTAGTTAGGCTAGGCTAGGCTAATTGTTTGCTAGCGTTAGCACGGCTATGTTCAAGACGGCCTCTCTGCTTTGCTAAAAAGTCTTAAGTAATTGAACTTACTAGTCGTTTTGTTTCTGTGTTCGTGAGGATAAGACCACCGGGTTTTCACAGTGAATTCCAGGGTACAAGTGAGAGCACTCGTCCAGGGGGAATAAAAGGTTTCAACGGAGTGGTAGTCTTAGAAAGAAGAATCTGTCTTCACACACAGAAGAAAAGCAGGAATGACATCTTCCAGTGGTGGGCTGCTTTTAAGGTCTTGTGGCGGAACCTGCAGCCACACTGTGACAGACAGGTGCACGACCCAATTTAATATTGTTTCGTGAGTAGATGGAATTATCCTGTGTTTACGCCATGGAAATGGCGCCACCCATAAGCGCTTCTTGAGTGAGATGATCGCTTAGATAAACTAAGGCATGTTTCAAGGTTGGTATAAGGTCAATAACGGGTCTAAAGGATTTAGGCCTACTTGTGCAAGGCGCACTATAGGATAAACGACTAGCTTCTTAAAATCCAAACATCCCCACCTGTTTCTGTCATGGACTACACAGGCTGGATTTCATACAGTGTATACTTTGGACACAGATAACATGCAAACAGCTCTGACGGATGTCTGAAACGCACACATGCACGCACAGTGCACACACACACGCAGTACATTTACTCAGGTACTGTACTGTTTTGAGTTTGTTTGTTACATTTATTTGTTACTTTACTGGAGTATTTCTAATTCTCAGTACTTTTGTTTCTACTCAGAAGCAACTTTCATACTTTTACTCCAATTATTTGAAAACTTTTAGTTACTGTATTAGTTACTTTGTAGATTTTTAAATTACCCACAAGCTTGCGATGCTGCACATTGTAAGCTTGTAGATCTGACATTTTCAAAATAACTTTTATAAACTTGTGTAATGGGACATTGTGCATAATGAGTACTTTCTACTTTTGGTACTTTAAGTACATTTTGATAACAAATGTATACTTTTGTACTTTTTTAATTCCAGACTTTTACCATTTTCAATTTTCTACATACATTGACATAACAACGCGTCATCAGAGCGGAGGGAGGGGCGTCAGCTGCGACTCCGCGGCTCCGCCCACCCCCCGGGGTAAGATTTGTGATTTGTGATTTGCTCTCGTTCACTGCAATGCAATTTGCGGCATTTTCAAAACAATATTGCGCAGAGTAGCGATTATCTAACGTATTTGCAATGCCATACGTTGAAAGATCTGTTGCCCGCGGACAAGGCACGTTACCTCCGCAAGTTAGATATTATCGGCATAGGTGTTTGCCGTATGTGATTAAGGATTGGAAAAAGTTGCATTGGCAGCCATAGAAAATTCTGCCCGGGGTAAAACACCGGATGTGATGTTTTTGGGCGTTCCTGTCTTGTTAAAAAACCGGCTGTGACGTTTTTGGGCGTTCCTGTCTTGTTTCGTGTCAGTGTATTGCAGCATTGATACTTTTACTAGTAACAAATCAGAGTATTTTTTTCACTGACACAAACTCAAAATCACACATTAACACAATCAGCGATTTCTTTCAAAATAACAGCTTGGGGTGCCGCGCAGATATGGCCGCTTTTAGGTCTGTGACAGCCACGCGCACACATGACTTGTCTTACAGTAGTTGTTTTTTTTGTCAGTATATTTAGTCATAGTTTTTGTCATTATAACTTTTATTTAGTTTTCAGTGAAAACAGCTAGTCAACGGACATATTTTGTCATAGTTTTAGTCGACTTAATCAACACACCTGGAATTCATATGTGAGTTCTGGACGCAGGCGGCTGTACTGGGCCAGCAGTTCTGGGGGTCTGTCCGGTGCCGGACGAGTCCGAAGTTTGTCCACGTCCGTCTCCAAGTCATCGTCCTGGAGATAAGGATGGTGGGAGGGACTGTTAGATATGCACATTGCCTTTGACGAACCACACACACGCACACACGTGTACACACACACACACACACACACACACACACACACACACACACACACACACACACACACACACACACACACACACACTACTCACATAGTCTTTGCTGTCGGCCTCACTCGCATTGCTGTCGTCTTCTTCATCGTCGTCCTCCTCCTCACTGTCTTCCTCACTGTTCAGCTCTAGAGAAGAAGACCAACCATCAACACATTGTAGGCCTACCTGCTAACCTGACTCTATATAGACCACATGGTTCTCTCAATGTGTTGTGAGCTTGTAGATCCTATGCCATCTTCAAATAGCCAATGCATATAGGACATTGGGGTAAAAGCAGTTAATATAGAACTTTAATAGCATCACAATCATTTTCACTGTACTTTGTCCATTTATACGTTGGCTATATAAAACATAGAATATGTACAAGCTCACAGCATGTACATCGGCTATTTTTTTTAAATTTATTTTGCGAAGCTTTTGCATTCCTTCTTTGGAAACATACTTGTGGGGGTTAATTTGGGCATTCTTGCCATGAAAAGATAAGGAGATCTGATCTCAGTTACAAACTGTAATGCCCTCAAGGACCCCTGGGGTCCCTCGGATCCCACACTGACAACCACTGGTGTGACAAAGCAGCAGATAAATAAAGCTAATTCAATGATGTTGAATCAACATGTGCAGCCTCATTCAGTAAGTGCCATTCACATTGATCAAATGATAATCACATTAATTCTCTCGGATATTTATGGACAACGTTTCCGATTCACTGTTTATGTGAACATTATGTTCTCTTTAAACTCTCCGTCTTGTGATTTACTTCATTCTCGACCCCAAGTCGATTTCCTGTTTACAATTCAACATGTTTCTTTTGGCATATTACCTATTCACGTCACTCAATCACGTCCGCTCCCCATCTCCCTCTCCCTCTCCCTCTCTCCCTCTCTCTCTCCCTCTCTCAGTTGCAAGGTAATCATAGATAAGCCCTGTGAGTGCCTGTGAGTCAGGAAGTGAAGGTCAGGATGGATCGAGCCTCCCGTATTTAATGTATAGATAGTCTACTCTCTCAGAGGAGGGGCTGCAATAGGTGCAGATCTCCTACAACAGAGGTTCCCAACCACTGGTACTAGTACCAGTGGTGGTACTTGAGCCCCTCTCTGGTGATACACAGAGGAGTCGCCCGGAAAGTGTTAGGTTATAGTGTTATAGTATAATTTCAACATGCTCTTCTCCTGATGTTGTAGGACCTACAAGAGCAGGAGAAGAGCATGTTGAAATGATACATATAACGCATGCACGCACGCACAGGTTGAACTGCAGCTATTATTGTGTTTGATCACTGAGGAGAGTTTTACCCCTATACTACAGTAGTACGCTGTGTGTGGGAGGATGGACGGCAGGAAGGGCAGCAGGTACAAGGGAAGAAGGGATGAATAAAAAGAAAGAAAGAAAGAAAGAAGTTGTTTAAGGTAGTCATGAGATCATGCAGGGATTCAACTAAATTCTGCTTTTTCCCTGTACTGAATCTCTTCCCCTTTCTCCAGATCTTCTTGTTGTCCCCCTTTCTTTTTAATAGCCTAGGATCCACACTGAATAATGTATTTCCTTGCTGCTGAACCCAGGCTCATTAGATGATAAACAACTTTACTGGTCAACGAACTGACACCCCAGGCTCTCTCAACCTTCATCACTTTACCAAGTCATGCATGCTTCAGACTGTGTGCGTGCGGGGGTGTGTGCGGGTGTGCGTGCGGGGGTGTGTGCGGGTGTGCGTGCGGGGGTGTGTGCGGGTGTGCGTGCGGGTGTGCATGCGGGGGTCCGTGCGGGTGTGCGTGCGGGGGTGTGTGCGGGTGTGCGTGCGGGTGTGCATGCGGGGGTCCGTGCGGGGGTGTGTGCGGGTGTGCGTGCGGGGGTGTGTGCGGGTGTGCGTGGGGGGGTGTGTGCGGGTGTGCGTGCGGGGGTGTGTGCGGGTGTGCGTGCGGGGGTGTGTGCGGGTGTGCGTGGGGGGGTGTGTGCGGGTGTGCGTGCGGGGGTGTGTGCGGGTGTGCGTGAGGGGGTGTGTGCGGGTGTGCGTGGGGGGGTGTGTGCGGGTGTGCGTGCGGGGGTGTGTGCGTGCGGGGGTCCGTGCGGGTGTGCGTGCATACGGGGGTGCGTGCGGGGGTCCGTGCGGGGGTCCGTGCGGGTGTGCGTGCGGGTGTGCGTGCGGGTGTGCATGCGGGTGTGCGTGCGGGTGTGCATGCGGGTGTGCGTGCGGGTGTGCGTGCGGGTGTGCGTGCGTGTGTACAGCACGTGTGTAGGGCATCATTTGAATGCATGCACCACAACGTCAACATCTTTGAATGCAGATTGTGGCCTCTAGATGTGTCACAGAGACTAAATACTTTTGGGGAGTGTTTTACTCATTTCTGGCTGAATAAAAAAAAAGAAAGAAAAAGAGAAAAGGTCATTAAAAGTTTGACATATTATTGCTTATAGCTACTTTAAGGTCCCTAAAACAAAACTGAAGTCCTGTAGCGCCCACACAGTGGAACGATCTTCCACCTCATGTTAGAGCTTCCAAAACCTTGCCTATGTTTAAATCACGTTTGAAAACTCACTTGTACTCCATTCAGACATTCTGACTAAGAGTTGCTGTTTCCACTAGGAAGTTTGTCTTTGTTACCCTGTTTATGGTGTATTATTGACATGTTTTGTTCTTGGTAAAAAAAATATTTGGTTACTGATATAGGGATGTCCCGATGTGTTAGCCGATACCGAATACCGATACCATTGTTGTGATCTCGTGTTATATATCTCGTGTTGTATTTATACTCACTCAAATGTGCACTTGAAAGCAAACTCCACATGCCCCAACATTTTATTTACCTGCCATAGTGTCAACCCCTTACCCCTGTGTCGGATCAATGGTTAGACTGGCATATTCGCCGATAACGATATGACCCGATATGACAAATGAGGTCAGATACCGATACTCTTCCAATATCGATACAGTATCGAGACATCTCTAGTTACTGAGCACTTTGGTTCAACACTGTTGTTTTAAATGTGTTTTATAAATACAGTGGATTGGATTGTTTGGTTGCACTCAGGTGCTACCAAACAGAAAAGAGCAGATACAGTAGCAATATGAAAATAGCAGATCTACAAGCTCACAGCTTGTAGATTGGCTACATTCAGCATACAACCAAGTGTATAAATTGGGCATTATGACACCATCACGGTCTGCCAAAATATTTTTTTCTCTTCAATTTAATTTTTTTAGGGGCGCTAGCCGCTCCTATGTCCAGCTTTGAGGGTTTGTGTAAACACAAACATTGTCCAAACACAAACATTGAATGCCTTTGATAATGAAAGGCCAGTATAGTGTTTTCCCGAACACAAACATTAAAATGCCATGCCATTGACAATGAATGGAAAGCTTTGAGTGTTGTGGTGAGGAGGCGAATTCTGAATGACCGGAATGAGATGATGTATGATGATGTACGATGATAAGAGCGTCCCCCTAGTTTTTCTTCAATAGACTCAATAGACTTTTAGTAGGGGGGCACGGTGGCACAGTTGGTAGTGCTGTTGCCTCACAGCTAGAAGGTCCTGGGTTCGATTCCCGCTGGGGACGCTGTGGGCACTGGCGGCGTGCTCCCTCCTCCGCGTCATCAGTGCCCATACCCGAGGCGGGGGTTGGCGATAGGGCCTTTCTGTGTGGAGTTTGCATGTTCTCCCCGTGTCCCCTAGGGTAGATACCCTGACAAAAACATGCCGTAATCCTGGTCTCTAAAACTACCTCCCCCTGGCCAGCCGGGGTGCCTGATGGAGGGGAAAGGAACTGGTCGGAATAACGTGTCCCTTCCACTCGCTACGTCCGGCCGGGGAAATTCCCCTCTGTCAGGTGAAAAGAAGCAGCTTGGACTCCTCATGCATAGAAGGAGGCATGAGGTCAGTCCGCTGCCCCCCCAGGTTGGCAGAGGAAGTGTAGCGCCCAGGATTACATTAGATAATTGGCACTGGGTGAAAAGAAAACTGGGTTACAAAATCGTGGGATAAAAATTTAGAAAAAAAACGAAAAGAAAAAAAAATCCTCTCAAAATCAACACTGGTCAACACCGTACCTGCGTACTAGACGTTAATGAGATGAGACGAGATATACTATATTAATTCCCGAAGGGAAATGGAGACGTACAGTATAACAGCAGCACGCACCTGGTTCCGGGACAGGGATGGATCCTGGCTGCCGGGGAAGCTCCAAGCAGTAAACGGAGAGGTCAGACTTCAGAGGCAGAGGGCTTTTAGGATAGCACTTCCTCATCAGCTGGACAGAGGGATCCACTAAAGACTCCAGGCCCTTGGTGAACAGACAGGTCTGCAAACAAACAATTGGCACGAATGAAACATGTAAACGTCATCAGAGATGTCAGACGGACACCGGACTATGGCCAATAACATCATGAGATGAGACTTCATTCTCAATGTGGCTTTTACTGGTTAAAAAAAGGTTAAAACGATTATAATAATCATGACTGCAGCCTACCCACGCACATCATGGACTGTTCACTTTGCTGCCCTTGGCAAAAGGTACCGCAGCATGGGGAGCAGAACATGCAACCTTACCAGATTCAGCAAGAGTTTCTTTTCCCAGGGCATCATCAGACTACTGAACTCTAAAAAAGTGAAATAGTACAATATCCCCTAACCATGCACCAGAACCGGTGCGCCCCAAGGCTGCTGCCTCAGTCCTCTGTTGTACAGCTTGTTTACGTTTGATTGTGTCGCTAGATATGAGAATAACATCATAATTACATTTGCGGATGATACCACAGTGATCGGACTAATAACCGACGGTGATGAGAGGGACTATAGGAGGGAGATAGGTGCGATAACAACAACCTCTCACTTAACACCAATAAGACCAAATAAATCATTGTAGACTTTAGGAAGTCCAAAGGTATCCACACCCCCATTTCCATCAAAGGGTCATCTGTCGACATAGTTGATAACTTTAAATTCCTGGGCATACACATCACAGACACATTCACATGGTCACTCAACAACATCCTCAAGAAGGCACAGCAGCGACTGTACTTTCTGAGGCGCCTTAAAAATTTTGGCTTAAGTACAAAAGGACTAGTGAACTATTATCGCTGTATAATTGAAAGTGTCTTAACTGGCTGTATCACAGTATGGTACGGTAACACGACCGCTCAGGACTGCAATAGGTTGCAGAGGACCGTTAAAACAGCAGCTAAAATCATCGGCAGCACAGAATTACCCAGTCTCCATAACATCTACACCACTCGCTGTATGAAAAAAGCCCACAACATCATGGAAGACACCAGCCACCCCGCAAATACCCTGTTCAAACTACTCCCTTCCAAAAAGCGCTACCAGAGCATCAAATCTCGTACCACCCGTCTCAGTAACAGTTTTTACCCCCAGGCAGTCAGGCTGCTGAACAGCTGACCTTGAACTGTAATGCACTTTTTGTCACTTCACTTGCACTTTTCTTTTTCTGTTTTTTTGTTTTTTCTTGCACTATAGATGCTGTTTATGTCCTGTGTATGTAAGACTGAGAGTGCTCTGAGCAAAACAAATTTAATTGTATTTATACTCTGTATCTATGCACATGACAAATAAACCTGAACCTGAACCTGAACCTATCCCCTATATACTAGGACTCCTGTTGTGCAATATAATAGGTCTATGAAAACAACTCCAAAACAAGCAACTACTAGGCTATGTTTTACCACTTTTTTTGTTATATATAAAATAAAATAAAAGTCACGATGCAACAAGTTGCGAGCTTGTAGAGCTTGTAGATACAATCTTTCAAATTTTTGAATGCTTTTGAAACATTTTAACAACACACATCTTATGGGTGTCCCTGGGGGTATGTGGACAAATACTGTGGGGTCCTTGATATGAAGATGTTTGAGAACCACTTGTATTAGCCCAAATTAAGCAACTACGCTTTAGAAATGCAACCCACAACTACCAATAACTATGGCCCAATGAGCCAATTGATTGCCATAGCAAACCCAGACTAAGCTTGATTTGGCAAATGTCCAATTCCCAACACCTTGCCAGTGCACTGTCCAGAGTCAGTTTGCACAAATTAGCCACAGATTTACCACTGCCAGTCCCCCCTCCTATGCCCATACATGGGTATGCCCATAAATAGCCATATAAGTGAGAACATCAGGGAACTCCATATATGCGCACAAGAGGAACGAGGACAGACAGATATAGACATCTCCGTATATGGTCAAAGAAGGGACACAGGCAGACAGACAAGTACACAGTTCTCCATATGGGCCAAAAGTCACAGACAGGTATAGCAGGTACTCCGACGGGTAAAATGGGTATTGCATTCGTTCTCAACTTGCATCATTCCCGAGTAGGCTGGTGCCTGACGGTACAGGTCTAGTTTAGTAGGCTGGTGCCTGACGGTACAGGTCTAGTTTAGTAGACTGGTGCCTAACGGTACAGGTCTAGTTTAGTAGGCTGGTGCCTGACGGTACAGGTCTAGTTTAGTAGGCTGGTGCCTGACGGTACAGGTCTAGTTTAGTAGGCTGGTGCCTGACAGTACAGGTCTAGTTTAGTAGGCTGGTGCCTGACGGTACAGGTCTAGTTTAGTAGGCTGGTGCCTGACAGTACAGGTCTAGTTTAGTAGGCTGGTGCCTGACGGTACAGGTCTAGTTTAGTAGGCTGGTGCCTGACGGTACAGGTCTAGTTTAGTAGGCTGGTGCCTGACGGTACAGGTCTAGTTTAGTAGGCTGGTGCCTGGCGGTACAGGTCTAGTTTAGTAGGCTGGTGCCTGACGGTACAGGTCTAGTTTAGTAGGCTGGTGCCTGACGGTACAGGTCTAGTTTAGTAGGCTGGTGCCTGACAGTACAGGTCTAGTTTAGTAGGCTGGTGCCTGGCGGTACAGGTTTAGTTTAGTAGGCTGGTGTCTGACGGTACAGGTCTAGTTTAGTAGGCTGGTGCCTGACGGTACAGGTCTAGTTTAGTAGGCTGGTGCCTGACAGTACAGGTCTAGTTTAGTAGGCTGGTGCCTGACGGTACAGGTCTAGTTTAGTAGGCTGGTGCCTGACGGTACAGGTCTAGTTTTTATAAATCCCATAACATTAGGACAGGGTTGGATTAGTTTAGACCACGTTATCTCCAGGTGTGTACTCTTCTTTGGAAGTCCTAGAATCACTTATGGCTCGTACACACTGCGCGATATTTGCTCCGATTATGCTGTCAGGGCCAATTTTTGTCGCTCGCCGGCAAAACTTGCGATCTGACGCAAGATCGGGCTTTGAACGCTGAGGTTTTGCTCGCTGTGTGTGAAAGGCTCTGCGAGAAGCTATAGCGCCGATAAAAGTGCTCGCCGACGCCTTCCCGACCGTTTCTGAATATCTAGCAGGGTTGATATTGTATCACGGCATCCTGCATGTGCGTGAGATGTCAAAATGTATTGGAATAAAAAACAAATGATGTGTAGCCTATATCGGGTCTGGATCGCATCTTGGTGAACTCTTGCAGTGTGTGATGCCTAGTCTGCGACCAATCGTTTAGTGTGAAAGCCACAACGATATAATGACAGACGATTAAAAAAAAAGACTCCTGTGTGAAATACATAACGATCTGATGACTCGCCGACAACTTAAAAACTCCTAGAGTGTGTAGGGGCCTTTACAGGTTGAGGAAGAGTGTTAATCCTCTATTTTAAACCACTGAAAACTCCAACTGGAGAATATACAGTATGAGGCAGTCTGATAAATTATTAATTCGAGCTGCCAATAACCATATCAATGGTTCTATCACTAGAACACAGCCGCAACCTTCAGACTGGACGCTCCACAAGTACCAAACTCTTCTCCCTTCTGGCTCCAAAACTTTGGAATGACAATCAGAACTGCGGCCTCACTCCCTAACTTCTGCCGTAGTCTGAAAACCCACGTTTTCAGACTCCATCATGGCCCGTAGCACTTGCCCTTAAATAAGCACTTTATGTAGACTTAGATAGCACCATACCACCATACCATCAGCACTCTTCTCAGTAAAGAACACCAACCACAGCAGCCCTGTTCTGGGCATATCATAACGATAGAACATTATGCAAAAATAGGCCAACATTCGGCAAAAGAAAATAGCGCTGTATATCCAATTTACTCACAATGCTGAGCTTGTAGCTTGTAGATAGTAGAAGTGTAGGGCCAAAAATACAACAAAGTAATTATATTAAATGAACAGGATCAGAGGGGTGTTTACTGCTCTCAGGGTGCATGGGATGCAGTAAGCACTTTCGCTCTTTTTAAACTTTGAGAGCTGGACGACTCCAGGCAGCCTGACTCCAATATCCAACTCTACTTTCATCACCTCGCTCTGTGCCAGTGAATATGTGGCTACGTGAGCGTATATAACCACCAAGGTGCCGGCAGCCAGCTCCTGTGCTCCTTGAGTGATGCAACAACAACAAGCGTGAAACCATGATGTCCCAAAGATGGTGGCACCCTATCTGCATTACTGCAGCGTGCTCTGCAGTAACACAGGGAGGCCCAGGGAGCGGAAAGCCTTTCAACGCTGCCTAGAGAAGCTTACTACAGCACTCTTGACGTCAAGCTCCAGGTCACATACTGTACAGTAGCTACCTGGCATGTACAAGCTACACAGTTATTTCTGCTCAAAAACTATTGGGACTTGTTTTAGAACTGACCCTCCAGGTGTTTCCTGTTTTCTGGGACCTCCATCTTGTGCCTAAAAAGGGAGGGGTCTATATAGTTATTTTAATTTCAAATTAATTGACACTCAGCATCAACGGGTTGGATTGGGGGGGTCAAATCAACTAATCAAATGATTCCCGAGCGCGGCACGGCTGCAACTCGGCTCACTGCTTCAAGAGATGGGTCAAATTTATTAACGTGTGTGACAAATCGTACAACAGACAGACAGACAGACAGACAGACAGACAGACAGCAAAGAATTATGGTCATTGTAGTAATCAAGCAATCCAGTCAAGCCATAGAGTGAAATTTTCAAATTGTGCAACTGTAATGTACTACAAATGCTATTCACATTGAGTGACTGGAGTTTCTTCCAGCGGTGAAATGTCCCTTTAAAAGACTGCAAAGATACTACACTACTAAAATCACCTTTCAATATCACCACTTCAATACAATACAATTCAATACAATCCCAGTCAGTTCGTAAATATCTGGCCGCTTGTTTCTCTTGCTAAATCTGGCAACACTGACAATGACTGGTCACATTGCTTGGGGAGAAAAAGGGGTGAATAAAATAGAGAGGGAATGAAAAGGCTGCCATGTCTACCTGTGTAACTTCATACAGAAGGCCTATCCCTCCATGGGCCACCAGAGCGTGTCTGCCTGCAGTGCTGTTGGTCACCTCGTGGAGGCAGCGCAGCAATGCACAGCGGATCACGATGGCAACGTGTTCAGTGTCCTTACTGCTCCAGTCCTCGTAAAGTCGCAACAAACCAGGGACGTAGCCTTTAGACACTGCTGAGTGGACGTTAGCCTCTGTGGAAAGACAAAGAGAGAGAGAGAGAGAGAGAGAGAGAGAGAGAGAGAGACAGAGAGAGACAGAGAGACAGAGAGACAGAGAGACAGAGAGTGTGTGTGTGAGAGCAAATCTTCATACAGTTACAAGTCTGAAACTCACCTCAGCAAGTAGAGAGAGCAACAATGTGGGGCAGAGAGTAACTATACATATATGGGTGTTCTGGACAGCTTCGATGCTTACCTTGATATTTTGCACTCTTTTCTTTAAAGCTTTTTACGTTTATCATTATTCTGTTATCTATGCTGCTGCATTGTCTGAAGGAAACCAAACCTTATGTACTGTACACAAGCTGTAACAATAAAACACAACGTGAACATCAAAGCTGCCCATTCTCTCCTCATTTAAAACCACCCTCAACACCCACCTCTTCAGACTTGCATTATTGCTTGCCGTTACAATTTAGTAGAATTTGAATTAGTGGACCAAGGGCTACCTTTCCCAACCTGACCTTCAGAGAGTTATCCACGCCTTTATCTCATCGCGGCTCGATTATTGCAATGCGCTATATGTAGGCATGGACCAGTCCACTCTCAGACGTCTGCAGCTTGTCCAAAATGCCGCCGCGCGCCTACTCACTGGCACGAGGAGGCGTGATCATATCACTCCGGTTCTTGCCTCCCTCCACTGGCTTCCCGTTAAATTTAGAATTGATTTTAAGATTCTATTATTTGTTTTTAAATCCCTAAACGGTTTGGCCCCCCTGTATTTATCGGCACTCATGGTCCCTTACACCCCATCCAGGGCCCTGAGGTCAGCTGACCAGCGGCTCCTGACTGTGCCCAATTCCAATTACAGGTCCAGAGGTGACCGTGCCTTTTCGGTGGCCGGCCCCAAACTCTGGAACTGTCTGCCCCTTCATATTAAGTCTGCTCCCTCCTTAGAGACATTTAAGTCCTTACTCAAAACCCATTTCTTCTCCCTGGCTTTCAATGTTTGACCTAATTAACCTGTGTACTTTTGTGTTGCTTTGATTTTGTTTTACTATGTCACTTGTGTCATTTTTCCTGTACAGCACTTTGGTTGGCCTCCTGGTCTTTGAAAATGTGCTCTATAAATAAAATTTGATTTGATTTGATTTGATTTTAGTAGTTATTAACTAGTTAATAGTTTGAAGAACTAGTTTATATAAAGTTTATATAAATATCTACTAATAAGGAAAACTTTAAAGCGCAAATAACATGCATTTTAAAACTGCTTTTAATATTTAATATCATATTGTCTATGTCCCTCAAAGTTATTTCTAATGGTTTGAGCCTCCATCACCACTGGTCTTTCTGGACTTTGAAAGCAGTTTTAGCTGCAGTACCACAATGTCCTGAGGTGGTGGGGGTGCTGATATGCAGATAATTTAATATTTTAGTCATTATAATACTGATACTAGATAAAACCAGGCTTGTTTCCATTCCATGCCAGATTGGAAAATCAACAATGGCAGACATTGTAAACAAAGTGGAAATGCAAATTTGGAACTGAAGACTGAAGAATAGGAGGAATTATACAAAGTAGGGTGACATTGATGACATCACGATGAGGACAAAATCAGTTGAGCTGTTCCTGAGAGCAATTTCCATTAAAGCACCTATATGATATGAAAGCCTGATTGTTCAAAATCGGTTATTTGTGTGGAGAGAAAACACATACATATGGGAGCCGCACAAACACAAAAGAAATTGAAATTTTATGTTATCACTCAAACTGAGCCGTCTGGAGAATAGACGCCCCCGTTGTTGCGCTAAATAAACTAAATTAAACATATTATTGTCATTTATTTAATTATCTCTGCTCATATGGACAGTAGATGCTAGTGTATAATGAATGTCTTCTACAGGGGTCTGGGACCCCTAGCTGACAATTCACCATCAGTATTACAAAGCAAGTTTCAATTCAGCCCTTGTGTTCAACAGCAAAATGCGTGCACACGCACACGCACGCACACACACGCACACACGCACACACACACACAATTCCTCTGTGTGCCCTGCAGTGTGAAGTGGATTAATACAGTATAAAGAAACCAAAGCCCTCTCAACTAATCACATATGACCTTTTAACTATTGCGCACATACAACCTATCCACACATACTTGAACCCACGTACACACATTAATTAGGTACAGTATATCCACTTATTTAAATAGGCACCTGTGTCCGCTATGATAAATGGATTATTGGTTTACTGACAGACCTACAAATCCATTTGACCTTTACAAACACTTAAACACGCACACGCACACGCACACACACACACACACACACACACACACACACACACACACACAGCACCAATGTGTTGGCATAGTTATAAACTTATACTAACATACTGTACATGAAGCGAACCGTTTAATTATCTAGTACAGGGTTTTTTTCTTTTTTGTTTTTATGCAATTGTGAACAACTAGAATTTCGCGGCCGCTTCGCGGCCGCTCATCCTAGAGTTACGTTGCCGCGCACTATGGGAAGAAGGAAATTGCGGGAGTTGACTCCACATGTAGTAACGGATGGGTTATTAGTTATTATTATGTGTCCTTATTAGTGTAGTGTAGTGTAGTCAACACGTTATGGCTCATACACACTGCCCGGTATTTGCTCCGATTATGCTGCCGGGGAGCATTTTTGGCGCTGGCCGACAAAAACGCTGATCTGACGTTAAGCGGTGCCCAAAAGGTAGATCAGGATCTACCAGTATAGATCACAAAGGCTTTGCAGTTTGACATGGCCCTAAAAATATATATAATTTTAATATAAAAAACGATTTTTGCATCTGCCGCTTGAGATGACCTGAGATGACTTGATTGACATCAAAAAGGGCCTGTCAGCTCAAACACACAATGCAATACTTGTTGTTGCGTACAATCTTCAGTAGCAAAGTCAAATACCAAAAATAAAAACCCTACCATTTCCATTTCCCCCCTCTATTTACCATTCCATGTGCGTTTGTCTTATAGTTCTCTGGCCTCTGTACTACTGCCACCTACCGTCCATTTACTGTATTACACAGTGGGTGAAAGAAACACACCCCTTAAGACTAAACCCCACCCATCAGAGGTGTGGCGTCCAGAGGTACCTTTGACATGACATTTTGTGTGTGTGTGTGTGTGTGTGTGTGTGTGTGTGTGTGTGTGTGTGTGTGTGTGTGTGTGTGTGTGTGTGTGTGTGTGTGTGTTTCGATGTGCAGGGCGTTGCTGAAAATGAGCACCTGTGCTCAGCTACTTCCCTGGGTAAATAAAGAATAAAAAAATGAAAGGTACCTTTCAAAACCTATAGAAGTCAGCCTGGTACAGACGAACGGGACACCACTGTATGTAGCCTATGAAAGGCTCCTCAATTACATTTTGTAACTATTTTCAGCAATGGGATGATAGTTTTATTTGGTGGGTATATGGGCTGGTCGTTTTGAAAGTAGCTAAAACAAAGTGTGGGCAGCCCTGGTATAGATGCTTATAATTATATTCATTAATCCCTGTAGGCTACCCACATATTGGTAGCCTATATTAGCCCAATATTGTCGTTATGCATTTCACTTGAATAATGTTGTGTGCGCACGTGCGCCCCTCACACAGTCAGTGTGAGGGGTGGTCAGGAGATGTCTATGAACTCTGCGTTTAAAGGCTTGCAGGGGTTCAACGTTTTTGGCTGGGGACCCCCGGAAATGCTTTGGCCATGTCTCGCGACTTTGAGATATATTGCGGTAGTTTTTCAGATATATTGTTTGGAACCAAAGAGGTTGACGGACAGATGGAGATCACCAATCTTAGAACTAGAGGGGCTGTCAATTAATTTGTGACACGTTACTTTTGAATATCCAACGCAGGGCCCCCGCTGACGATTTGGTTGCCCTACTCGCATATTATTTGTGCTGCCCCCCCTCCACAGCTGCAATCAACTTTTGGCACGAATCCCACCAGAACCGTAGAAACCGTAGATAAGCTTTAGTCTGGCCACCTGCCAAGACCGTAGGCTACATTAAAAATGTCTTTATATTCTTTAATCCATGTTTTGATACGATCGAGTCGATAGCGGTCTCCCGTTAGCATCCCAGTGTAAAGTGAGACACTGGCCGGCGCCATTTTAAGATGCACGCGCATCGACTTAATGAATGTAATTTCTGGTCAAAACAAGGTTTTTCAACTGCCCACAGCCGGCGCTGTGATACTCGCGATCGGGTTTTTTCTGCACCCAGCGAGAGAACAACCGGTCAAGACACCACACACACACCATTACATCATCGTAACATCCGGTTTGGGTCTTCAAAATAAGGGTTGAAAGGGGGGAAACCTTGGCAATGTGCAATAAATAAATACATTAATCCTGGTGGGGGGATGGTTAGTATAAAAGCGCTCCATAAATTGCATGCATTGATTCCAGCTACTTTTGCTCCAGCTATGGGTTTGTTGCCTCTAGGTAGGCTACTGCAGCCACTGCACTAACAAACATAGCACTTCACCTCTGAAAAAGTGTGATACCACTTAAGCTTGTGAGTGTGTGATAGTCTGGTAGATGTGCGTGTGCGTACGTGCGTTCTTTAATCTGTATTGTGGTGATGTCTTGTTTTTAACTCTGATTTACTGACCTGTAGTACAACAAATGCACCTTTGATTACTTTGGTTACTACGAATAAAAAAAACCTTGAACTTGACCGTGTCGTTTGCATGTGTCCATGTGTTGTTCATGAATGTTTGATGGGCCCAAACCATTACTACAGCAGGGGGTCTTTAACGTTTGTAGATCTGATATTTTATGTTAGATTTATTGACATATGTTTGCTGTGAATATCCCCCCCAGAATAAGGAAACCCCCGTAGTTAGACCCATGTACAGTACTACAGTATGTACAACATCATTGAATTGAGTTTGGGCCGATTCATACTCCTATTTTACCGCTGTTTCGGCGCTGTAGTGCCGAAATGATTTCGGCTCGTCAGAAATTTTCAGTAGCACCGAAGAGCCGACTTTAGGACGGTACCCGCCCCCCCGAACCTCAAATGACGTCAAATTGTAGGCTTTACAGCGCCGAACCGACTTTTATTCGGCTCTAAAATAGGAGTATGAATCGGCCCTTAGAATCAGTTCCAACTGGGTTTGAAAACATGACAAATGCCACACAAAAAAAGAAGACAAATCCCATACCTGTTGGGAGAAATACAACAATGTGCGAACACAGCAGCAATATTTGTAAACTGTTGTGATAAAAGGACTACTATCTGTACCGAGTAGACCTCTGACCTACTGCAGATATAAACGCATTTTAAATCTGAGGGCTTTTCCCCTGTATACTATTTAAATAGTTTTGAGCTAAAAAAATGCTATCTGTCAACCAAGTGACTGCAAAAGATTGCTGCAATCTGTTTAAAAAAGATGTATACACATTGTATAAATGTTGCCTTCCCTGAAGAAGGCAACTTGTTGCCGAAACGTTGGAAAAAAATAATGTGATGGCATCGTGACTACAGCCTCTTTCCTTTTTCAGTCAAAGTTTTATCTCCTGCGGTCAGCACTACTGGTGTCAGCGCTCCTACCTTTTTGTTTGTTCGATTACACATTGTATGTAAACAACATCCATTTACACAAGGCTGTACCCCCTCCGACTGTAAATATTTTCCCCATTTTCAACAGTTTTTATTTATTTTAACACTTGCTTTGGCAATTTAAACATATTTTTTCTCATGCCAATAAAACTCATTTGAATTGAACAGCCAGCCGTTCCAGTATGTGTTGATGTATGTATCCCCAATCCCCATGCCACATATGGGATTGGCATAAATAATGGTCACTACAGGTATGCTGAAACTGCAATGTCTGTGTATCAATATAAGTTACTTGATTGCTCTGATTAGCTGGATCTTGTGAACACCTTTCCAATGTTTTGCCTACTCTAGCTGAGGAGTTTTATTAAGTGTTTTGATTGATTGATTGATTGATTGATTAGTTTATTGAACATAAATGTAAAAACAGCAACTGAGCACAGTCAGTCAAACACTCAGTTCAAAAGGGATAGCACCAAAACAAAAGTCATTGCTTTGTTTTGTTTCCATTTCCTATGCAATCAATTCATAGACATCCAATGAAAAATAACAACAATATTCAATATCATCAAAAACAACAAAAAAAATCTAAATTATTTCAGGGAGAAAAAAACTGTATGTATAGACTATAGAGTGGGGAAAAAGGAAGGGGGAAGGATAATTTCCTCTCCCTTGGGCCTGCTGAAAGGTGGATTGCCATGCCTGTTTTAAAATATATAAGTGATCTGCATTTTTTAAGGGAGGGGGTCAGGGCATTCCACGCCTGGGTGGCCGTGATGTAGAAGGAGAATTGACCCATATTTATTTTGAAAGTAGGTGGTACCAGATCGTTGTTCACCATCTGACTGACTAACTCCCGGAGTTTTTATGGGTGTTTTTTGTTTGCTTCAATGTTGTCATTTATGAAGTTATTTTTTGCTTTTGTGACCAAGTAGTTACAGGCAGTCACCACTGACGGGAATTATTATAACAGGTATATACAGTACATTTATTCTTAAGTCTTATTTAAATGTATATTTTAATTAGTAAGCTATTGTTGTTTTGTTGTTTTTGTCAAAAGCTCAACAATGCAAGTGTGTCTGTGTTGTTCTATGCTTGTAATAGAGGTGCAGCCCATGCTCCACATTATGATCTTAATCAGCAGAATAAACTATTTTATTTGTGTGAAACAACCCTGCAGACACACCCTTATCTAAGCTTCAAAACACCAAACAACAAGTTTGGTTTCTCATTAGTGTTTTTACTAGATAACTTCAAAAAGGAGCCAAGTTTAGACATTTACATGGCCACATGTAGGGGTCTGACCTTTCTTATCTTATCAGGTAAAAAAAAAAAAAAAAGGAAATAAAAGCTTGTATTTTATTTTATTAGAATATTGGTGTAATGTCTAACACATTTTCTTATGGGGTTCCCTGGCACAAAATCATTACACATATGGGTCTGTATAGCCAAATATATATCAATTTGGGGGTCCTTCGTCCTTGACATGAAAATGTTTGCGAACAACTGGGCAAGTGAACCAGATGTACTGTAGGTGTATACTAGCATTCTATTCAAGTGAGACATGCATCACACAACAAACCACCAGAATTCCCATCATGACTAGGCTTCAATAGGACATGAACCAAACAAATACAAAGAAAACAAAATAGGATTTGTGGGGAAGCGGGTCTTAAGTAATGTCATTTTTGTATGTTTCCAAAACAAATACAATATGCTACAAAGTTAGCTACCAAACAAACACTACCAGTTTGATTCTAAAACAGTTTTGTTGTGGCGTTTATGTCGCTGCAAAACATGTCTTAACAGCTCAAAGAGAGAGAGTAAAAACATGTTCATGTTGATGTTCCAGTTTATCAGTAAACACAGTTTCCCCCTTGATGTTTTCTGCAAATTGGCACTTTGACATAAAGCGGAGCACAGCATTGAATAAATCATAAAGAGCTTTATTAGAGCTCTCTAAATAGACCGTTCTGTTGCTCACACCATGGCTGGATACTACATAACTGTGTCGTGGACGTGCCTATATCTGCACTCTGTGCTCTCTATAACAGTGTTGATTTTGACAGCATTTTTTTATTTTGTTTTAGTCACAGTCTTTTGAATAAAATTTCATTTTGTTTTTGTCACAATTTAGTCGCGCCACGTTTGAAGCTTGTAGATCTGGTGTTTTTGATGCTTTTGTGTGTGCTTTTGTGTATAATCAGGTAGTGTGTTAATTTACAAAAAGTTCAAATGTGGATCAAGGTTTGAGGTTTCTTCCCAACAGCAACGATAAAGTATAGCCTATAGTATAGCAACAAACTAAAAAAAAAATAGGATTTAGAAGGCATTTGCAGAATCGACCTTGGGTCTTAACTCTTAATGCGTTAAAAAATAAAGTCGACACAAAATAAATTAGATTTGGAGGGGAGAGAGAGAGAGTGTGAAAAGACAAAAATAAAAGCGTTGGGAGGAATGGATACAAAGTAAAAGGAGAAGTAGAAGTTGAAGAAGTAAAAGGGAAGACGATAAATAGAAGAGACGAGAGGGGAGCACAAAGACAGACAGCGTGTACGTGTTAGTCGGAGAAACGGAGATAGCAGTAGGTTAATATCTCTCCTATATAGTGAGTCAGTTCCTGGAAATAAACACGTCTGGGTTACCGAGGCTAGTGTCTGTGAAACTGAATGAGTGTGTATGTGCACGTCTGAGTGAGAAGCACACAGACACAGGCAGAGCAAAGCATTCATTAATGCAGACAGCTAGCCTAAGCTAGACACACTGCATGCGTGCACACGCACACACACACACACACACACACGCACGCACGCACGCACGCACGCACGCACGCACGCACACACACACACACACACACACACACACACACACACACACACACACACACACACACACACACACACACACACACACACACACACACACACACACACACACACACACACACACACACACACACACACACACACACACACACACACACACACACACACACACACATTTTCAACAGGTGGTGAGCCCACAAGCAATTGGGATTGTGAAGTGCAATGCAACACTGACCCCTTTGGGCTAGATTAGCGAACTGCAACACTTGCACACTCATTATGCCATACATAGCTCAGTGATTCTCAACCTCTTTAATTTCACAGACCCCCATTTGATGTGCATGGTTAGGCCATGGCCCCCCATTAGATTTAGTCTCCGAGACACCAATCTAACCGACTCCCCGGTAAGCTCTGTGCGCCCTCATGTCTTCACCGATGTGTGCTCTGGGTTTGAAATCGGTTCTTCAGGCCCATATGTGGGATTAACGGTCGGATCAGTGGTTCTGGACAACCGCCCATCCAACAGATTGGACACTGGACACTGTGCTCGATGCCTCTGGGCATTGCATTGGCGACGTGTGCACTGAGTTGGAACTTGGAAGTCAGTCGGTGAGATATGTGAAGATGAACGCACACACACAGAAACTGTATTATTGTATTGTATTGTATTGTATTGTATTGTATTGTATTGTATTGTATTGTATTGTATTGTATTGTATTGTTATTATTATTATTTAGGGATTTAGTTGCAGCAGTTTGGTGGTAAAATAAGAAAACAAAAAAGGGGACAAAACATGAATAAAATGTTTACTGTGTCAGAGAGACTTGGAAACTTTTTTAAAGGGAGGCTGTTGAGACTTCCATCAGAAGTGTGTTGTTGTTGTTTTTGTGCCTTGCTCTCCATGTAATGTGGGTGTGTGACATTCAGTGACAGGTGACACGGCCTCACATCTTTTTAGCACACTCACTGTCAAACAAACTCCTGGCCTTTGAAAACACAGGAACAAAAACACTTTCATCAAGGCACCAGCTATAGTGAGACCATGCAAGTATTCTCCCCCGTATTTTTCCCCCTCAGTCACGTGCAGGTACAGTATAGCTCGCCTACTGTAAAGTTCCGTCGGTAGAGTGCTGTCCCTTGAATCTCAAAGTTCTAGATTTGATATATAGTAAGAGGTCGCGTGCACGCATCTGCCTGGGTGACGGCAGACTGCTGGGCGAGTGCTGGCGCTTTGGCATGGGGGGGTCAGATTAATTCTGTACTGGCTATATATGGAGCATATCTTGAGTGTACAGGGTTTGATGAGGTCAGATCAACATATGGAATGTCAGAACAGGAAGGACGGGTGGGGAAGGATCAACATATGGAATTTCAGAACAGGTCATGCTCCATATATGGAGATCTAAGGGTTTGAGGTTTGAGATCAGATGTAGAGTTGCTGGCCGGCTCCATATATGCAGATCTAGGTGATGATCCAGTCTTCCCCATGTATGGTTATCCAGGGTTAGATGAGGTCAGTGTCCTGATCTTCATATATGGAGATGGCCATATATGGTGGTGTGACATGTAACGAGGCGTGACCATAAATGGAGGCGTGATGTCACAAGGCGTGACCATATATGGAGGCGTGA
Source organism: Protomyctophum parallelum (assembly GCF_964188405.1). Taxonomy (NCBI): domain Eukaryota; kingdom Metazoa; phylum Chordata; class Actinopteri; order Myctophiformes; family Myctophidae; genus Protomyctophum; species Protomyctophum parallelum. Next base: position 35,038,987 of record NC_139700.1, on the reverse strand, counting down.
GAGACTTACTGACGGATGGGAGATGCAGGTTTTCATAGTAAATGCAACCTACTGTCGCAATAAATGGTAAATTATATTATTATTATTACATTCACCCATTAATTCACACACCGATGGCGAAGGAATCCATGCAAGGCACCAACCTGCACATCGGAAGCAATTAGGGGTTCAGTGTCTTGCTCAAGGACACTTGACACTAAAGGCTCATACATAGTCTGGATTTACGGTGGTCACCCCACCACCGTAAATCCAGACTATGTATGAGCCTTTGAAGGCCTATTCATAGTCTGGATTTTCGGTGATGAGGTGACCACCGCTCCGGTGGTGAGCTGACCACCGGAGCTGAAATAACGTTGAGCGGTGGTGAGTAAAGGCCTATTCATAGTCTGGATTTTCGGTGGTGAGGTGACCACCGCTCCGGTGGTGAGCTGACCACCGGAGCTGAAATAACGTTGAGCGGTGGTGAGTAAAAACAGAGAGAAGGGCTGGAGCGGTGGCGGTGGTTTGCTCTTCACCGCGGCTCGTGACGTCATGTTGTAGTTCGGTGGTCACCTAACCACCGAAGATCCAGACTATGTATGAGCCTTCAAAACAGAGAGAAGGGCTGGAGCGGTGGCGGTGGTTTGCTCTTCACCGCGGCTCGTGACGTCATGTTGTAGTTCGGTGGTCACCTAACCACCGAAGATCCAGACTATGTATGAGCCTTCAAAACAGAGAGAAGGGCTGGAGCGGTGGCGGTGGTTTGCTCTGCACCGCGGCTCGTGACGTCATGTTGTAGTTCGGTGGTCACCACGCCACCGTAAATCCAGACTATGAATAGGCCTTTACTCTGGTGTCAAGTGTTCAGGATTGAACTAGGAACATTCCGTTTCACAAGTGGACGCTCTACCTCCTGAGCCATTGCCGCGCCATATACATATAGAGAAACACATTGTTGTGCTCTGCAACAATAACAATAATAATGAGACTTACTTTATCTTTGTGTGTGCATGCCTGCTAATAACATTTAAAATGGCAATATAATACTAATGGCAGACTGTGAGTCAATTAGTAAGAGAGGTGGCAGGGCAGCAGAGAAAAGGGAAGGGGGACATACTGTTGCTGTTTATGAGAGATATTCTTCATCCAGCCTGCTGGCTAGCAAAACAGCCAGAGTATTCCGTTAATGTAGGTTTTAATTTATGTTGAATTTAACACAATGCAATAAATAGAAGCAGATATTATGCCGCCCTCTGCGTATTAAATAATTAAAGTACTGGTCACGTAGACAGAACGCGAATATCCTCAGCATGTTATCGTAATCATAAATTAGACTGTTCAACATTCACAGTGTGCATTTTGCTACAGGCAACAATAATGGTAATATATTTAGTCCTGCAGTCTCTCTACGTCGTCCTCAGACGAGCCCTCCATCGTCGTCTCCAGTCATCTCGGTTCTCCATACATCTGGCCAGCTCCTTTGTGCTTTCCGCACCAGTATCTTTCTTTAGTACGTCCACGTAGGTAGGTGTGGGACGTCCTCTCGATCGATGCCCGTGTGTTGGTTCCCACAGTACAAGTTCTTGATGTCGGTGGCAGTGGCCAGCTAGTCTCATCCTCCTTACTGCTATCTTCTCTGTTACACTTGGTAATGCCCCGTACAGACGCTTGTTGGTGATGTGCTCATCCTGGTTGATGTTAAGTACCACACGTAACATTCTGGTGTAGCACCCGTCCAGGGATTTCTGTAGGGCTTGTGTAAGTGTCCAGCATTCACACCGTTAAGAGCTCGCCAGGCAAGTGCCTTCCTCACTTTAAGGTCCTTCTCTGTGGAGGACCATGTGCCCAGGAATTTGAAGTCACTGACCTCCTTTAGAACAGTACCTTCTATTGTCGTTAGGGGCAGATGTTCTTGGGGGATGTTATATATTATGACCTCAGTCTTCTTTGCATTTAGCCTGAGGCCAACTTTGGCGCACTCCAACTCCACTCTGGTCAGGAGAGCCTGTGCCTGCCTTACGTTGTCAGATAGCAGGCAGATGTCATCAGCGTAGTCCAGGTCTGTGAGGGTTTCTGCAGGGTGTCTCGTAGACCTTCTGGGTGAGATAGTGAAGCCGAGCTCTGGCTCCCTTCCATTAAAAGCTTGTTTCAGGGCATAGTCCAACACTATTATAAAAAGGAAGGGGGCTAGGGTGTCTCCCTGCAGCACTCCGGTTTGAATGCTGAACTCCTCGCTGTTACCATCCGGCGTTGTCAATATCAGTCCTATCAATAATCCATCATTTGCTTGTAAAAGATTTGACGCTACGTCAAATCTCCTTTTACAAGCAAATGATATTTGATCTTGAAGGAACTAATTAATTACATTTCCACCGTCAGCACTAAGATTTGTACACAAACCTAACTTTACAGTAACTATAAACTTCAGCTAACACAAGAAGTCTGTTTGAACCCATCACAACACATCATAATACATTCTTCTCCCTCCTGGCTCCCAAGCTGTGGAATAGAGTAAACAACCCCTTGCAGTCAGGAGACTGCATATTCGCTAATCTGATAGCTTTATTGTGTATTTATCCTTCTGATAATGGTGGGGCCTATGCACGTACGGTATATGCATTGTGATCGTCACTGTCAGGCTGAAACCTCGTTATTATGTCCAAAACAGTTACCTTAAAACGTTTACAAAAATAGCAAAAGCAGAAGCTGGACAAGCTTGAGGCACATTGCTTCGCACCATGTTTCAAGATGGTAGATCTGCTACGTTTGATGCTTTTGTGTGACGCTGAATAGTATGATCAAGTGGGGTGTTAATTTATGGAAAAACAAACAAACACCTAAATATACATATCTAAATATGTAGATAAGAGGTATCTGCAAGACAGTGACGATAATGTATTTCAGTGTCAATAAAGATATCAAAGTCACTCCCAATTTCCGTCCACAGTCTGAAAACTCAGACTCACCCACTAGCACTGTCTCCTTGTATCCCCCCTTGTCATCCTTTTGACAGATGTTAGTTATATTATGCAGTATTATGTTGGTTATTTAATCAGGTGTAATTTTAGTTGTTTTGCCTATTCATACTGTAAATGTTAAGAAAGTTATTTGTATAGCATGTTTTTTAGAGTTTGCCGTTTGCTTGCTATCCTAGTTTATGCATTGATCTCTCCGCTGCTTACTCCGATGTTTCGCTCTGGAAGAGTGTCTGCTTAAATGCCTAAATTGTAAACTGTGAATATGAAGCACCATCATCACCTAATCCCTGATTCTCCTCACATAGCAACGTCTCACCTCTAGATACAAAACCATTAGTTTTCATTTGTAAAAACCACCGAACTGAAAACCAACCTGGGATAGGAGGATATTGATGATGTACTTTTGATTAGTTAAGAAACCATTAAGGGAATAGAAGTTAAATACCAATTTGCAATTGAAAAATCTGATTAGAGTACTAGAATATGTTAGTTGAAATCAAATAATTGGCCATGGTCCTGGCCTGACACAGGGTGGCAGTGGAACCAGGTGGTAGAGCGACGAATTGGGAAGACGGAAGGCTCCCGGTTCAAACCTCAGCTCCCTCGGGGGTTAGTGTCCTTGTGACCTTGAGAAAAACCCAGGAATCCTAATAGAATCCTAATAGAACTGCTTCCCATGAGCAGGTTGGTGCCTTGCATGATTTCCTCCACCGTCAGTGTGGGAATGTGTCCATGAGTGGGTGAATGCAATTAATGTACAATTTGCATAATATTGTATATTTAGATCTGTATCTGTAGTATCAATGGGATTATTTTCTGAGTAATAAGATACTGTATAGAAATGGGAGGGTGCATGTGTTTTTCATTTTAGAATGATTTATCAGGAAGCCCTTAGGAAGGTAACTATAGCTCAATTCATTCTAAACAGAATGGCTGGATACTGTGTTAGACAAGAGATTTTGCCAGTGGGAATCCATCTGTGCCCCTGTGATAAGAATCAATTAACTTAAATAATTAGCCATGTGAGGGGCTAATTAGCAACGTTTGCCAAGAGAGTTCTACTGGGCTCACACTGTTGGTCACAACAAGACCTTCTACAACACCTATACAGTAATGGTCACCAGCTGTTACACATTAGAGATAACATTACACAAACTGTACTTTCCCACAGCAAAACACATTTCACATGACATTCTTTTAAAGGAAAATGTATTTAAAGTTCACGGCTGAGCTATTTTCACATTGTCACACAACAATGAATGATATGAAAGGCTGGGCAGTTGGATAAAATGTGACTGTTAGTAAAAAAAAAGGTCCTACTTTACTCAAGGTCTGACGCTATGCAACGCGTTGTGAGCTTATAGATCGGCTATTTTCACAGAGTGCCAGTCTACAAGCCTTTTTTTAAATGAAGGCAGCAGCATGAAGATACAAACACTCGTCACTTCTCACTTGTCACTGTGAGACAAGTTCACTAAAAAACTGTTGAGCTGGGTTCAACTTTTTTCAGCGATCCAATGACGCGCCAAACTGTCACTCAAGCATAGTTTTTGTTTCACCAGTTCCACTCCCAATCTCTCTCCATCCAGTTCCAGCTTGTAATGGGGTCAAAAACACCCCTTTCTCCCCAGTTTAGCAGTGCCATCACTGCTGTCGTATCCTGGCTACTGGCTCACCTGCCACTGCCAGTGAGGAGCCCCCACTGGGAGGACGTAGAGCCTTCGTCTTATACTCTTATACAATGAACTGTATAGACAATCACCCTCCCCTGAAGACGAACCATAGAGTAAACGCTCGACAAACTGCACCACGGTGGATTCCAACCCCCAGACTCCACAGTGCAAAAAACCACTGCAGCAAAACCGAGCGCCCTGAAAAAAATACAAAAGTAATAAATAAATATCTATACCGTCAGCCACGTCCCTGTTCTTTTTAACCAACTTTATATTTTCCTTTGCAGTACTGTAAATCTTTCTCACTTGTCACTCCCACGCACTCACATTTAATGAGGTCAACAAGCTTGTTGAGCAACACTTCAACGGTGAATCGGCGACAGTGTAATTGACCAAGCTTGTCGTTTTGTAGCTTCTGTCACTGCTAGTGAACGCAGCATGACAACAAGGCTGAACCGTTCATTTTTATTCATTAAAAGTACTAATAGAGTATTATGCAGCACAATTGAGATACATTGTATACTATAGCTAGGTGTAAGGTCATTGAGATGCCTCTGTGCCGGGCGCCACCCCAGTCTATGTTAAGTGGGAAAGAGTATAAGGGTGGAAACTCTATTATAAACGAAACATTGGATGTGTGGCACGAGGTGGTTAAAAAGTATAAAATGACAGGCGACAGTAAACTCTTGGTCTGGCCCGCTCAGACTCCATATTCAAACCTGGGGTAATGGATAAAACCTATGAAAGATGGGGAATGACTGCTGTATGCACACTTATTGATGGTCAACAACACTTCAAATCATTTGAACGACTTAAGAGGGAATTTTATTTGGAAAACAGTGATTTTTTTTTCCAGATATTTACAGTTAAGACATTTTTATGATACTGAAATCAAAAAAGGAATTTCAGTGGAAGGTAATGAAGTAATTGGTGTATTGACGGGTGCATACTAACGAACACCTTCACGGGTTGTCTCCAGACTGTATAAGGTATGCAACAGCAACATGGAAGGACTACACTGTATGTCAAATTGAAGTGGGAATCTGAACTTAACATTGAACTGTCTGAGAGTGATTGGCATTCCATATGTAAAACACAACATTCTTCAACAAGCTCCAAGAGTTGGAGGGAAATTGGGTGGAAGAATTTGATGTGTTTTTGTATTACACCAAAAATCTAAAGCAAACAAATGGGAGAGCAGCAATATTGCTGGAGACAGTGTGGGTGTTGGAGTGCCAATCACTCCCATATATTTTGACTGTGTGAGAAGGTGCAGGCATTTTGGGACTGTGTTCACCAGAAGCTGGAGAAAATGATGGGATATAACATCATTATTCGTGAACCCGTAGTTTATACCTTGGACTGACATCAGAGGGCATAATAGGACATGAGGACTTATACCCGTTCAGAATATTGCTAATAGCAGCTAAGAAAGCCATCACGAGGAGATGGTTGAAAGCAGACCCTCCTAGAGAGGAGCACTGGATGGAAATTATTGAAGAAATATATCGCCCCCTTTCAGAACGACGAGTGGCCCAGGAAATTATTCTCCATTCATTTTCTCCATAGGGCACACCGCTCTGCACCCTCCCAGTGGATGTGAAGGACATTATGCTGCAGCTGAGCTGCATTATGCAACATTAAAATGTTACCAGGAAGTCAAGCCCAAAACCCTGCACACATCTGGTGTGAAGTCGATATATGACATTAAAAAACATAATGATTTCATCCACATTAATAAATTATGTTGTTTGTTTGTCCATTAAACACTTGAGCCCTGTGTAATACCTCAGCTATTATATCACATATCGTCAACTTCGTCAGGCGTAGTGGAGGTAAATGTTAATTCACAACCAAAGTCGCAGTTTTTTCTCCTTTGTACATACAGTACAGAGTAGTGTTGTGTATTTGTTGATAACATGTATTATTGTATTATGCTATGGCGAGGACAACGGATGGAATCTGCGCAATATCCGGCATGTGTTCATTAATGCTGTGCACTCTCCCTGCCACATGAGACTCAAGAAACAATGTTGTACAAATTGTACCATTTGTACATTTTCCTCCTATATAATAACGACGTGCACAAAAAAGGGATGCCATGTTTGAAAGCTGTAAAAAAACAAAAACAAGAACTGATCAATTATCAGTTAATTACCAGCGGCTGCCTTATATCTCCAGAAATGTGCTATGAAATGCAAATATCTATCTGTATGTGTGTGTGGAAATAACAACAGGATCTGTCGAGGTGACTCTGTAACTGTGACAGTGTAGCCTTAGCCTACTACAAATGGAACCAAAGGATCATTTTATTTTATTGACCATTTTGATTGTATCTTTACACTCTCAGGTAGCACATTCTCCAAACCATTATATGTCACACCTCACGCACAGCCGTCGGTTGTATTGGCTTGGCAGGTATTAAAGAACATCTGTTAAAGCCTCACTGAGATTGAGCTCGACACTCGTGCTGTAATGGACTTTATCTCTGTATCTGTAGTGACACGTGGGAAGCATCTGGAGAGGTGGATGAACTAATGGAAGCCAAAGGTTGTGTAAAAACTTACTTGTGCACAGCAGAGCAGCCAAGGCATCGATCGCCGCCCTGCAGAAGACAGAGAGGTTATGCTTGTTAGCTGATCGAGTGCTCACGTCTGTAGCTCTCTCACTCTCTCTCTCTCTCTCTCTCTCTCTCTCTCTCTCTCTCTCTCCAATGGATCCAGTGTAGTTATTATTTAGTCAGAAGCTCTTGTTAATACTTTATATGGTTAAAATGTGTATAAAAACACAGATAGACTTAACCACGTTAATTAACTGTGGTGTAACGTGTTGCATCGCGATGGGTTGTGTGCTTGTAAATTGGCTATTTTTACACCTTTTATTTGATGCACGTTGTACAACAAAGCATTAATTTTACAAAAGAAAAAACATCTGAAGTTGAAATATGGAGATACAGCGTTTCTGCCAGTCAGCAACAATATACAAAAACATAGAGAGAGAGCAAGAGAGCTGGAGAGAGAGAGAGAGAGAGGAAGATAGATTCAGATTAAAAAATATGGACAACAGCACGAACAAATGCACACTCAGCATGCGTGTGTGTGTGTCTGTGTGTAGTGTATGAGTGTGTGTGTGTGTGTGTGTGTGTGTGTGTGTGTGTGTGTGTGTGTGTGTGTTGAGGTCAGGAATGTCAACACTGCCCTGCCAGAGTCCAGTCACAGATGGTAAGTAAACTGGAGTTTCAGTAGCAGAGGTTATGAGAGGTGACAAGAGGTCAGGTGACCCGTGCTGGCACTAGGGGTCTAGAGGGGTCAAGCTGTGTTTACAGAGGATGGTCATAGAAAGCATTTTCTGCTTTCTATGACACGTCCGAGTCAAAGATCCTGTGTGGAGTTTGCATGTTCTCCCTGTGTCCCCTAGGGTAGGGGTTCTCAACCCGTGGGTCGCGACCCCCCCGGGGGGTAGTACACAGTGCATGCATAAACTTTCCTTATTGATTACATCTGGTTTCAGTATTTATTTATGATGTATTTTCACTTGTAGCGGTCAATTTGTATTTGGGGTGGGGAGGGGGGCGGGGCGGGGGTCACGAGATACAGCCAAAGCATTTCCGGAGGTCCCCAGCCAAAAAAGGTTGAGAACCCCTGCCTTAGGGTAGGGACTAGGGATGTCCCGATCACATTTTTCTGGTCCTGGTCCCGTTCCGATTCCGTTCATTTGATCTGCCGATACCGATTTTTCCACTTATGCAACTTATGCCATACCACAATAATACAATATCCAAAATCACGGACATTATCCAGTCAAATATAAAGATATGGATATAATATTGATACTAGGGATGTCCCGATCAGGCGATCACGTTTTTTTGCTCCCGATCCGATTCCGATCATTAGAAAATGACGTGATCGCCCCCCCGATTTCCAATCACGTTCCGAGGGACAACCCTAGTATCGGCACCCTCACAAAAAACATGCAGTAATCCTGGTCTCTAAACTGCCTCCCTCTGGCCAGCCGGGGTGCCTGATGGAGGGGAAAGGAACTGCTACGTCCAACAGGGGAAACTCCCCCTGTCAGGTGAAAAGAAGCAGCTTGGACTCCTGCATGCATAGAAGGAAGCATGACATCAGTCCGTTGCTCTCCCCAGGTTGGCAGAGGAAGTATAGCGCCCAGGATTACAGTTGATAATTGACACTGTACTGTACTGTACTGTACTGTACTGTAAAAAGCCCTCCTCCCTGGTCTCTGTGTATGTATGTGTGTGTGTGTGTGTGTGTGTGTGTGTGTGTGTGTGTGTGTGTGTGTGTGTGTGTGTGTGTGTGTGTCACTTTGTCACCTGTTGGTAGGCCTACCCTAAACAGACAGACACGTATAGGGACACACATTGCTGTGAATTGGAGTGGCTGCACCACTCAAGTTTTTTTAAATAGAGTCAAGGATCCTAGATTACTATTTCTATGCATTCGATGTATTATTACCTAGTGTTTACTGTGCTGAAGTCGCTCTGAATTAAGCTGCTGCCTAAATTGTACAACACATGGACTTATTTGAACTGCAGTAGAGACGGTGTCAACCTGACTGCCCCTCAACACACAAAAAAACATTAACGCAATAAATTGAAACTAATTAACTTATATGCCCCCCCACACACACACACACACACACACACACAAACACTTCCCCTTTTGATCTGACTGTGCTGCAGAAAAAAAGACCCCCATTGAGTTCTATCAGCATTAAATATGCATACTGCTTTGAGCCCCTGAAGAGTCTTTACACACGCATATGCACGTGCACACACACACACACACTCACACATGCGCGTGCGCACACACACACACACACACACACACACACACACACACACACACACACACACACACACACACACACACACACACACACACACACACACACACACACACACACACACACACACAATAAGAGCAGCATACAGCACTGGAAGACGTGGCTCCAGGTGCAGTGAGGCTCTAATCAACATATTTAACTGATCACTCAATCAGTTAATTTTAATTAGCTGCAATTCTCCCTGACTGTGAGGACAAATATGCACTTCGGCATTTGAAACGATTCCACTTCCACACTTATAAGAAGGAGCCCTGGCTAATGCCAGCATGTCTAGATTAGGGGAGGAAATTTATGTTGTGGCATACAATTATGTCCTTGGACTCAATCCACCCCACAAACCTCTCTCTCTCTCTCGCTCTCTCATATACTACTTATACTCTATACCAGGGGTTGTCAACCCGTGGGTCGCGGCAAAATATTTTGGGGGGGTCCCCAAATATTCCAGTCATTGCAACGGAATGACTGGATAATGGAAATTTAGAGTTCGCATAGTAAACGTATGTATTTAAAGGACCACTTCACCACTTTTCAACCTATCTTCATATAATAGGTCCTAATCATGAATAAATGGCGTAATGTTTTTCTACTTGGTCTGTGTCTCATAGGAGGGCTGTGGGCAGTTCAGAAACAGTCCTCCAGTGACATCATCGGGGAAATACAAGCTAATAGAAACTGCAGGCTTTCTAGTCCTGAAAAGTTGCAATGCAAAAATGGAAGCCATCGTTCTCACGATCTAAACATTTTTGTAAAAAAAAGTCTGCCTAATGATGATGTCACTGGAGGACGGTTTCTAAACTGCCCACAGCCCTCCTATGAGACACAGATTGAGTAGGAAAAAATCATGCCATTTTATCATGATTATTAGTGAGGAGCTATTATATGAAGATAGGTTGAAAAGTGGTGAAGTGGTCCTTTAATGCATGTATTGTCCAGATCTCGGAATTACGGTAAAATATGCTCAGACATGTTTGAGTGCCCTGTAAAACCCCACATTGCAGCGATAATGTGATCAACTTAGCCCCTCTTCAGAGACAATTAAGCTTATGTCATCGACTCCAACCTCTGTGAGAGCGACTCATTCGTCCAAGTGTCCCGGGCCGGTATACTCGCCCAGAACGCTGACCCCAAAGTCCTCCGTGTCAGCCACCTCTCCCGCCCTCCTGCCGCGCTGATTACCAGTAGAAATCCATGGTACAATATTCTGCCTAATGTGATGATACGCCCGCTGGCCACGCATCCGTGTCCATTCCGTACCTTCCACACTTCAGTCTGGCACCGCTGTGAGCCTCTGCACTGGCACGACCCGTTCAGCACTCGGCCCAAATAATACAGTCCATCGTACTAATGGTGTCAGCGTGTCGGAAATAGGCCATCTACATCTACACGCTCTGCGTGGTTATTTTCGGGGAATAATCACCTGTTATTATATGACTTGCCTAGAATTGGGATGTCAGGGTTCATACTGGATAAGCAGACCCTATAGCAGCAGTGGTTCTCAAAATGGGGTCCGAAGGGCCCCCAAGGGTCCTTGGGGTGGGTTCTAGGGGGCTTCAATATAGCGTCACAATCATTTTAAGCACATTAAGCACTACGATTTTTGAAAAATAGCAGCTATACAAGCTTATTGAGCATAATTTCGTGCGGCAATATGAGCTTGTATAGATTTGCTATTTTTGAAAAATCGTGAAAATGTGTGAAAATATCTTTGTATTTTTTTTTTTATATGAATATCTTAAAATCTTTGCTTGTGGGGGTCCCTGTGGTGGTCATACCCTGAAGAAGGCAGTATTTCTGTCTGAAACGTTGATGTCTTTTGTCTGTGTCCTAATATACTTTTGGCATTGGCAGCTACGAGTGTGCGAATATACATTTTTCCTTAGTATTTTTCCCATTGGCTGGCACCGCACAAGGACCGATGTGCTGTGCACCTTTTTGCTTATAAGGTCCCTGGCACTAAACATTTTCAGATCGGGGTCCACGGCAGAATACATATCAATTTGGGGCCCTTGACAGGAAAAACTTTTGAGTACCACTGCTGTCAGCATACCTGTGTCTACATTCATCCTGGCTCCGTAATGGTGTTATGACATGGTGTTTTCCACAGTAAACCAAAAACATTTCTCTTTCGACATGCACCTCCCACCTGCTTCCACCTCCTGAATCACACACCCTCTACTTTAATATGCCCTTGATGTCTTAACATAAAGGAGGATTATACCCATGATGTATCGGAGACATATTTTAGCCTGAAAGTATATTATGTGTGTCCATTAGATAGATTAGATAGTAATTATCTGTTCCACTATGAATAATGATGAGGAAGTACATTTCGCTGCACTTAGCATATTACACAACTTAATTTGGAGTTTAATAGTAATACACAAAGCATTAACAAACGCCATCTTGACAACCTGATATTAGTCATGTAAATGATCATTGGTCTAAACAATAAACACCTCATAATCAATCTAACTTGTGTTTAAAACAGTTCTCAACCTTTTCAGGCCACGCGTCAGAACTTATTTGAACTGGTTACCCCCCCACCCTGGTCCCAACAAGCACTTGGAATTGTAGGAGTTGAGGCATATACTTAAAGTCTGACTCGGCTCCACTGATAAATATTCTACAAGGTGAGCGTAACTATTTTCTAAATGTTTGTGTAGCATTGCGCGGAAAGCGGGGATTGAACCCGGGCCTCCCACTCGCCAGACCAACGCGCAACCTTTCGTGCCAATAAGGCTGAACCAGATTGGCAGGGCTGTTGCGGGCTGGGTCTTGGCTGGGGACTACATTTGCATCTTTCTTATATTATTTGACAATTTGGCCAATAATATTCAACAATCAGGCTGATAAAGGCCTCCTCTAAACACTCATGGGTTGTCATGTCCATCAGTCTAAAAATGCTGTGGCGAGCAATTGACTGCTGCTGACAGTTGTAAATAATTGACAGATTCAGTCATCTGACTGAGTTCACGACTTTCAGATGTATAGCCATCATCAGCCATGATATTAAAAGGTATAATTAGACGCCGTCAGTGTGACTGACACGTCGAAACCGCCACTCAAGACTTTGGGGAAATCATATACAGGATCTGCCACCTACGCGCTTTTACAACCCGCCAATTCCAACCCGTTATCCGTATCGACCGTTCGGCATGCGGAATTCGGCCTTCCCCAAGTGCCAACTTCTAACATCGCTAGGACAATTAGCAGGCGGCCCCGTGTAGAGGAATTACTCCGAAAACCCTTGCTGAGGGCTATAAATTTACACATCTCAAGGGGCAGGTATCTGATATCCTCACACCAGCGAGGGGTTTCGTGTTCAGTAGAAGCCGATCAGGGGACGGCATGTGGCAGCGGGCCGAGCAGAGGAGCTGGCATGGCTGGCCCTCGTGGAATGTCCTGCTGGGTATACTGCAGGATGCTGGCCCGGGCCGTGCCAGGCGAATGCCACGGCACAGAGAGGGTCTGACAGTGATGGATGGGGAGGATGATATACGATACAAACCAAGAGGGAACGCAGCCAACGCCATTAGACAGAGAGATGAGCAGAGAGGAGAGATAAGAGTTCAATATCAATGTGTTGCAAAGGTGTCAACCCAGGGATAGGTTGGGAGAATCGAAATTAGAGGGCCAATTATGAGTACTAGTACTAGTAACTATGAAGTCATCCTTTATAATGTGTTCAAAGTCAATTTGTGAAGGCACTGGGCAGTAGGTTAGAGGATTGCAGTAGTCAGCTGTAAATCCATTATATCTAATACTGTGTGTATAGCCCTTGGCAGCTACCGGTACATGTTTTCATCTAACTTATTTCAGTGTATGTCCAGGTCCTCATAGCAAGAACATGAAGTCCAGTATACTTTATTTTCTCATGGCCGGAGACATGGTACATGTATTAGACGTCTGATTATGTGACCTGCCGTCATTGCAGTGATGGCAGGACGCAACGGAAAGGTAGGTACGGAAGGTACCAAATGCATGCCTTTGACAAATTCCTCATACGTTTTATGTCCCATGGCTTCTTCGGGCTCAGTGGGAATGGTAGCCTCACAAAGTCCAATAAAAACTTCTATAAAGACTTGCGCACACACGGCACACACAGCGTCTCGCATGTAACCCTATACATGTGTGATGCCTACAGGTCTAAATGTGGGAGAAAAATGGCAAACATTTATTGATTTTAGCAGTGGAGACACATGTTTGAAGTTTGAAGACAATTGGACTAACTCCCTTCTAGTCCGCACACATACGGTGGAGCCTGGCTTCAATTAAAGTAGAGAAGATGAGAAATTATGAGGAACCGTTTTCTTTGTTACCTTACCACTTGTGTTTAGGCCAGGGGCCCAGAGCGAAAGGTAATATGACATACTGTATGGTAGTGTACTGTGCTTTTCTCTGATGCAAAAATTAGGGATGTCCCGATCACGATATTTATATTTTATAGAACACTTTTATGCCATATCACAATAGTAAAATATCCCAAATCACAGACAATATCATCTATCATGATATGGATATAATATTGATACTAGGGATGTCCCGATCACGTTTTTGGCTCCCAATCTGATTCCGATCATTTGAAAATGACGTTATCGGCCCCGATTTACCCCTGCCAGGTATAATCCCAGGCAGCACCTGTAATAGTCAGAGATGGAAGAATTAATTTTGTGATTTTTGTTATTGTTGTGGTGGTGGTTATGGAGGTGTTTTAGGCTGAGTGCAATGCAACAATATACGTCAGCTACAGCAGGTACCGTTACACCAAAGTTATCATGCTGTAAAGGTCCCCACACACCGGGCGCGATTTTTAGTGGCGTTTTTTCGGTTTCCCGAAAAACGCGTCCAGTGGGCAACCACCATAATGGTGTGGAATCTGGGTATTCATTTGAACATTACACCTGGCGATTTATCTCATTATGTCTTATGATGGGTGACAGTTTGCTAATTGGTGAAATCGCCATGACTAAATAGTTTGGATCTCTGTCGCACGCACTATTATTAACGGGGTGAATAAGACACTTACTTGATGGTGTGAAGGGTTTTGGTGGTGTAAGGACAGATAAAGCGATAGATGACATCAATGGCTCGGCACTCCCCTAGCAGGTTTGCTGTGGAAACTGATATGGGGAAAGAGAGAAATCAGATTTAAAACAGAGTACTTGGACATGCCAAACTGAAACAGTGGTTTCACTCTGAAGACATTGACATGTGAGAACCTCATTTTCTGTTGCTGTAGAAGTTCTATTGGAGAATCATACTTATAGGGGCGTATTCTTCTATATACAGGGGTGTATATTCTATTAAGCCTTTGACCTATGTATGCTTTAATTTACCCTCTGACCGAGTGTATCCATGTTGACCCTGCACTGTGCTCGTTGTGTGACACGTTGTCTCACTCTGAACCAGTGCAGTGTTATAGTACACCACAGATATTCTGATTGCTCCACCGGACCAGAGCTGGTCTGGTGGGTTATGTGTGCTTGTGTTTCTGTCCATGTGCAATATGAAATCATACCGGCTTGTAGCCAGGTCACCTCGACTGTCTCTGGCAGTTCTCAAATGTTCTGAAATGTTGAAATGTTCTGAACAAGTGCAACTCTGCTCCTGTACGGTTCATCGGCTGCTTGCACAGCTATCCTTTTCCGACTCTTGTACTTTTCTTTTTGTATCCATCGTTGTACTTTACTTTTGAACTCATTCTCTTGTAATATCTCTTTTACTTTTTGACTTTTGACTCTTCAAATAAATCTTTTCGATTAGACCTAATTGTTTTTGCCTCATTATCTACTGGAATATTGATATTCATCAATAGTTAATGTTTAGTTTCCATGGTAATATTTAGTACTAAATTGATAGGTATTTTCTGTGCATTGGTTTTCCTGCTGAGTTATCGAAGTTAATATATACAGTCCTTTCTAATTAGCATTATTAATTAGGGTAATTATAAATACCCAACATAAATGGTTACAGAGATTTTCAGTATTAAGCCGGATTTATACTTTGTGCGACAGTGAGCCGACCTAAATGCCAATTTACAAGCCTGGAACATAAATTAGGCTTTAGACTTGTGCTCCCAGTGGAGGAAGTGGAGTGGAGTGGAGTGATTTGCTTTGACTACGAGGAACTTAATTCTTGAGGAAATGGAAGTACAGGACAGCAGCCTGAAGACCAGGAACATGGCATTGTCCTTGGCCCAGGACTGTATTCTCCTTTGGATGTGGTAGATGTTCGTGTTCGCTGATGTTCAAACACAGGTGGTTACATAATGCCAAATGCAAGTCTGTATATATCACTGTTACAGTATCACATGTGTGAATGAATGGGGGCCACTTTCAGAGGTCATTATACAAGCATACAGAGTTTTGAAAATAAGAACATGCTGCTTATCTCGCCTGAGTGGATTTTTTTTTGCAGAAGTTCAAACTTCACAGGCACATAAAGTGGGTATGCTTAGTGGATGGAGAGCACCTCTCTATTTATACATGTATGCGTATAGTATATACAGTCTTTTATTACCTTGTAAAAGACCTCCACCGTTTAAGTGGCCTACCATCTCACATTGCTTCTACTCACCCCTCATTCACTGCTAAATATTGTCCCTGTCAAATAAATACAAAAATGTAACCTCTACAGGTTGTTAGTGGAAAGAAGCTGTTTAATAGTCATGAACAGGTTATAGTACTTCACACGTGTTGAAGGACATGGCTTTTCCGACATCCGTATCCATTACGTTTTTAACTGTCATTCAGAGAAGACTATGGTTACAGTGTCTGGTTTTATATAGTGGCCGCACTGGCCAGCTTCTGTTGACGTTACTGTTGACCCAGCGAATACGAGCCAAGCAATAAAATGTCATACTTTTTTATATATACCACAGCAATCTGGTGTAGTAGTACTAAGTCATCCACCTGGCAACCCTCAAACTGCAGAATAAGCTCCGAGCCCTGTCACTTAGTGCATGTCTATGTCTGCACTCTCTGTTGTCGGCTGACCTTACAATACTCGTTTTGCAGAAGGGCTAAAGACAAGGGACGACCGTGCCTTTGCGGTGGCCCCGTCCCTAGGCTTTGGAATACCCCCCCCCCAAACACACACACACACACACACACACACACACACACACACACACATTCGATCTGCCCCATCCATCGAGGCCTTTAAGTCTCTCCTTATAAGACTCACCGTTTCACCTTGGCCTTTACCAACAGTTGAGTCTAACCTCACTTTGATCTCATCCTCATCCATGTTATGTTTGTATTTGAGTTTAATTATAGGTCTGTATGCAGCATGCACGCACGCCCCCCCTCCCACACACACACACAATGCTACAAAATCAGACCTGTCTGAACTGAGTGGTGCTGTACTGTACTTGTCGTACTGTACTCGTGTCACACTTAGTGGTGAAAAAACACTATTACACACACACACACACACACACACACACACACACACACACACACACACACCAGGAAAAAGATCAATTAAAAGCAAGGGTGTAGAAGTGGGTCTTGAGCTGTGCTTTAAAAATGTCTACAGAGGCTGCCTGTCGAAGGTACAGTGGGAGTTTGTTCCACGCCGTCGGACCGTAGAAGCAAAAAGCTGCTTCCCCGTATTTTTTTGTTGCCATTTTTTTTGGCAAAGCGAGCAGGCCAGCAGTGGAAGACCTTAGGCCGGGGGCGGTTTGGGACATATTTAGGCAGGCAGTCATGTACTGTAGGTAGGAAGGTGCGAGATCATTGAGAGTAAAATAAATTTAAAATCAATCCTAAAAACAACTGGAAGCCAGTGCAGTGAAGCCAAAACTGGAGTAATATGTTCTCTCATCTTAGTTCTAGTTAAAACTCTGGCTGCTGCATTTTGGACAAGTTGTAATCTGTCAGTTGTTTTCTTAGGCAGTCCAGAAAAAAGTGCATTGCAGTAATCAAGCCGACAAAAAACAAAGTTGTGGATTAGCGTTTTTGCATCGTCCAATGACAAATAGGCTCTGATTCGTGCAATATTTCTAAGGTGAAAAAAGGCAATCTTGGTAACATGATTAATGTCTTGAAGGACGTGGCTTTTCCGACATCCGTATCCATTACGTTTTTAACTGTCATTCAGGGAAGACTATGGTTACAGTGTCTGGTTTTATATAGTGGCCGCACTGGCCAGCTTCTGTTGACGTTACTGTTGACCCAGCGAATACGAGCCAAGCAATAAAATGTCATACTTTTTTATATATACCACAGCAATCTGGTGTAGTAGTACTAAGTCATCCACCTGGCAACCCTCAAACTGCAGAATAAGCTCCGAGCCCTGTCACTTAGTGCATGTCTATGTCTGCACTCTGTTGTCGGCTGACCTTACAATACTCGTTTTGCAGAAAGACCGGGCTAAAGACAAGGGGCGACCGTGCCTTTGCGGTGGCCCTGTCCCTAGGCTTTGGAATACCCTCCCCACACACACACACACACACACACACACACACACACACACACACACACACACACACACACACACACACACACACACACACACACACACACACACACACACACACACACACACACACACATTCGATCTGCCCCATCCATCGAGGCCTTTAAGTCTCTCCTTATAAGACTCACCGTTTCACCTTGGCCTTTACCAACAGTTGAGTCTAACCTCACTTTGATCTCATCCTCATCCATGTTATGTTTGTATTTGAGTTTAATTATAGGTCTGTATGCAGCATGCACGCACGCCCCCCCTCCCACACACACACACAATGCTAAAAAATCAGACCTGTCTGAACTGAGTGGTGCTGTACGGTACTTGTCGTACTGTACTCGTGTGACACTTAGTGGTGAAAAAACACTAATACACACACACGCACACACACACACACACACACACACACACACACACACACACACACACACACACACACACACACACCAGGAAAAAGATCAATTAAAAGCAAGGGTGTAGAAGTGGGTCTTGAGCTGTGCTTTAAAAATGTCTACAGAGGCTGCCTGTCGAAGGTACAGTGGGAGTTTGTTCCACGCCGTCGGCCCGTAGAAGCAAAAAGCTACTTCCCCGTATTTTTTGGCAAAGCGAGCAGGCCAGCAGTGGAAGACCTTAGGCCGGGGGCGGTTTGGGGACATATTTAGGCAGGCAGTCATGTAGGTAGGAAGGTGCGAGATCATTGAGAGTAAAATAATTTAAAAATCAATCCTAAAAACAACTGGAAGCCAGTGCAGTGAAGCCAAAACTGGAGCAATATGTTCTCTCATCTTAGTTCTAGTTAAAACTCTGGCTGCTGCATTTTGGACAAGTTGTAATCCAGAAAAAAGTGCATTGCAGTAATCAAGCCGAGAAAAAACAAAGGCGTGGATTAGCGTTTTTGCATCGTCCAATGACAAATAGGCTCTGATTCGTGCAATATTTCTAAGGTGAAAAAAGGCAATCTTGGTAACATGATTAATGTGTGAATTAAAATTCAATTCAGAATCAATAATGACCCCCAAGTTCTTTACTGTACTGTTACTTTCTACAGTCAGGTTGCCAAGTCTGCATATTATTGATTCTATCATGACAAACCACTCCTGTATAGGAGTGGCTGGCACCACTAAAAAATAAATAAAGCATGCAGGTCTATGAATGTGGTTACTTTGGACATTCTCCAATGACCCCTGAGGTATGCCTGTTCTAATTATGTTCTTTCTCGACTGCATGCAGTCTCCATGAGCTCCGTTTCCATGGTAAAATACTACTGAACATATTGTCGCTGTCAGGAGGAAACCTTGAATTTCAGAGACCTTGTATTTCAAAGACCTTGTAGTTCATAAACCTTGTATTTCAAAGACCTTGTAGTTCATAAACCTTCTATTTCAAAGACCTTGTAGTTCATAAACCTTCTATTTCAAAGACCTTGTAGTTCATCAACCTTGTATTTTAAAAACCTTTTCAGGAAAAACAATAACCTGTGTTCCTATGAATCCAATGTAGATGATTAATCGCAAGATCGTGTTAGTACTTTTCATTGGTGCAATATTTCTAAAAAACCACAGACAGACTTAACTACTTTCTCTTGAAGAAATAAGCTCACAAAAGCACCGTAAGCTCTAAACGCGACGGCCTTGTACAACAAAGTAGGACATTAATTTCCAAAAACAACAACCAAGGTTTCTGCTCGACAGCAATGATATTGTTTGTGCACCAGCAGAATCCTTGGACAGCGGCAGATAAGACTCCTCGAGGGAAAGCAATTGTTCCAGTGGCCAATATGACAACTTAAGCCAGCCACACTTTCAGATGTCGTATTATTAAAGGGATTGTGACATTAAAAAAAAGGTTTTGGAATTGTTCTTGTTTTTTTAGGTTTTCTAATCTCAATTGCACCCAAAAAACATGAACTTTTAACATTCAGTAGATTTTATGTGATCTGGGGTTTTCTGGCTCAAACAGGTGCTCTGATTTGCCGGCAGTAAGTGACATCACTTACTGCAAATCCCATATATGTCAATGGGATTTGCCAGCAGATGTTGCCTGTTTTCATTGTAGCTCAAAAGGCCCAAAAAACCCCAAAGAAAACTTCAGACCACAGAAAATCCACTGAATGTTCAAAGTTCAGGTTTTTTGGGTGTAATTGAGGTAAAAAAAACCTATATAAAACTTAAAAGAAAAAAGAAAAAGAAATGAAAATGAATGTCATAAAACCTTTAACCACATGGACCCTAGCATGCTCGTTCTGGGTATGTCATATTAAGTGAACAATAACATTGGGCCAGAAAAGGTAAATATTCTCTAAAAACAGCAGAGCTACATGCAATGCATCGCAAACCCCCAGTTTGTTGGGACCTTGCCGAATATCATTCCCCTTCACTCCGCAGCATTGTTTTTTCTTTTTACATGAATATGAATAATATTGATTGATTGAATACTTTATGTAAAACAGCACGTGGTACAGTAGGACATTAACCGATCCCTCCCGATACCATAGGCGGCAACATGAGGCCAATGCCAAAATAATGAACGACATAAGCAGAGAAGAAGAAGCGTCATCCGGCCAAATTACCCCGGAAGTGATTGTCCTCCATTGTGACGACAGGGTCGTGGTGGTGTTTTGCCCATCTGACTATTAATATGGTTAGCACGTGTGTGCACGTGCATGCACGTGTGCACCGAGGATTGGGATGTAGGCTGTTTCCACCATAGGAGTCCTATTCCAGCGTTGGAAGCGAAAATAAGTCGTCAAATCTCGAGTTCTCGTGTTTGGCTAAAATGGTCTAATAGCTTTTCTCGAGATATCTCGAGAATGGCATGGATTGCGTTTTCAGACTGGGAGCGAGTGACGTGTCTTGTCAAGGAGAGGCGGGTGATTATTTTGGATGCACGTTGAGGGTGACGGAGACGCAAGCACCGCGCAGTCCTGTGAAATTGTCGTGCGCGTGTTCGTTTCCTGAACAGGCCCACGCTGGCAAGAGCTGGATTGTGGTCAGCTTTTATTTAACGTTATGCGGTAAATGCCTGTGTCACTCACTCCCCGTCTCAAATGGCCATAACACCAAAAAGTCCTGGGGACTGGTTTACATTGTGGTTCAGTATATTCAATTAATCAACCTGGCATACAAGATTAACACAATAATACATGTCATCAACATTTACAAACACTATATGTACGAAAGAGATGCGAAAACATTTTCAGGCCTAGTCATAAACACAGTCATAAACAGTAACACCAAATGCAGACAGAGAAAAGCAACGCTATGTATGGGACGAGGTCTTCATCTCAGTGGTATGTATTGGATGAGTGTTTTATTGAGGTTACCGTTAAGCCCTATACTATATCAGGACAGGAGCTGAACTGGGTCAGCACGACAAAAGAGCTGAGGCCTTGTTCCAACTGAAAAGATAATACTAATAATTATAACAATCCACAATAGCAATTACATCTACAAAATGTACAAAATAAGAAATTAATTAATTATCTCTGCCGTGTGGGGGAAAAAATAATTTACAAAAAGAAAAAGAAAATAACTAAACACAAAAAGTTAGAATATGCCCAACAGCAAAGAAATAATACGGTATATGAATGTATTTTGTGTGTGTGTGTGTGTGTGTGTGTGTGTGTGTGTACCTGATGAGCAGTAGACCTGCAGTACAAAGAGACAGGCTGCAGCCCGTCTGGGATGCTTGCTGTTCTGTCTGAGGAGGCTCAGCGTCAGACGCACTGCATCAGCATTCTGGGCCTTCACACCTATACGACGGTCTGGACGCACGCACACACGCACACACACACACACACACACACACACACACACACACACACACACACACACACACACACACACACACACACACACACACACACACACACACACACACACACACGCACACACACACACACACACACATTAATTCCATATCTACACCGATTCTGACCCCAATTTGACCTGCTGACCCCACTGGTTTCATGTCTAACATTTTGTCAGGAACCACACACATACATGGGGAAACATACGCATGCACAGACACACCTGCACACATAAAGGCATTCAAACACAGAGCCCCGCACGCATGCATGCATGCACGAGGGATGTCCCGATCCCGTTCTTTTGCTCACGATCCGATTCCGATCATTTGATTTTGAGACATGGCAATACAGATTTTTCCCGATCCGATCTTTATATAACACTCATGCCATGTGAGAAATGTATGTCACTCTAGTCTTGTATGTTGGCAAAAATATGTGACTACCTTTATTAGAACTATATAGAAGGACTGTCATTGTGGGTTTTTTTTTTTCATGTCATATGAAAGCAGGGAAAAAATGTAATCGATTTATTTCTCCCGATCCTGATCATTTTAAAATGACATGATCGGCTACGATTTCCGCTCACCCGAACCGATCAGGACATCCCTACTCTGTGCCCAACCTTTGCCAGTAGGTATAGGCCTACAGAAATGGTAAGTTGAAGATGCTAACCTCTGTGCCCAAACTTCGCCAGTAGGTAGGCCTACAGAAACGGTAAGTTGAAGATACTAACCTCTGCGCCCAAGCTTTGCCAGTAGGTAGGCCTACAGAAACGGTAAGTTGAAGATACTAACCTCTGCGCCCAAGCTTTGCCAGTAGGTGCAGTAACGGCAGCAGGAGGGTGTAGTTGGGGTTGAAACTCCTGGCGCTTTTTACCATGGCAGTTAGGAGAGCCTCGCTTCCTCCTTTACTGATCATGTAGTGGATACGCCGGTCTGAACCTGCCGCGCGCACGCGCACACGCACAAGCACATGCACACGCACACGCACACGCACACGCACACGCACACACACACACACACACACACACACACACACACACACACACACACACAGGGAGAGCAGGGATTTGCGCTAGTTAATCACTTTCAAGCTTGTCAATATAGAGGAAACATTTCAAAACGTTTTCATAGAAAGTGTAAATGCTTCAAATAACGTGACACAATGTGTGAGCTTGTAGACCAGCTGTCTTCTACAAGTATAGCCTGCCGTAGGGCTTAAGAGGTTAACACAATGTACTATTACTAGGGGGAGAGGAGGTCAATTTAAAATTGAAGTCAACATAATTCAAAACCGAACTCACCAGCGGACAAAAGTTCATCCAGAACATTGAGGATGTTCAAAGTGCTCTCGATGTCCCCTAAGTTCTTCATACGTTGAGAGTGATGGAGAGAGGGAGAGAGAGAGAGAGAGAGTCAACAAACCTTTGCATAAAAAAAATTGCCATAATTTCATTTCTGTCCGGAAGAAACCACCCAACTACATTTTTGAGGTTTTTGATATTTTTTTGTCATAAATCAGGGCACATTTACGTCTGTGTGTTGGTTAAAAATATATTGAACCAATGAAAAATATTATAAAGCACTTCTACAAAAACCTCCTAAGTCTATTGGATCCTCAAACTATCTGCCAAAACAGCTAACTCCACTCGTTTATCCATCTTTTTCTGTGCTATTGAACGACAAAAATCTCCACTTGAGCTGGATGTTTTTTTTTCAATTCCTGAAAAATGAACATTGGAGTTAGCTGGTTTCTTGCAGACAGCAGGGATACGTTTCTCTGTTGTAGATTATATTAAAGAGTTCCATCTGTATCATTTAGCTGCATGGTTATTATGGTTCGACTCCCAGCAGGAGACCTTACTGTGCTGTGCTGCACGTGTCCTTCATTTCCTTGTATTTGTTCCCCATATCAAACTGAATCTGAATAAAATATGTAATCAGCAACATTGACAGAGAGAGGTATGATTAAATTGGTGAGAATATGGGGGCGGGGGGAGGCTAAACGTTGATTTAAAAAAATACATTTGATATCAACCAATGCCCTTACATAAGAAGCAGCATAATATGGTAATCAAGGCATTGTAAGTTATGCCAACACTAGATGGGGTTGCAGAGTATGCCGACCTCTCTTTGATTCTGTGAAGCAGAGAGAAGCTTGCAAGTGCAAGTCACTCTCTTTTGTAGTTTTAAGGTTTCAATCTATTTAACATATTGATTGTAGAGAACAATCTACAAATCCCTGCATACAGTATAAAGTAGCAAACACGCATGTGCACATACACACGCACGTGGGTACAGTATTACTACAGTACTGCTTACTGTATTCAGCTTATGTAAATTGGTGTGGTGGCAGTAGCATTGAGTTCACCTGAACCCATGAGGTCGCAGTGTCTCTCTCTCGCGCTCTCGCACACGCACACGCACTCACACACACTCACACACACACACACACACACACACACACACACACACACACACACACACACACACACACACACACACACACACACACACACACACACACACACACACACACACACACACACACACACACACACACACACAAACACACACACACACACACACACACACACACACACACACACACACACACACACACACACACACACACACACACAAACACACACACACACACACGCACTCACACACACTCACACACACACACACACACACACACACACACACACACACACACACACACACACACACACACACACACACACACACACACACAACACACACACACACACACACACACGCATGCACCATTATCTGCCTGATTTAAATAACCATTTGCATGCAACAGTCAGCAGCACAGCAGGCTATGTTGTAGTGGCCTGTTGTAGTGGTGCATGCAGAGAGCAGAGGAGGTGGCCAAACATATGCCTGCTAGAATCCCCCCGGGGTCCTGCAGTGTTTTGGCACTGTAACGAGAGACTGTTGCTAAACACACACACAAACTGGCAGCACGCACTGTACATGCACTTAATTCCGAGAATAATCAGGTTAAGGTGACCACTCACCACCACCCCTCTCCAATTTGTAAAAAACCCCTCTGTCGGGGGGTGTGAGCTTTTAACTTTCTTGAAATATTGTACATATTTACTACTAGCGTAGTAAACCATCCTGGTCCTGTGAATTCACATTTCATAAGAAGACACATGGAAATGTGAATTCACATGTGTACAGATTAGTAAATCAGAAATGCCATAAAGTAGGACAGCTGTTCTCAAACGTTTTCAGGTCAAGGACCACCACGTTGATATAGATTTGGCTCATAGATTGCAGTACATATCCTTATGCATATCAGTTGCGCAGCCCCTCTCTAGTAGTAGGGGAGAGCCGCCACGGTTGTAACGCGTCATGGTTGTAACACGCAAGTTATCTCTTGATTGGTCAACGCCATCATGACGTCATTGCGTCAGTATATGTACAGCAACGTACTCTACGTGCCCAGGAAGGTTCAAGTGTTTTCCTTCATCCTACTGGGAATTATTGACGGAAAACTGGATTTTCTCAAAATGCGTAGAAGATTTCACCTCGAGTATCTGTGATCTACAAATCTTGTCTTTGATGTTGATGAGATAAAATCGACATGGATTTCTGCATGCTTACCGGTATGTTCTTCATTCGTTTTTGAGTTGGTTTTTAGACACTATGCAGTTAGTAATGTGTAATCAATGTATTTTCCCATTGAACTGACTCCCAACTGGAACATCCAGTAATATTATGTTTGGTACATTTTCTTATCACATCCATGGTATGAAAACAATGTTAAAGAGTTGCTTCAATGAAACATAATTGATATAAGCTGAAAACAATATGTTTAATGGATTTTTTTTGCGTTGTTACATTTATGGAGCATGCCATTATTTACAATTAATCCCATATGCACAGAAATGTAACACTGAGTGTCCACTTTCGTTACAACCATGCCGGCTTTGCCCTACAGTTACAATGACAGTATCATGAAAAAGTGTTCTGCTATTTTAATCTTTTTTAGAAACATTTCTCCTATAATGTCATGCCCAAACTAGACTTTGTGATTAAAATTGTGACTAAATAAAATTGTCTACAGAAATATGTAAATACATTTATTTGAATTTATTTTGTATGTTTTCTGATGTGAGCGTGGTGCGGAGAAGCAGAACTCTAACTTATTTTAAATTAAAGCTAAATACTAGAATAATAAAGGCAGTTTGTCACTGCCTTTTACTGTGGGTTTTGACTGCATTGTAATTGTCTTATTTTTCAGTTGTATTGTCTCCTGTCTGAAGTCCAGACAGAACAGCTAAGTTCTGTCCCGGTTGGACCGATTATTATGAAGTAGGCCAAGGAAGAATCTCTGCAACTTTTTACAATTGGGGTGGTTGTATTTTGTCTCCCTGCTCTTCTATTGAGACATTTAGATCGTGTCATTTACCGGTATTATTATTATATATATTTTTTATAGCAGATCTACAAGCTTAGTGCGCTCACATTGAACCTTTTCAAATAGCCTACGCATAAAATAGGGATTATAAATGATTAAATTCAGCATAACCCTGGTGGCCCCTCTTAAATTGTAATGTGAGAGGACCATGGGTCCAACACACAGAGGTTATTTAGCATTTGGACTGGCTTATGGGAAATGTTGGTAAAGCCACGCATGGCCACCTGTCAGGATTAACACTGGGCCTGGATCCCATGCCCATCACCCAGGAGGCTTTGTTTAAGTGCGCTCACAGTGTGTCACATGGTCCTAGAGTTGTGTTTGCCAGCCTGCATACAGTACGCATCAGGGACGTGCAAGAGAGTGTTACAGAGGCAAGGGCTGAAATTCCTGAAGAGGGCACTTTTGGAAGAAAATACCTGTTCTACAAGCTCTCAACGCGTCGCACTGCATGCAACGCATTGAGAGCTTGTCGATGACATGGATTTCTAAACACATTCTTTCAACGCAAAATGCTGCGCTCAAGATCAGGAGAGTTCAGAATAAATCAATTATCGGGTATGTCATGTAAAGGAGAGGAGGCCATTTGCATTTCTTTCACCATAGTAAATGCTACATTCATGGTCTGGAAAGTGCAGTTGTTTTACAGACGGGTAAAAGGGCAGGGGCTGAAGCCCCCTATGATGTCTATGTGACATGTGTGCACGTGCCTGGTACGCATGCACCGCACATGTTCTGTGCACATCTAAGCACAGTCCAGCATTTACAGTAGTATACTTATGTAGACAGTAATAGTTATGCCACTAGGATACCGTGTGTGTGTGTGTGTGTCCTCATACACGGCACGCATATATGAGGACATGATATCCAAAGCGTCCCTCTGCTCATAAATCAGTGTCTGCAGTCTGCAGACCAAGGCTCCTAAATCCTTTATATCTTTGTAGCTGTGATCCAGGTCTGTCTGTGCACTGTGCAGCCATCCTGTGTCTGTGCAGCCATCCTGTGTGTGTGTGTGTGTGCGTGTATGTGTGTGTGCGTGTGAATGCATATGTGCATTGTACCAGTGGTCCGCCTGCGGCCCCCTATGAAAATATATGCCAGAGAGAAGACTTTTAGCGATTCTCAACCATTGTAATTTCAAGGGCCCCAATTTTGATATGCATTAGACCACGGACCTCCCATTTCGTACAATTTTGATCTCTCGGACACCCCCAATCTACACTGTAGCATCATCAGTGTTAATTTAACTCTGAGAGTGTACAAATGGAACCAAATATGAAAAATATGTTTTGATCACATCAGACAGCGTAGTAGCAAAATGTGTGTTTTGAAGAAAATACACAAATTAAATTTGTGCAAATTTGATTGTACGACCAACGGCTCCAGAGTTAAAGGCCAAAGGGTGAAGCGGCCTGCATAGCAACACACCACCAATTAAAAATAAAATAAATAATAAAGTAGGGCAGAGGCTCTTCTTTGACCTACTAGGCAGAGTTTCGCGCCAATCGGTCAACCGGGGCCAGAACTTAGCTATTCATACGGATGGACGGACAGGTGCCAAAACATAGTCTCCGGCATTTCGGCCATGAGACTGTAAATAAGCAAATAAAATTACAAGCACAAGATTCAAACCCCGTAGTAACAGGCAGTGCCAAAGGCTTTCATTTAAAAAGAAGTGAGACAACGCTTGCTTCTCTTCAATCAACACAATCACATCAGAAAACACACTAATACTTCATGACTTATTCATGTCAAGTATTTACGTATTTTTGCATCCATACATACATTGTATACATAATAGATATGTATATAATGTACACAATATAATATGTAATATACAGAGTAGCATATAAAATAGCGGATTATTACTAACAAGGCAAGAGAAGTGTGCCAATGAAAGTGGCAGCACACTGAGCAGACAATAAGTATCACGTGGAATGTGGAATCTTTGTTATGTTTACAATCATTCAAAGTTATGACAGTTGACAGGGGTATTTTACAACCAGATTGAATATTTAATTGTGCTTTGTTCGACTTAATTCTATTCTATGCAGACTATCTCTGCAGCATTCAGGCCAGCCGTTGTTTATGCATAGCAAAGATACACATACTCATTATTTTAAGCTTGTTTTATTCAACACAATGTGGTTCCTGTCCACAGCTCAGAGGCCAGCTGTTATTGTAAACTTAGAGGCATAATTGAATCATGGCATCTAAATAAAAGCATATTGATGCTGTCGGTTAGAAAACTTGTATCTACATATTTCAACCTTTTGTGTTATTAGTTTTGTAAATTAATGCCCTATTCATCATACTACAGTGTCACACAAAAGTAAGCAAAAATAGCTATACAAGCCGTCGTCTCATTTTCCAGGCTAGGTCTACAAGCTCACACGCTATATTTGCTATTTTAAGTGTGCCTGTGTTATAAATAGTGAACCAATGAAAAGTATTAAGCAGAACTAAATAATAAACAGATCAGAGCCATTTGGATTCCATTTCCAGAAAAGTATCATGATCTTCTCCAGTCCCATTTGACTCTGTCCTGTAGAATATAGTGACACATATAGTGACACACTTTGGTTCCCAGGTCAGGACAAGAACCAACTTTTAGCTCCACACGTCCAAAACTCTTCTCCCTTCTGGCTCCAAAACTTTGGAATGCACTTCCCATTACAATCAGCACTGCAGCCTCAACTCCCAATCTTTCGTCGTAGTCTGAAAACCCACCTTTTCAGACTCCATCATGGCCCGTAGCCTGAGTGAACAAATGTCTCTTCAGTGCCGACTTGAAAGAGTCCAATGTAGGTATCTGGCGAATCTCCAAGGGGAGAGAGTTCCAAAGGGCAGGGGCTGCCACAAAGAAGGCTCTATCGCCGAGGCTTTTTAGCGTGACAGATGGTGAGGAGCTCCATTTCTGAGGATCTCAGGTTCCGCTCAGGGGTGTAGTCCTGGAGGAGGTCAGACAGATACCATGGGGCAAAGCCATGAAGGGATTTGTATAGGTGAGGAGGAGCAGTTTGTAGGTGATGCACGGGTGAGCACTCTGGCAGCTGAGTTTTGGACATACTGTAATCTGTCAAGGGCCTTGTTAGGGAGGCCGGACAGGACACCATTACAGTAATCCAGACGGGAGGAGATGAAAATGTGAATGAGGGTCTCTGCAACAGAGTCTGGGAGTGATGGCCGGAGTCTGGAAATGTATGTGATGGAAATGTATGCAATGTATTGCCACGCTTTTGCTCCTGCTTAATGTAAAACGCTCTGTATTAAGAGCGTCTGCTAAATGCCTAAATTGTAGGGTTCTGAACCAATTCATTTTCAGTGGAAACATTCTTAAAAAAGAAGCAAAAAAAGAACAGAAGTGGTTGAACCACGGTGTAGAACAGCCCTCTGTGACAGTTCTTACGCAACATGGCGAGCAGCATAATGACTCTAGCTTCTCCGTCCTACTCCACATCCTGTAGCCTCTTTGTGACAGTTGTTGTTAATAATGACTTCAGCTCATTAAGACAGAGGAGGCGACACTCTGTCTCTGGCCCAAAGCCCTGAATCATAACATCTCTTTGCACGTCAACGCTGGGATCAGTGTTGCCAGATTTAAGAAACCAGGTCTATGAAAACAAGACCAAAATAAGTGATAGTATAGTATAGTATAGTATAGTATAGTATAGTATAGTATAGTATAGTATAGTATAGTATAGTATAGTATAGTATAGTATAGTCCAAGAGCACTAATAATATCTTGAAAAATAAATGTGGAATATAAGTTTTTTAAACATAAATCTGGTATGGGGTAATGACAGCTGGGATTGAAAGAACCTGTACACTGCACAATCTGCAGTGTGTTTATCTCTCAGGTTGTACAAATATGGACCTGTATTAAAGGGACATCTGTACCCTCTCAGAGTTATAGATGGATACATGATTATCCACTTCAACTCAACGTCTTTCGTTCTTGTTATGGTTATGGGTAATACCATGTTTAGAATATATTTTGCAGAGCTCTCCCTCTCTCTCTCAATAGCAGCTGTATGCGATACTTGTGACTGCACTTTGTGAGTTGTACGGACGTCTGCTAAATGCGTAATTAGGATTGCATTTATCTCACGCTGAGATATGAGGAAAATGTATGCAAGTCACCGCTGGTGGCCTTTGTGAGTGGGAGCGTGGGTTCATAATCACACAGCCCCCCAACGATGGGGCCTGAAGCCATCTCTAAACAAAACTATTGTACCAGATCAAATCTTCAAATCCAATACCCCCTTTTGCTCTCAATAGAATATGCATCGTCTGTATTTCAATTATTTTTTTTGGGGACCAAACTCAGTGAACATAATTGTTCTTTGCACATATTGTACTTATCTATAATATTTACTTTATATTCTATCCCGGCAACTAAATTATTCTTGTTTCATTTGTGTACACTCCATTGCTGCTAAAGGTTCTCTTTACTTTCCCTAATCTGTATTATATTGTTTCTGTCTGTGGAAAGTGAAACCTCAAATGTCCAAAACTTCAAATTAAAGAATATAAATAATTGGTACTGTAGGACTTTGAATCCCGGACTTCTACTTCTACTCCGGACTTCTACTTTCCCATTGTGGTTGCTGTCAGGCAGAAATCTCTTATCTCCATATTCAAAATGTAATTTTTTTGGAAATATTTACGTCCTACTTGATCAAACTACAGTGTCACACAAAGGTATCAAAAGTAGCAGATCTGCAGGGAGGACATGTTTCCACCCAACAGAGACGACGTACACTAGGCCCTAGGCTATTTGTAATCAGGGGACCATTTCTGTCCCTCTGTGTTTGAACAATAAAAGGCAGCCTCAGCACACTCACAGCCGCATGCAGAAACAAATCTGCTGATAAAGCTCGACTAATATAACACCTCAAGGAAACAAACATACACTTGTATCCTTCATGTTAACATCACACCCTGAAGTCAAATAACACTACGGCATAAATTACTGTGTGCAGTGTGTAGAGGAAGCCACACAAATCCCCATGTTGGAAATGCACTGACAAACTGGCTGCTTTGTGGGCTGGTTGAGTACTGTAGGCCTATATGGTCGGTGTAAGTGATGGTCTACTTATGGCATAATGGAAATATCTTACGTAATAATAATCAAAATTATACTTAAGTAGCATAGCACTTGCTTCACAAGAACATTACAAATGTTCATTACTGAACTCCCTGGGCAACCAGTGACCTCCAGGAAAGTCTGGTTGGCAACCGAGGAAGGTCGGACAGTGATGCTGGAGAGACAGCTGACCTCCAGGAAAGTCTGGCAGGGCAACAGGGGGTAGCAACCTCTGTTGCAGCACTCGCAAGAGGGCACCACGCACAGTGCATTCTGGGTACGTGAACATGCTGGGCCATTGAATATCATTGCGTGCGTCACTGCATTCACGTATGAAACATAGCGTTCAATTATGAAACATAGTGTTCACTTATGAAACATAGCGTTCACGTATGGGGCATGGCACGTGAACGCGCGCAATGCATAGTGCCTGGCCCATACGGGCCCATAGTGCAATAACACTTTCAGCCACCATGTTATTACTATTATTATATACTCCAAGAAGACAGCGGCCCCCAAACTTTTTTGGCTGTGCACCCCCTGTTACCTCCTGACCTAGCTGACGCACCCCCCCCAACGCTCAGTCTCGTTGTATTTGGCCCGAAAATTATACATTTTTAAAATGATTATGGCAAATAATCACAGAATGTCACTGCACTGAGAGACATGCAGCTGCTGTATACTCCCGTATCTGCTCTATACATCTCCTTACAACATTTTGCCATAAAACCGCCAGTACCCTTTTCATGTCACGCACCACAGTTTGGGAACCCCTGCTGTAAGAGAATAACATGCCGGCCATTTGAAAATAGCCGATCTACAAGCTCACAATGTGTTGCGATGTGACACATTGTGAGCTTATAGATCTGCTATTACATTTAAAACTTGAGAAATGGGACATTCTGCATATTGAGTACTTTTGGCCTACATTTTGATACCAATACTTTTAGTCAAGTACATTTTGATTTCCTGGACTTTTACTCTCTGTTTTCACACACACACACACACACACACACACACACACACACACACACACACACACACACACACACACACCATACTGTTGCTTTCAGCATACAGTCATTTATCTATCTTATGTGTCTCCACACACAGTACCGGTCAATCCAGCTGGTCCGACCCATCAATGCAGCTTTCTTTTAATACACACATTCAGTCCACAAAGCAGCACCCGATAGTTCACTGACGCACAGTATATCAAGTTTAATTAAGCGATAATCCATGTGAAGAGCCTCTCGTGTCAGTGCTTCACACAGTGCGCCCCAAACAGGTCATGGTTCTATGGTCTTGTGCACATGACAACAGCGTTGACCGATCAAATGGTGTTTTGAATTTCGTTAACAACTTCAAACCCCTATATATACTTCATTGTACGTCAAACACTGAAAATGGCTGATGTACAAGCTCACAAAGTGCCACATTTGTGACGCATTGTGAGCTTGTAGATCGCCTAGGCTATTTCCAACGGTCGTCTATTTAAGTTTGCCTATTATGACAGGCCCGCCCCGGGCGATAGGGTTGATGTAGTTAAGATAGGTAATGGGTTTAATTAATTACAATTTATTGCATTGCAAGTCCAGGCATGGGATTGAAAACTACTATTTTAGCCAAACATAGGCCCAAAAATAGGGAAAGAGCAGACTGATTTCAAAGGTGTAGTCCATGCTGAAAAGATTGTTTTACAAACTAAATGTAATCTTTGGACAACGCTGACTCAAGTCAGGTATAGCCGAGCTATAGCTTGGTTACATTTTAACAACTTAATTGTTCTTGTAAAACAATCTCAGCATCTAAAAATAAAGCCATTAAGGGAATTATCTATGATATAATCCCTGATGTACAACTATTAACTAAGCTTTTACCAGTGCTCAGTAGGCCTACTGGTAAAAAGAAGAAAAAAGCACACTCCTCTCCATGTGTTGACATATATTTTAAGCTAACATTTCAACACACTGTCATCATCGTCATCTGTGTGTGTGTGTGTGTGTGTGTGTGTGTGTGTGTGTGTGTGTGTGTGTTTGTGTGCGTGCATGCGTGCATGCATGCGTGCTACTTTTCCATTGCTCAGAATTAACAACGAGCCGAGCCATCTTCAGCTGTTTCCAAGCTGTTTATCAAGTATCAACAAGCAATAATCTGTATACCAGACCACGTCTTAAGGAAACAGACAATTGGCTGTCACGTTAATCTTAACTTCTATCCATTGCACATTGCCTTGCACATTGTTAACACCATTAAATCCAATTCCATTCACCATGGTGAAATAATTTATTAACAGTTTTCTCAATACAAAAACTGTTAACTGTGAGTGGACGACACCATAAAGCATTACACTTGTGTACAAGAGGGTCCACCGTTTTCAATTCATCATAACATTTAGAGACGTACCAATATACACTTCTATAACATGAGCCCAGAAAGGTAATCGTTTTAGGTTTGAAGTACTAGTTTTAACCCATTAAAACGGGGAAAGCATCTGTGTCATTTTAGATATGAGCTAAAAAGCATTATTTTATACATTGGCTATTAACAAATAGCAGATATACTGTACAAGCTCAGATCGGCGCATAATGCCATGCTACGAGTTACGAGTAGTTTTTAGTGTATCAGTCTGTAAGCTCATTAGCTGATGCTGCTGTGTCCGATGTTGGATAATAATACGAGGTACTAATAATCAATGCTGGGTGATAATAATGTGTTTATCACATAGTCATAGCCATATTTATTCTCAAAGACAACTAGAATATAATATAAACTAGAATAGCAGAACATGAGATTTTCTAAATAGCCGTATATATCAAGATTAACTATACACGAACCATAGCGTCCTTATTCTGGGGGCGAAGAGACAATTCTACAAGTTCTACAAGTTGTGAATTGTGATATCTTTTAGTGACCTTGTAGATCCAATGACTCTCAAAAGCTAAACTGACTGCAGATCCAATGTAACCAAATGGATCCTTTCGGGTCCATTCATCGGTCAGTAGTACACACTGCTGGTCATCAAATTATTGGCTCAGGAATGTGACAAAAACGAATAAATCTCCATTAATTCAAGGCTTGATGGTGTGTGTAATTGATAGAACTACCTCTTTAAGACGAGACCAAGAAGACTATTAACTTGTGTCCAAGACAAAATAAAGACTTTAGAAATAATGACTCTCAAAAGCTATACTGTAGGTGTGGGTCCAAAGAATATAAATACTAATACATCCAATTTATATAGCGCTTTTCTCTGTACTCAAAGTCTCTTTACAAAAACAGAACAAAAGAAACTACTTTATTAAGAGAATAAATATTTACAAATCTCTAAACTAAGCAAACCAAAACATTAAAATTAAAAGGCATAAGGGGGGGATTAGAAAAAAAACTATATGATCAATAAGTGAGTGAGAATTTGTTATCAAAGAAGTTATAATTTCAACCAAATGTGTGCCTCAAACAACACTGTCAACAAGTGGGAGATAAAGAAAGACACAGAGGAGAAACCTCAATGTCTTCTAACTAGCTGCCTTATATTTGAATGTACAATATAAATATTCAATTATATTAGGAAGATAATTCCCCCTTTTCATATTATATAGATATATAACATTATAATGTTCTTATTTTAATCATAAGACGAAATAGCTGAGTGTGAGTCTCCATGTTTTCTTCATTATGTATGACACTGATGTACTATGACACTATGTATGCCACAATAGGAGTCCACAAGGACAGTTCTCTAAGGTTTTTAGTTTTAGTTTTTAGTTTTGGCAAAACAATTCACCAAGGTTATCATGGCAATAACCCCTGATGTATAGCCTTCATGTATATCAGAATCTACTTCATTGTCACATCACACGATTACAGGTTTGAGTGAGTGTGTGAGCTGCCAAATTGAGCAGTTACAGAAAGTTAGTAATAATAACTATTAATGTGATGCGTTTTCTGTGTCATTTTCAAAATGGTGTTTTGTAATGTCTTAAAAATGAAATGTCAAAAAGGAAGGGTAGCCCATATATGAATGTGATTTGGTCACAGAGATGTATAGCTTAAAGTTGGCCTGTTTTTACTGAGGCAATACATAATATGTAATTTTACATATCAATTGTGCTGCTAAAAAGATATTTCTCCTTTTGTGAATGCGTGCTCATCGAGAGCATGTTCTATGCTTACTGTTAACTTGGTTTTCTTCTTTTGTTTATTCTGTTATCCAGAATGCAATAAGATGCCTTGTGAGATTGTAGATCGGCGGGATTATTGCAGAGATGTTGTTATTTTTACAGTTAATCAACTATAAGAAAGACGTGAAAGCACATGCAGTAACACCCTGGTTTTTACAACATCTCATCTCACTTCATTTGGGCACTGCCAGCAACATATCAGTGAACGAAATGTGGTGCCCCACTTTTTGTGTGTTGGTTTGCTGAGTGGGAGAGCGGGGTTCGATCCCAGCTCAGTGCAAATCACTACAGAAAGAAAACTCGCCACAACAACACATACACATGTTCACACTTCACACGCAGGCTGTATAGTTCCTATACTGTAGTAGGTCCTTACCTGCAGGTTGGAGAGCAGAACTTCCACGCCGCTGGAACTGGCGCTGGCGGCCATGACCGGACGAGCTCGCTCTGCACGCACAGACAGACACACAGACAGACACACAGACAGGCGGTCAGAGGAGCAGACACATATCCATGATCCAGGAAGGCAGAAAGAGACACTGACCAACCGTCGGACAGAAAAACCCAATGATAATCAGAAAGATGAAGAAGCAGACAGACAGACAGACGCAGGGTGCGTCGGGTATAAAGCAGAAGGAATAGAGACTGCCAGGGCGAGCAACTCACAGACTGGGTGATGAAGATAGTGACAGTGAAATCTAAGCCACGCTACTGACACCATGCATCATGCATGCAGTCACACACACACACACACACACACACACACACACACACACACACACACACACACACTGCACTGTCTGCTACTGTGCAAAGAGACACAGAGACTCCCCCTGGCTTAACCTAACTGCATGGGGATTTCTCCATGAGGGAGAGGGAGGTTGGGGGCATGTATGCCATTGCTTACATACATGTATGCAAGCCATGGCACACACACATACCTGTACATAAACTCTGCGTGTGCGTGCATGCCGCCTAGTTTGTGTACGTTGGGGCTTATAATTGTGGTTGTGTGTTTTTGTTTGTGTGCGTGTGCGACATGTACGTGTGTGTGCGCGTGTGCATGTGTGTGTGTGTGTGTGTGTGTGTGTGTGTGTGTAACCCTATCCCTCTGGGATAAAGTGCTCCAAATGTCCATTAGAGCCAAAGTGTTGAGAAGACTGCCACTATAAAAAGGTTCTGACAAGACCAGCAGGACATCTATACCACAGCCTTATTAGAAAAGAAAGACTCCAAGAGAAAGAAAGAAAGAAAGAAAGAAAGAAAGAAAGAAAGAAAGTGATACCGGATAGCTGAATTGGTTATTAGCTATACCTGAGCAGGATGTTTTAACTATGGATGCACTGCATATGCAAAAACAAAAGTAATTAGTTCATTAGATTAATGTCTGTAACAGCAGTAGTTCCAAACCGTGTGCAGAGGCTATACTGTACACGTTAGTTATTAATTACAAGTTATTAAGTACTTTGTAGACACATTCTGTACAACCCCCCTCAAAAAAATAAAGTCAACCTGGCACCCTCACCCCAATATGTACACATGTTCAGAAATTGTGAAAATTGCATATCTACATAAGCGTATTGAGAACAAAAACTGAAAATCCCAAAACAGCAGAAAACTCAAATGCCTTGCTCATTAATCTCAATCATAAATAACATAACACACAGTCAATTGGTCTTGAGACAGACAGTTTCAGACAGACTTGCCTGACACAGGTTAAAGGCTCACACTGCCAGACATCTCAGAAGACACAGGTTGCATCCATAATCCACACATTCCACACAAG
Source organism: Protomyctophum parallelum (assembly GCF_964188405.1). Lineage (NCBI taxonomy): Eukaryota > Metazoa > Chordata > Actinopteri > Myctophiformes > Myctophidae > Protomyctophum > Protomyctophum parallelum. The sequence goes on along the minus strand of NC_139700.1, from coordinate 35,001,697 downwards.
CCTGATTCATTTTGGCGGTACACCAGACCAAACTAAACCACAACACACCACACCATGCAGACTATACTACTGCGTGTCGAGTCACGACCCGACCTGTGTGTCGGGGTCGTGACCCGACCCATGGGTAAGGTCGGCGGCGGGTCGGGTGGGGTCAGGTGTTTTTTTTCTTAGATATTTTTTTAACTCGGCCCACACATCACTGCAAGACACACACCTGTATTCACAGAGAAAATATATAGCCAATCTACAAAGGTCATAGATATGGTAAGATCCTTTTCAAAGGCGGATTGACGGGTATGAGGTTGACTTCAGCGCCATGGCATGTTGTATAATTATGAAAAGTGAGTCGCTCATAACATCCCCACTATTCCCCAAAGGGCAAAGGTGATGCTCTTCATCAGCGTTTTATTTCTCTCTAAAGTCTATACAGACTGTGCGATCTTTGGCGATATCGTAAATCATATCGTTCTACTGTGAGGACGATTTTCACACACAAACATCACACATACCACTTGCTACTGCATTCTGTGTGTCAAGAGCTTGCTTTCTGAGCACTAGTAAATTACCACCAGCCTACAGTATGTCAACTTTCCATTATGAGGATGAGATGCAATATCAGAAAGGTGGCAGATCATGCCTGCATAGTCTCGGGAAAGAGACAATTAAATCACAAGATGGAGAGAAACAGAAAAGAGAGAGATTGGTTAGTCGATCACACACACAACATATTTAACATTCAATCAAATAGATTGGCTATTTCCACTGAGCTAAGAATCGGGATCTGTTCGGACCGCTAGGCCGGCCCGAGCCCAGATTTACAATCTTGTCAGCCTTTCAGCTGATGCAGAGACAAATATGTTGTCAGCTATGGCAGGCTAATGAACATGCAACGCTAATGTTTAGGTTGGCTTCTCTCAATCTATTCTCACTTAGCTCAATGCATACTTTGTATTGGCAGTGGATGCTGCTTTCTGTGCCAACCAGCTCTTCCCAATTCAAAAGAAACAGCAAGCAATCTCAATTGGGTTGAGTGATAGTAACAGATTGTGACGGCACAAAGGCAATTTAACGACAAGTTTCAACCAGGATCCCTAATTTGGACATGTTTGTGAATTGTTGTAAATAAAATCACACCCGTGTGAAGTGAGGGGCACTCTTATCATCATACATCCTCTCATTCCGGCCAATCACACTTTTATCTTCAATATGTACTGCTCAGCCAATAACTTATCGCTATGGGGTGATCAGCCAATCACAAGCCAATGTTTGTGTTTACCCAAACCCGGAAAGCTGGGCATAGGAGGAAGGGCCCTCAAAACTTTAGGCAGGCTGCAGCCCAGAAGCTAAGTCTGGGGAATGGAACGCTTGGGGAACCTGACCTGACATTAGCTGGATAGCTGAAACGTTTGTCTCCTGTCCAAAATGCACGACTGAATTACTGAAATGCAGTCTTGGTGTGTGCGACCCATTACCGTTATTTTTATGGAAACCTGACCTGTGACATGCGCGCATGCGTCTGTACAGTAACTACATACGAATCACTGGAGAGAATGTGGACGCAGAAAATAATGAGCAGAGGATGAAGAGACAGACAGACAGTAGATAATATATATGATAAATATTTAAGGAAGGAGGAGAAGACGTCTGTCATACTGCACACTGTTAGGGTGTCTTGTGTTAGTGTATTTGTAAACCTGAAATTGTAACTATGGTTGTTGAGAGATCATGAAGATGTTATATTTATGCAATGATGTACTATACACCATATAATCAAGATTGATTTTTTTTTTACATTTGGTTGTATTTAAGATTTTTAACTGTTTTCTTACACCCCATCCGCACTGCCAGCAATGTGAGCGAGTGATGAAATCTCATTAAAATACATGTTTTTCAATAATACGCAAGCGACAATGTGCCATGCAGCGATGTCATCGCTGCATGGCCGCTGTCGGAATGCTGTCGTTCGCTCTCTTATTCATTTATTTCTGTGTGGACCCTAGGAAGAGTAGCTTCTGCTAAGTTAGTATCTAGCTAATGGGCATCCAACTAAACAATAAACAGGTGAGAAGAAAAGAGTTGAGTGATAAATAGAGCAGAGAGGAGAGGAGAGGAGAGGAGAGGGTGTTCACCAGAAGAACTTGATGCCACCAATACGTTTAGAATCTCACCCTGGTGGACAGCTGGCACAGAGATCAAACGTGCGCGCACGCACACACACACACACACACACACACACACACACACACACACACACACACACACACACACACACACACACACACACACTCACTCTCACTTGTGCACATGGACACAAACAGTGCACACATATGCATACATGCACACAGACATGCACACACACATGCGTATATTAACAACTCATCTCTCAAGACAGACACAGAATCTGTCAGCACCACTGCCCTAAATATGTAATGTTGTTGTTTGAGAATACACACGGAGGAAGTGGACTGAGAAAGGGGAGGAGCCAAACTGAGATCTTGTTTCTACACAAAATAGGAGGTGGCAAAGAGAAAAACAGAGCCATTTCTTTAAACCGAATGGGTTCCCAGATTGATAAACAACATACTCGCAAACTATGATAATCTACAAAGGATATGTGTTAAATTTGGAGGCACCCATTATCTGTGTGTTATTATTATGCTTGCATGTGTGTGCGCGAGTGTACACACTATTTATATCCATGGTGGATTAGAGACAGCGAGGCTGGGAGAAGCCTCTAAACTAGCATTGATGACAGAAAGGGATCAGCAGGGGGGGAAGCTCTAGGACGTTATACTAAGTTGACCGTAACATGATGTGTGTGTGTGTGTGTGTGTGTGTGTGTGTGTGTGTGTGTGTGTGTGTGTGTGTGTGTGTGTGTGTGTGTGTGCGTGCGTGCGTGCGTGCGTCCTCCTGCCGGGGACAACATATACAGTGACATCCAACATAAATTCTATTCTAGACTAAATGCATTAGCGTCAATTGCCTCTGTCTGTCTGATGCTGGCTTATGTTCTGCCTGAAATAGGTTCAGTGTGGATGTGGATGTGGGGTCCCACTCCCAACCCACAGGTAGAGAACCATGGTGTAAACATATACCTGACCGCCTAACGAATTATCTCATGAAAAACAGGACAGTTGATACAGTTGACCCAATTTCCCCTGCACTTCCCTGGTTAATAATTGCAGACAGGTGTATTTTAAGCCCCTATAAATTAAAGGCCCTCACTGACAGTATACACATCTGTTCTCCATCCAAACTACCTAGCCATGTGTTCCTGACAATCACAATGCTGTGATTGTTATCCATCTCTGTATTCCTGTGAGGACGATTAGGCCAGCCGGCTCTTTGGTGCGGTGCCATTCTTTTGAAGTGCTGCATCGCACACCGCTCAGCAGTGATTGCCGCTTCAGGTTGGCCATGAAATAAAGTGGAGTACAGTGACGGCCTCACTCCACACAGCCCTTCACATCACACATCATGATACTCGACTTGTGCTGCAAGGTGGTGGATTGGTGGCCAGATCGTCAATCTGTGCACCGTGTGTGGATGTCGAAAGGTTGTAATGCTGCCGACCAATCTGGTGCATGTTCAGCATGCTCAGGATCCTCTTGAACGTGGTGTCGTAAAAATGGAAGGCACACTGGTGAGGTGGGGGCCTGCGGGAAGGGAGGGGAGGGGAGGGGAGGGGAGGGGGGGGGGGGGGGGGGGTATCTTTCTCTCGATGCATTGATTGCAGTCTACTGTGTAAGTCCTTGAAGCAGAAAGATAATGACTCCATGAGGAGTGTGCCGCAACAAGTACTCCAGGACCTGGCTAAGATATGTATGCACTTCATGTTAGAGAATATCTCTAACATGACCGCTGCGAACAACTTAGGAACAGTGAAAAATTCTCTAGCCGGGGCGAAATACCCCAAAATGACCGCCTCTATCTTCTAAACCGTTGGAGCTACAGATGTTCTGAGATGCTCAAAATGTTCAGAATACTCATGTTTGAATACTCAATAGACCATATGCACACAGCGGCCATAATTCCATAAGTTAATGGCAGGGTGGAAACTAGCCACAATTTGCCAATGACCGCCCATACATCCAAACAGACAAAGTCCTATCTTGTATTAAATTATGTCAAACTCACCAACATTGCAGCTGTACGAAAAGCTTTAATTATCCTCTTTCTATCTGCAAAGTGTTTGTTTCATAAAAGTCCACGGTAGACATGTTATGAGCTACTTTATGTCAAGAAATTCCTTGCAGGTGAAGTATTGGAGTTTGGAAGCGCTCATTGAATAATCACTCAACGGCCCTGCATACCACCTGTTTTGAATTTGCACATAATGCAGGAGGCAGCAGGATGTTGCATTACTGAAAGGGAGCGCTTCCAAACTCCAACACACATCAAAATAATCACCTGCAAGGAATTGTTTGACATAAAGTAGCTCATAACATGTCTATGGTGGATTTTTATGAAACAAACACTTTGGGTCAAATGAACCGCAGGCTGTGATCAATGGGACAATAGTAGGGGTACAATATAGGAGACAGCTGATTCACCCGTTTGTGAGGCCTACCGCTGTCTGGAACCAATATTGAACTTAACATGATATGTACTCCATGATTGTTGTTTGTTGTTTTATTTATTTATTTATATATAAATATTTATATATCTGTACTTGGTCTGCTTTTTCCCCAAATGCAGAATCGCCAAGGATCCCCTGTAGAAGACCCATGCTCTAGACATCTTGGGTTTGATTAGGGACCGGCCTGCCATTTATAGGATGAAAACAAAATGGTGAAGCTGCATTCAGATACATATTTTAGGTGGAATAATTATTCCAGATGATCTTAATCTGCCCCAACTCAGTTTTTTTAAACAGGCTAAAGACTTGTATGCACACTGACCTCTGCCTTTTATTGTGCTTTTGGTTTTGTAATTTGCTATGCTCTTTTTCTTTTAGTCTGTTTCATGTGAGGTACTTTTGAATTGCCTCTATATATGTGCTAAATAAACTTGCCTTGGCTCCCAAGCTGTGCAATGGACACCTGCCCCCTCCCATCAGCCAGGCCTGCAAATTCACTTGCCATTTCCCCCTGCAGTCTGACTCACCTCTTTAGACAAATCCCAGCAATACAAATCTTCTTTTTATCTGTTTGTTGCTTATGTAAATACTAGTTACGTTATTTAGATGCATGCTTTGCTACACTGTATGTAGTTTGTACATAAGCCATGTTTGTCTACTTGCTTCCTAGGTTATTTGCTGCGCTCAACCACTTTCTTAGCACGCTTGACTGCTTACGCCGAAGCTCCACTACACCCATTGGGCGTCGCGTCAGGGAATTTTTAATCAATGAAGGGTGCTCCAATGGTGATGTTGCGTTGCATTGCTGTGCATTGCATTCGCCCCGGTTAATTTTTGTTGACGCTATCCGAACGCAACGCAACACAGTGGAGCTTGCCGTTATAGTGCTTAAGCCCCGTTGTTGGTTGAGTAGAGACCACTGCTTACTCAGACCTTGCACGTTGTAAGTGGCTCTGGTTAGACTTCTTAATGCGTAAATTGAAAAACCCCTGGGGGCAATTTCACACATCTAGATATGGCCTTCAGAGGAGGCTGTATCATAGATAGATGAGTAAATTGCACACCCAGAGAAAAGCCAATTTCACACTACATTCTTCTCGACACCCCAGGGTAATACTTTCACCCCCTGGCACTGCAGTCTACTCTGCGTTACCATGGTAGCACCACTACCAGGGATATTATACTTCAAAAGTTGTGTGATGCGCAGTTTGAAAACACCTACAGGAGCTTACTGTCATGTAGGGTTCGGTCTGTTAGTCGAATTTCAGCTAAAAGTTCTGAGTTGACAAAGTATAAAATAGGTGCAAATCAGATGAATCAATGGGTAATTAGACTAATCAATACAGCTGATTATAAACAATTAGATTTTTAGGTTTGTAAAACAGAAACTTTACTTGATTAAGAAAAATAAGTAATTGATAGAATCATCGGCTAAAAGATAATCAATAACCTACTGTCATGTGAAACTAGCTTATCTGTGTAGTCCATGTCTTCAACAGGGGGTCCCGGACCCCTAGGGGGTCCGCCAAATCGTTGTGTGATGGAGAACATTAGCTGAAAGAAATAGCAGATCAACAAGCTCAAGCTTCTGGTAATCTGGTAACACTTTTGAATAACTGAGGGAAAAATGTAGACCAAGTACATGAACGTACAAATATTGAGATGAACTGACTGAAAACACACATTGACATAAATCCAACATTAATAGAAGACAAACAAGTCTATGAAGTTATCTAGGAAATCTATGTGCAACACAGTTTTATACAATATTATGGGGGTCCCTGCTTCATGTCTGTCTCACAGTTTTATACAATATTATGGGGGTCCCTGCTTCATGTCTGTCTCACCATTTTATACAATATTATGGGGGTCCCTGCTTCATGTCTGTCTCACCATTTTATACAATATTATGGGGGTCCCTGCTTCATGTCTGTCTCACCGTTTTATACAATATTATGGGGGTCCCTGCTTCATGTCTGTCTCACCATTTTATACAATATTATGGGGGTCTCTGCTTCATGTCTGTCTCACAGTTTTATACAATATATAATGGGGGTCCCTGCTTCATGTCAGCTATAAGGGGTAAAATGTTGAAGACCCCAGCAGGTGTATAGGCTGTCAGGGTTGAGAGTTGAAATCCCAGGGACGGTCATCAAAAATGACTGGATGTGTGTGTCGCTTGCATCCAACATGAACCGCGGCCCAGCGTCTGTGGCCACCACCGCTATGGGAACAATGCTGACCTCGGCTCCCCCCCCCTCGGCCATCCCTAGAGGGCTCTCACTCTCTGCCCTCCTTCCTCGATGACAGCTGTGACAAAACATCACTCAAGGCTTTGGGGATTAACTGTCCAATCCTCTCTCTATCTCTCTTGTCTCTCTCGTTCAACTGAGAGTTGGGACCAGATATCCCTCCAAGTGCAGTACAGTACAGTACAGTACAGTGGCTCAGGAGGTAGAGCAGGTCGTCCAATGATCCCTGGGTCGGCGGTTCGAATCCCGGCTCCTCCTGTCCACATGTCGAAGTGTCCTTGGGCAAGACACTGAACCGTACATTGCCTCCAATGAGTCGTCGGTGTGAGCTGGCCACCATCGTGTGTGAATGTGGGAAATGAGGACGCTGGCGTCGACTGTTCGCCGCTTCACCTCCCAATGTATGAATGAATGAATGAACCATTGTAAAGCGCTTTGAGCACTTGGAAAAGCACTATAAAAATGCAATTCATTACATTACAGTACAGTACAGGCCAGGCTGTTGACACACAAATGATTGGGACATTTAATCTGCAGGTTTCTATCTGTCACTTCTTGTATTTCTTCCTCTCTCGACACACCTCAGGTTATTCTATTCCTTCCAATACAGTGCAATACATTACAATAATGGTATTACCATCCCTTCAAAACAGGCCTGAAAATCTTTCAGGAGGCCAAAAGGGGAGGTACAGAAAGGTGATGGCATTCACTGCCTATATTTTTCCCCTTTTCTTTTCTACGTTGTGCATGGCGTTTTATATTCGTTGATGTTGTATTTTGTTATTTGTATGCTATGTTGATGAATTGATATATTTATTAATTATTATTATTATTATTACAACAAATGAAACCCTGAAAACTCAGAGGGCAATTCAATGTAGGTCATAGACACACAGCACACCCAGGATCATATCATATCGTCTGTGTAGGGTGGAAATCTTGAAATATTTCAAAAGAGTAGCTGATCTACAAGCTCACAACGCATCAGCGCATCATCTCAAAATAAATCTCTGCTTATCCAAGCCCCATGTCTCATTTCACCCTCTTCCAAAAGCCATTAACCAAATTGGCATTGAATAGATACAATTAGGCCTAATAACAGCCTAAACTGATATTGTGTGTCATTTTTGTATACTTTTTTTTTTTTTTACATAATGAGCCAAAATCTCAAAGTCTAAGATCAATTAATTGAATAAAATAGTGGTGGGCTGCATTGGGGAAGACCCTGGCAATTGTAGACATGTAGTACTCGCTGTGGACACAAGAGGGCGGAAAACCTCATCCCTGCTTAATTTGTGTGTATCCAACAGTGGTTCTCAAATGGTCAGTCATCCTTGAAATGTTGCTGTGAAATGTCAGGAATAGCTGAAAAATCATCTGATATTAACTGAAGGTACAAAAACTCCCTAATTTGGCTCTTGTGTTACAAATAATTGTTCATTTCTTTCTGTAAATTGTCCATCCATACATGTCTTATAGTCCCGCAAAGACCTTGGGGTAAAAAATGAAATGAGGAGCAATTTAAACATTTAAGCCCCATTTCATTTATTCATAAACTAGCCAGATATACAAGGTCACATTGCATTGACACTTTGCTTGAATATTTTTGAAAATATTTGATATATCTTGGAAAATGCTCTCTTGTATTAAATGGGGGTCCCTTGCATAAGGTTTTTTCAAATGGGGGTCCGCAGCCAAATACATTTCAATTTCGGGGTTCTTCTTCGGTCTATACTGACCTTCTTCCTTTTGGGGGTTCTTGAAAATGCTTGAGAACCACTTATGGGACTGCTGGGTCTTGAGACAACAAACACAATAAATTAATAAATGAATTAATATACACACTAAATCCCTCATGCTTTAAGGAAATTAACTTCCACGGTTGACGGGTCACAAATAGACTGTCTCTTGCCCACTGCGATGAGAGATAAGTCAAAACGAGGTAAAAGTCCTGTATGTGTTAATTTATCTATGGTTAGATTGGTAACTCAAAAGCAGTACAGAATTGTCACGTCAAGAAGCAAAATAGCAGATTTACAAGCTCAACATTTTGGAGCCACAGACCATGCAAAATTAGTCTGTACCTCTTTTTATTTCAAACTGATGCTATCAGTGCGTCACAGCAACTCAGGGTTTGAGAGTGTAGGCTACTACAAATAGAATCAGGATAGGAAATTGTCTGTCTGTCTGTCGGTCGGTCGTGAAGGATCAGTGATGATCTTTGTGGTGTCACAGCTGCCAACAAAAAGGGAAGTGTGGCTGTGTGAGAGAGAGAGTTTGATAGATACAATTATTAAAATGCCCCTTGCTTCCAAATGTACCAAACACTCACATCCTTACGGACCCAAGGCCACCATTCCTTCCTTTGTCGGTGAACTTTACAATAGCCATCTGGTACCCATAGGAAGACACAGGTAATCCCAGTACCCAGCATGAGGTCATCTCTCGCAACAGACAGAGATGCCTGCAAATAACACACTGGTATTCGAGAAGAGAAACAATGCTTAATCCTAGGATGACAAATAGGCCCACTTATGTCCTAGGGAGGATTCCTCAGGCCAGCTGCACACATGCACGCACCCCCCCCACAAACACACACACACACACACACACACACACACACACACACACACACACACACACACACACACACACACACACACACACACACACACACACACACACACACATTCCTCAAAAACAAGAGGGAAGACCCATGATGCTGTTTCAGCTGTCTATAAATCCGTCTGTGTGATGCTGTCAGACTAATAGACATCCATCTATAGCTCTGCTCACATCACTGTCTAATGAAAGCAGCACACCGACTCATACGAGAGTGGTCAAAATACCAGCCATCAGTCATAATTTGTGACTCGTACGTGACCTACCACCCAGGCCCACAATGTTTCACATCATCTGATCACATCATTAATCTGTTTGTCTATCCTGGGGCCAAGTTTGTCTCTCCTTATTTGGCACGTGAGATCTTGTTAATCTAAACCGCACATGCAACGTTTACAGAATGTCCTTAAATTGGATCACTAATCAGTTTAAGATTTCAAGTAAGTTAGGATACTGCAGCATCATGAGTAATGTGGGACACGGACAGCACCAAATTGATTTAATTCTTCATGTCCATCCAGAAGAGCGTTTGGCCGTGTGTGTCCCGTATGTATTTTTGTATGTATCACAAAACTCTTCTGTCCATGCTTGTCTGTCGGCACCAATCAGTACCAGACTGAAAACGTGTGCACTGCAATGCTGCCAGTAGGCCAAGGATCGTGTCCAAATATGGAGTAAAGTAGACTTATTGATGACACAAGATATTCACTCCACTGGATTGCAAACCTAGTAACTTGCTATATCCATAGCGACAGATTGGGCATTAGGAAATCTGCCTTGCCAGTTGCCATGCATGAAAAGAAACAAAACTTGCACACAGGTCTAGACCTTTTTCACGTGTGCTTTTTCCTTTGTGCTTTTACTTTGCAACTTTCACCAGAATATAGGCCTATGGGCAGAAACATGCATGAAGCTGGAAGGAATCATGAAGTCACCGTTTTCCTCATAAACTGTAATCTAGCAAAAGACTCAAACGTTCATGAAAACATTTGGATCCAGACAGTTCCGACGATCAACCATCAGGTATTTCTCATGCTTTGTATTCCACCTCTTTTTCCTAAACAATTTAGCCATTTTCCCACATTTTGTTGTTTTGGCCCACAATAGGGATGCCAGGGTGAGAGCGGTTAAATAACAATAAATATAAATGTTTAATGTAGCATGGAAAATGAACCGTCTGATTATTACACTTAGCCTCGTAAGTGATGGCATTTGCAGGGGCAGGATTATGGTCTAGTGATATTGATGACATCCTCTCCCATGTGGTGTGCAGGGTTTTCATGACACCGTGATTCTTGTTGAGGTCTGAAGTGAAATATATTTATGCTCCATCGTTCCGTGGCGTCGTAAAATCTCACGGCGTTGTGAGCTCGTACGTTCCCGCACGACTGTCATACGACAGAAATCAAGCAGAAATCAGGGCTCGAGGCAGCGCTGAGGGTTCTGAGCCTCTGCTCTGCTGTAAAACTAATCACCTCCTCAGATATAAACCAGGCCCGAAATCTAAACATGGGCCGCTGGTGGCAAAATCGGCCCATAAATCAGACGAACGGAGAGAAAGCAGATGGAAAAGAAATGAACCACCCTCATGTACATGTGGATGCCAAAGACCCCCAGACTGGGACTGGCAGCACGATGGGATGTAATTGAGACAGATGGCCTGCCAGACACAGAGATATGGAAAGGTTTATAAAGACATAGAGAGAGATGGGGGGGGGGGATCAGACAGTTAGCACACGCATGCACCACAGGCTCCGTGTGAATCTCACTCGCAAGGACCCGAGTTTGAATCCGACTCCCGTCATCTCATGCACATGTCCCATCTGTCTTAGCCTAACTCAGGCAGCGTGCTTTCAGCTCTAGAGGGGCGCAAGAAGCTCGCAACACAGCGCAAAGCGCCACGTTGCATGTGCACTAGATCTGCTATTTTCACTAGTTTTGGGCCTGCACAAAATAAACCACTGATTTAGACCTTGGAGCAACAGGTGCTGCAACTGTGGGCCACGCACACGCACACGCACACGCGCACGCGCACACACACACACACACACACACACACACACACACACACACACACACACACACACACACACAGGGTGCTATTGAATGACACAGGGAGGCCCTGGACGTCTGGGTATGATTATGTCAGGAGAGCCAAGGCGGTGGTCGGCGTGGGACATTCTGATAGGCTAAGAGCCAAAGTCCTTAAACGCACACACTTTGTGAACGTATGAATGCACACCAGAACCGTGCGTGTACATTGACATTAATGCATTGACTGAATATATAAGGTGGAGACAAAGGAGACAAGTTTTTAGTACTGTCTAGTTGTCCTGTTAGGTACTCACCTGTTTTTTTCCTCCTTCCCCTTCCCCTCCCCATGTAACCCAGTATTCTTTATAATAAATGAACTATGTTAAAACCTTGCAGACCTGTCTTCATTCACTCGACGGATGGCACATCCCAACCAGATGATACACTTCAGTAGCATTTGGGTGGCACAGTGGTGAAGTCCCTGCCTAACACCACAGAGGTTGTACCATGGTGCATCGGATGCACAATTGGCCCGTGTTCGGAGGAGGGAAGGGAGGGTGACACTGGTCATTGCATTGTACTCCTACGGGCTGACAACTGTCAACGGGGAATGTTGGGCAGGAGGAGTAGGACGAAAGGGTCGAAAGGCTCCATGTCCTCCCTGAGGGGGCAGGTGAGTCTGTAGGCTATGACAGCAGTGACAACACCAGTGATGTAAATAGGTTTTCAATGTGGTGGGTTTTAGATGGGTCCCAGCCAGCAGGGACATTTCAACGATGTTAGCGTACAGTATTGCATCCCAGGACCGCCAGATGACATGATTGCGTTCTTTCTCAATTTAGTGAGTCTAAGGATGCAGGATGCAGGCTATTTGCATTACTGCAACACAGAAATGTGTATGAGGAGGACTACGACTAAATTGACTAAATTGGGGGGAAAAGAAAAGAAAAAGGAGGAGAAATAAGCACTTCAGAACAGATGTTTTGTGACTAAATAAAAACTACATTGGTACACAGGTGTTCGTTTCCTTTTTCCATTTCCTGCAGTAAAGGTTTTGGATGCATACAAGGTTTTTGCCTGACAGCAACAATAGGAATAATGTAATAGGAATACAGAACGCTGTTCCACTGAGCTAACATCACTCATTTATCTTATCACTGCTGTCGAGAAGAAGCCTCCTATCTCCATATTCTAACTTTTGATGTTTTTTTCCCGTATATTAACACCCTACTCCAGCGTCACTCAAAAGTATTAAAAGTAGCAGATCCACAAGTTCAAAATGGAGCACGAAGCAACACGTTTTGAGCTTTGCCATTGTTTTATTAGAATCTTGTAAAGTAATATGAGGTTTCCACCCGACAGAGATGTTATGTGAAACCATCTTTCTCTTGCTATCCGTCTTACTTAATGTTTGCGTGATTGCACTCATTTTTCACACACGGTGTAAAAGGGTTGATGTGTAAACCCCCAGACACCCTATATTATTGTGTATTGAAGTCTGTTGTAATATTTCTCGGCGTTACAGTATGTCACTGACACTATCTGGTTGCGCTGCTCCATGTTGAATGGATTTGCCTGCAAAAAAAATACTTGAGTGTTAATTTAATTCTGAGAACGTAAAATGGATCACTTTCTAAGACTCTCCGTGTTAAACAACCACTCTAGATTTTACTGTGGATATCTGAGCAATTCATCTCCTTTCCCTTCTCACCTCAAGTAGTCTGGGAGCTAGGCCCAGCCCATACTTGAGAAAGACCTCACGGTCGAAACGCCGTATGTCCTGCCTGCTGTATCGCTGAATAAGTTTTCTGGAGCATACAGAGTGAGTTGCGAGCCACTGAATGCTTTTGTCTATGTTGTCTGTTTAAACAGTTTGGCTCAGCATCAAGATCGGAGGATGTGCGCTACCACATTCCATGAGTGAGCGAGCGGACTGTAGCAAGATGGCCGCCATGTGGCGACGTTGATCTCCATTGGCCAGCAGGGCGGGCAAGTCATCTAGCCTTTATGTCTATGGTGGAAGCAAATTGAATGCCTGTGACTAGTGGCTAGTACGGGCACATCCCATAAGGTGGAGTGACAGGAGCATTGTAATTGGCAAGTGTTTTGATCACATAAGACGAATGGGCAAGCGCCTAATTGGACAACCCTGGTTCATAGCCTTTACAGGACATATCCGATAGACAGGAGGGATGATTGCTCTGCTATTATTAATTCACAAAAATGACAGTTGTCGTTAGCAGGCATAGGTCCTCAATTCCCAAATTATTTTCCAAATGGCTGTCAGTGTGTACAAATAATATGACACTGATTGGCCTAGAAGTTTGCGAGATTAGCTGCAGACAGCCAGGTGGACAGACAGACAGACAGACGCCCACAGAGATAACGAGCAGATTGCATTGAAACTTGCCGAGTGCATTCATGCTGCTTGGAAGATGAACCCCAAAGCCTAATTTATACCGTGTAAGACAACCCCCTGTGAGCCAGGTTTTTTGGCCCGTGAACATATATTGGAACACCTCGAAGGCTGCGAGCCACTTGGCGCATACTTCCTCGTCTGAAATGTATAGCACATCACACTAATAGGTAAATAAACTAAGCTAGACTATTTTAGTAACTCTGTAACATATGCTCTAGCGCCAACCTCAGGCCAAATTAACAACTTTGCAATATCTCGTAACCTAGGACCACCCTTCAGGCAATTTCTAGTTGGATGTAACTTCTCGTGTCTCTCAGCGTCTGTCACTCACTCTCAAGTGTAGGGGCCTCCCCGTCTAACTTGTTTAACACATATTGCTATGGAAACGGCAATCGATCGCAGCTCGGGTGACCTGGGTGACCGTGAACCGCATTGCCCTTGTATAGCGCGATCAGGAGGCTAACTTATGTAAAGCACATTTTTTATAATACTCAGATTATAAAAAATCCCTCATTACTATTCATGGTGGGTGAACAGATCAACCAGGTATGTTCCTACAAACACCTAGAAGTAGTACTAGTAATAGACCATCTGTTGTCATGGAAAGATCAGATTGAATCAGTGTGTAAGAAAACAAAGCAAATAATATAATTCCATCTTTGTCCAAGATCCTTCGGTGCTAGCAGACGGATTCTTCTTTTGTTCTTCACTTCTGTTATTATTGCGAACGCAGTGATTGCGAACGCAGTGAGCCACTTACTATGACAGCAAGGGCTGAATGTCTGTGTGTCCCGCTGTTACACCACCCGCCCGCCACCAGAGGGCGCAGCTGTAGCACACACACACACACACAGGGCGCAGCTGTAGCACACACACACACACACACACACAACCACACACACACGAGCTGCGTTCGCTTCCCGCGTTTGTGCGTCTTACTTGTGAGTATACTGTAGTGTACCACCTGGTATGGATGTTTGTTTAGATCCCTAAAGTCCCAACTGCTGCAACAACTGAACATCTGTTAGACAACCACTTCAGAGAATCTATACATAAGGTTCCCCAATACATTTTCCTCAAGGGCCATATTTTGACTAGCGTACCAGGCTGGGGGCCAAGTCCGCATGCGCGAGGTCGAGGTCTTGCCCTGAAAATTTATTTTCAGGGCAAGACCCCATTTGAAAAGGATGCCCAGTTTGACATGCATAGGCTACTGACCCCCATGTAATGCCATTTATATCTGGGACCCCTCAAAAAATAAATTTTAATTCTTCCAGGGGCCACAAGGGCGCGCTCCGTGGGCCGCCTATTGGGGAACCCTGCATTAGGGCTTTAAGCAACTAGTCGACTATTCAACTAGTCGACTAGTAAATCCACTAGTTGACCTTGTTGGCACTAGTTGACTATAGTTGATAACAAAAACAAAAACAGGACTCAAGATCAGCTAGATTATGGTTATAGTCACCATGTACACAGTTTCTAAATGTACAAATATCATTTATTTATTTTAATAATAATAGGTAGTTAAGCAACTAGTCGACTAGTTACTAGTTGTTTAACTAGACCTACCAATTTTTTTTTTTATTAAATAATATTTGTACATTTAGAATAACATTTATGATAATAGCATCCTAAGGTTAGCAAGGAATATCACATCAAACACTAGCCATTTGTTGTATGGAGAATATAGTTACTACCTTCAGCAAGGACATATGGTATCCTATTCCTAGCATACAATAAGGTCAGACTAAAGACGTCCCTGCGGAATGATAGTCAACGGCCCAGCGCTGCAATACCATATTCGGCCACTATGTCCATTTCTCCTCAGGGTTTCCTCTCAGTGACGTCTCTATTAATATATATACTTTAAGGTTCTGCATAGTGCTGGGTCGCAAGACAAATTTCAGTGTGAACTGACAATAAAGACTGACTGACTGGCACAAATGCACGATTTAATAGCGAAATATTAGCTTTAAGTAAAGGGTTAAAGGCTAAAATAGGACAGATTTTAGACTCTAAATTCTGTCCCTCTAAAATTTAGAGGGTCACAGCTTATGGCAACACATGATATACAACCGTTGAGCAATCAAGTAGCACCCAACACAAGAACAGACATGTACTTCACAGCTGCTCTGGTCATGTACTGGTACTCCTACCCATAACTACCTTTAATAAGTAATTATATTACTTTACTTATTACTTGATATCGACACAGACACAGACACACACACACACACACACACACACACACACACACACACACACACACACACACACACACACACACACACACACACACACACACACACACACACACACACACACACACACACACACACACACACACACACACACACACACACACACACACACACAGACAGACAGAGAATCCACTGTCACATTCAGGGCATAACAGAGACACATAGCCGAGATAGCAACGCTCCGGAGGAATTAGCTTAGCCCCACTTAAATACATGGGTGAAACAGGGTGGTCTGATTGCCACTCCTGCCCCCCCCCCCCCAACCCCCCCCCCATCCTTCTTGTGATTCCTTGAGTCTTAAGTTGGTACAGGGCTATCCAGCATTCAAGATACTGGCTCAACAGTCTGTCTCTCCTCTTATTGTCTCTTATTGCTCTCGCTCAGACACACACAACACACACACACAAAATGCCTCAGTGCAGTTAAGATACTCCAAGGCATCGTGTAGCTCTTGCCTCTTACACGTGTGTGTGTGTGTGTGTGTGTGTGTGTGTGTGTGTGTGTGTGTGTGTGTGTGTGTGTGTGTGTGTGTGTGCGCTCGTGCATGCAAGTGTGCATGTCTACCTTTGCAGGATGCAGGTAAGCTGGTCTGCAGCTCTCGCAGTGTTCCATTCCAGGTGAAATTACTACGTCCATAACTAAACATGACTGCAGCTTAACAGGTCTGTTCTCTCCTCTCACTGTTATATCACTGCTGTATGTGTAGGATATGTGTGCCTCTCTACAGTAGCTGTCTGTGTATGTGTAGGATATGTGTGCCTCTCTACAGTAGCTGTCTGTGTATGTGTAGGATATGTGTGCCTCTCTACAGTAGCTATGCTCTCTGTGTATCTGTCTGACTGGAAGTCAGTCTGTCATCCAGGGATTCATTTCTGTAATTGCTAGGCACCCACAAAAGCAAACAGGTAGATTGCTTCCCCCTGTCCTACCCCCCTTCATTGAGAGTGAGGGAGCTTTAAGTTGAGTAAGAAGGTAAGAGTCAGAGAGGGGAGGAGAGGGTGCCGTGTGTGTGTGTGTGTGTGTGTGTGTGTGTGTGTGTGTGTGTGTGTGTGTGTGTGTGTGTGTGTGTGTGTGTGTGTGTGTGTGTGTGTGTGTGTGCGTGTGTGTGCGTGTGTTATGCACCTGCTTTAAAAAAAACGACGCTAGCCCATTGGATGGACGGGACGACCAAATGTCAAACAGTGATTCCGGCGTGTGTATACGACGTGGGTGTGTTTGTGTCTGTCTGTGAGGAAGGGGAGAAGTGAACATATATAAGTGTATGTGCGTGTGTATGTATATGTACATGTGCACACGTGTGTGTGTGTGTGTGTGTGTGTGTGTGTGTGTGTGTGTGTGCGCGCACGTGCATGTGTGTGTGTGAGACGAGTGTGCATGGGGGGGTGGTTATAACTGCACAGTTAGCCGTGTGAGAGTGTAAATCACCCCTGTCAACAGCTTGAGTCCTATCTACTGCTGATACTCTGATACCCTGCTGTGAAAGGCATTAAACTGAAGGCTGCGTGTGTGTGTGTGTGTGTGTGTGTGTGTGTGTGTGTGTGTGTGTGTGTGTGTGTGTGTGTGTGTGTGTGTGTGTGTGTGTGTGTGTGTGTGTGTGTGTGTGTGTGTGGATAAGGTAAGAGGAGAGTATAAGACAAAAAATAAAGATAATGATGAGTTGAGAAGACAGAGTTGTGTGTGCTGGCCCAGTGGTGGAAAAAGTACTCAAATGTTTTACTTAAGTAAGAGTATTTCTACTCTTACTGGTAGTCTGGTAATCAAAATGTACGTATAAGAAAACTTATTGGCATCAAAATATACTGTACTTAAAAGGAGTACTCATTGTGCAGATTGCAGAATGTCCCATTTCACAAGTTATCATTATGTCTAAAATTCATGAAAAAAGCAGATCTACAAGCTCACAACACGTCATTGCGATGTGTTCTGAGCTTGTAAATCGTCTATTTTCAAGTAGCTAAAGTAGTTTAAATAGGGCTGACGTGGTTAACCTATGTTTTGTGATAATCAAAACTTACAAAGTAAGTAAGTAAAAAAAATAAAAAAAACTCAACTACTGAAGTACTTGAGTATATGTACTTACACCACTGGTGAGACACGATTCATAATTGGTCACAATGCATGTAGGTCTGCTGTCTTATATGTGCGACAATCCTGCAACAGAGCATGAATACAGAAGGATTGGGCAAGCAAGAGGCACAAAAACAGTTGATATGTGCAGAAAGCAGAGCTGCGTGGCCACTGGCTGCGACGCTGCTGTTCGTTTGTCTTTGAAGGCAGGAGTAGTGTTGCATGCCCCCCCCCCCCTGCAGCACGACATAAATAGTCCACAATTAAAATAGGCATACAGTACTTGGTATGCAATACACACGCATGGTTCCATAAATAATCCCTTTGAAGTCAGATTGCCATTTGTGAGATGGAAAAAATACTCATCTATCCATCTATCTATCCTGCTCTATCACCACCACCCACCCACACGCACACGCACACGCACACGCACACGCACACGCACACACACACACACAATTTACCGCTACTGGCAAGAGCCATCCAACGTGTGTGGGCATTAACGAGCATCAGGAACATTTAAGGTGGTGCAAGTAACATTTGTCAGTGTCAGACTGACACTGTGGAAGCCATCCAACGCAGGACACAGCCAAGAGGGGAAAGAGACACACCACCTACATAGATAAACCGTGGGGCGACAGCCCGGAGGGCAAAGAGACAACGGAGCAAACCCACCACCTACACCTACATAGACACACTGTGGTGTGACAGTGGAGCAAACACATCAGCACACCACCCATGTATTGTAGACACACTGCAGTGTGACAGGTTAGCATCTGGTTAGGGTAGCATCTTAGGATGCGTCTCCCTAGGGAGGTCCTCGAGGCACGTCCCACTGGGAGGAGACCCTGGGGCAGACCAAGTCGCAGTTGGAGGAAACACATTGACTCACTGGCCTTGGAACGTCTCGGAATCCCCCAGGAGGAAGTCACTAATGTTGCTCTGGAAAGGGAAGTCTGGAACAATCTGGTGGAGCTGTTGCCCCCGCGACCCGACTACGGATAAGCGGCTGAAGATGGATGGACTCTAATCAGCTATGTGATTCACTAAAAAAATATATATATATATTCTCTTCTGGGGGTCCCTGGCACAACATATTTTCAGATGTGAGCTGGTATAATATCAACGTGGGCATTCTTAACATGAAAATGTGACATGAACCCACTGACTTGGACCACCTTTAAGCATGTCCTTAATGGAGCCACTTTTCTGTCTAAGCAGATGACAGGTCGCACACACACACACACACATACTGAAGATGCTCACACACTATACATACGTATTTTATAGAACAGGTGTAGATGCCTAACCCAGTATCAAAGCCATCATAGCCACGCACGCACGCGCACACGCACGCACGCACGCACGCACGCACGCACGCACGCACGCACACACACACACACACACACACACACACACACACACACACACACACACACACACACACACACACACACACACACACACACACACACACACACACACACACACACACACACACACACACACACACACACACACACACACACACCTTGGTGTTACAATTATATTGCGAGAGCAGAAATGTCATCTATGGAGTGACAATGTCAAATGAACACAGCAAGCAAACAAGCTGACATTGTGACATACTTGGCAAGATACTTCAATTCATTTATCACATGGCAGTGATGGACGAAGTACTCTCAATACCACAATGTAGAAAATGAAATACTTAAGGCCTACAAGTCAAAGTCCAGTATCCATAATTTACTTGAGGAAAAATACAAAGGTTTCGGCAAAATATACTTAAAGTACCAAAAGTAGGCTAGTCATTATGCGGAATGCGCCATTTCACACGTTTTCGGATCTAAATATTAAAAAAAAAGCCAATGTATATAGGCTAGAGTAGGTGTGTCCAAACCTTTTTCAAAGGGGTCCATATTAGAAAATATTAAAACACCCAAGGGCCAACTACATCTCTACATAATGTACCGACTATAGCAAAGTTATATACATATGCATCGCATTTAAACCATTCTTCAGCGCCACCTGGTGGTCACCAGTTTAGGCTTTGAGTGCCAATTCTCCCATTATAAAGAAAAAAGAATTTGTAATTCTATTATGCATGTAATGTGCATGTCATCACCTGTACACCAGATTGTTGAATTCCCAAGGGACGACGTCTTGTCGTCCGTGGCATCCGGTACTTAATTGGCAATTAGACATCTTGACATTTATGGCTACTATTTAACTATCATCATCAAAATTTAATATCTTTTGTCAGGTGTGTGTTGTGAACAAAAAGTGTAACACAGCCTTTTATGTCACATAACCAAATGTACCCAGACAAGCAAGGTAAAAGTAAGGATCAAGGAACACTGCCAAATTATACTCTGGGAAATGCCCTGGTTAAAAATAAAATACTTGAATGTAAAAATGTCCCATACTGTTGGGTGGGCCGTTCATAATACAATTCAGGCTGCATAAAATTCTTCCCCAGGCCCAATTTGGCCCACGGGCCGTACTTTGGACACCCCTGGCCCTGGGTTAGAGCATAGCAGTGGGTGTGGTTTTCCAGACCCAGTGAAAAATCTGCCATTCATTTTCCCATGGAGATTTACAAAAATATTCATATCAATTATTTTGAGCCTAGAATCAAGCCATCCAGGATCCTGGTGAATCATGACCATAAGACCTTTACTTCTGTGAAAAAGAAATAATAATGAATTATATGATACACTACATTTAATAAATATATACCCTTTGTTTAGCGGCTTTCATTTTCTTTCTTCACAGAATCAAAGGTGTTACTGTATGGTCATGATTCACCAGGATCCTGGGTGGCTTGATTCTAGGCTTCAATTAATTGACAATTTATGTAAATCACTATGGGAAAAATGAATGGCAGATTGTATAGTGGGTCCAGAAAACCACTATGCTATGCTCTATTTAGGGAATGTTTTGTAGTAGTAATCAAAACCTACAAAGTAACAGTAACTCAAGTTTCCAAATAAGTGTAGTAAAAGAGTCTATGTTCTTGGTTGATTATTTTATTGAATACATCGGTTGAGCATATCTAATTCAGTGGTTTTCAAAGTGGGTGGCAAACATGTCATTATTGAAAAATAAATCAATTGGCAAACCTTCAAACATTTAAAAAATATTTTAAAAAATAGCAAAGGGCACCCCCCTTTGCTATATGTATGAACGGTACAGTATGTCCCACTGCAACAGGGTGTAAGCTTGATAGGCTATTTTTGTATTGTCGGATTGTCAGTTTTCTTTTTCCAAGACATTTCATAATAGGCGGGGCTGCAGTCAGAGGTTATGGCTATTTGGGTTCCTTGACATGGAAAGGTCTGGGAACCCCCTTGATCTAATTCCACTGGGGGAAAAAGTACTCAAATGTTTTATTTAGGTAAACGTGTCATTAATGCAATGTAGAACTACTCTGTAAATGTCCGGGATTCAAAATGAGTATACACTTCTGTATTTTCAAATGTATAGAATTTATACAAAATCTTTTGAAAATAGCCGATCTACAAGTTCACAATGCGTCGCATTGCAAATTTGTGACACATTGTGAGCTTGCACCATTTTCAGATGGTCAAAATGTAAATAGGGCTCAAGTTCTTAATGTATGTTTTGTAGTAATAAATCCAGAGCCTACAGTATATGTGCAATGCGCCTAGGAGCGCTAGACCTGCAGGCGCCCTACAATTTACATTTTAAGCTTGTAGATCTGCTATTTTTGGAAAATGTGTATGATTATGCAAATTCCAAGCACTTTCATCCTTTGTAGAAACACACACACACACACACACACACACACACACACACATTGTGGCAACTCAGATTTGACCATGTTTGCCATTCCACAAAGGCATTTATTAACAGAAGTTTAAATCTTCTCTTTCTTGGCAGGGGAAAGCATTCAAAGGTTGTTAAGTTTTCACTGTCAGTGGATTAACACCAGCAAATAACATGGCCAAAATCATCACTTTTTTAAATATATTTTTTATCCCACGATTTTGTAACCCATTTTCACCCCTGTGTCAATCATCTAATGTGATCCTGGGCTCTACACACCATCCACCAACCTAGTCCCCATATATGGGGGACAAGGGGAGAGCAACGGACTTGAACTCATGCTTCCTTCATGCCTGAGTGTCCAAGTTGCTCCTTTACACCTGACAGGGGGGAGTTTCCCTGGTTGGACGTAGCGCGTGGAAGGAACACGTTATTCCAACCAGTTCCTTTCCCCTCCATCAGGCGCCCCGGCTGGCCAGGGGGAGGCAGTTTAGTGACCAGGATTAAAATCATCACTGTGTTTTGTCAAGTCCAGAGTCTCAACTCAACCATCTTTAATGATATTTTAAAGCACTGTGTGCCTCTGTACATTGACAAGCTTTATATTGATGCTGATCTTCCTTTTCAGGCATTGGCACCTGCCCACAGAGCCTAAACCTAAACTATAGTAATTGGTGTACTGACCATCGTATTACTGTGCTTAACTGACTAGCCAACTGGCCTGAACTGAACCCCACAGATAATCTAGTAGTATTAAGAGGAAGGTGTGAGACATGACACTAAGGTTGGGCGATATGCCAATTTTTTTCAACCGCCCATCGTCTGACCAATATTCGCCGATTGACGATGTATTCGTGTCATAAAAGTAAAGTGAGAACAGCTCACTGCAGGTCGCAAAAAAGCCAGATCTACAAGCTCTCAAGGCGCCGCGTCCTGCCTGTTTTCGCAGCTCCGTTCGCTAGGCGTTGAGAGCTTGTAGATCAGTCTGTTTCTGCAGACTGCAGCGCAGTTGCGCAGCCAGGGTAACTTGCTCCCTTCCCTCCCCGGAGTCCCCGCACCGGTCGTCGGAGGCTCGGAGCGGAGCACGGAGCCCACAAGCTGCTGTGGCCGGGCTGATCCACACAGGCTCTCAAGGCATCGCGTCCTGCCTGTTTTTGCAGTGCCGTTCGCTACGCGTTGAGAGCTTGTAGATCTGTCTATTTTTGCAGCGCTGGTGTCGGGGTTTGTTCACGTTGTCCATAAAAATAACTTGGATTACAGGCGGAGATGAAGTTCAATCAGTGGGTTGCACCAGTATTGGCTAGACGCTAAGCTAAGCGCTAAAGCTAATGAATGATCCCCGTGCCTATACACTAACACTAGTAGACAGTTTTTTTATTTCCCTCCCCCGCCACTCACGGGTGAGGCATTGGGATTGTGATGAGACACGAGACAGCAGTGTGCATTCTGTTGTGACTGTATATTATTAAACTGCATGGGTCTGGAGCTTAAACAACATGTAGGCTAAGGCTACAGCCTCCCTCAGCTCCCAGCCAGGCTGCCGTAAGTTGCTGCTGACAGTGCTGAGTGCGGGCGGGGACTGTGGGAGCATACCATTATAACGGGACGGATTTCCACCCGGCCGCTGTTACTAAATCGTCCCGAGAAATCGCCTAATAAAAATATTCGGCGATTGGATTCGTATATTCGCGATTGACGATGTATTCATATCGTCACCCAACCCTACATGACACTCAACAACACAAAAAAACCGAGCATGCAGTCTAGTGAGCTTAAGTAGCCCGCCCAATTGGTCAGCCACATCAGCGAATGGCGTGTGGGACTTGCACACACTTATACGCCCACATAGTAATGCAGCATGTTAACCCCTTGAGTATACGTAGTATGCGCCTTTGAGCACGGCATGAACCCCCTCGAGTATGTCTGACTGAACTAACTCTGCAAGCTACGCATCGTTTATCAAACAAACCTGGGCTTCCATAACACCTCAGTGACAAAGGCTGATCACCTCTATGCCACGCCCCATTGATGAAATAATTTGTTCAAAAGTAGCCCAGGCAAAGTATTGACTGCATACTTTAATATACTTTTCAGATGGTCGACATGTCTCATTTTTTTGTGGTCTATTCTAATTAGTTGAGATAGGATTTTTTGAGAAGGTTTTAAATACTTCACTTTATGTATAACAAATTGAGAATGAAAGTTTCACCTTTTGAATTATATTACGGAAGAAAATGAACTTTTACACAATATTCTAATTCAACGAGATGGACCTGTGTGTGTGTGTGTGTGTGTGTGTGTGTGTGTGTGTGTGTGTGTGTGTGTGTGTGTGTGTGTGTGTATATATATATACACATACACACACACACTATATACTGTATATATATATATATATATATATATATAATTTTTTCCCCCCACCCTCCTCAGCTGTTCTTCAAGTGATAATTTGATCTGCCTGCTCTGCTCTTTTTTTTATTCCCTGGCCGGCGGCAACAGCCTAGAGCAGAGAGTGGCATTACTACAGCATTCTCGTAGGTTTGTCAGTCAACCCTTTTCAACCCTGTGAAGGTGATATCTCAGGAACGTCTTGGGGGAATTTACATGGCACATTGGCACAGATGTCCACTTGGACTCAAGGATGTAACTGATTAGAAAGGTCAAAGGTCAAGGTCACATGGAGTTTGTCCCAAGTTACATTGTCAACACGATGTCTCAAGAATGCCTTGAGGACATATCACTTTCTTCAAAGTCTTCCTTTCTAAATATAGTAATATACTACAGTGTACACAACTTTGGACAGACACGGATGTAAACGGCAACTGGTTGATTGAGGCATAAAACAGTGATGCCGTACTTCTATTTATTTATTTAATGTTTATTATATTTGTTTCTCTTTTGTTATACTGCTTTCATTTCAATGTATAAAATGTGCTATATAATTATTTTGACAGCGATTAATCCAACGCGCACGTCCCAGCGCTTATGAGATCAATGAAATGTCTGATTCCACCAGGCAGGTTAGCCCAATGCACCTGGTTTAGAACATCCCCCCTGAGTCTGAGAGGCATATACATAGTCCAGTGTGTGGTCTGTTAAGTACTGCATTACTACTAGGTTATGGTTCCTATATAGTACCATCGCTAATGACTCAGACAAGGCAGGTTTTGATAATGAGTTTGGGAAGTGAGTTCATGTGACGCCAAAAGACAAAAGACATACCACTTCCACTTGGTATTATTTTTTGAGCCCTGACTGGCTGAAGCGTTGCAAACTCTATACCAAACAACTTGTTTTCATCTCATTACATTATTTTAAATAAAAATGTTATATCTCTGCTGTCGGGAGGAAACCTCATAACTCCAAAATGTTCATTTTTCAGGAAATGAAAAATATTTTTTTTTCAGGAAATTAAGAAAATCTTATATTTTTAAACCAAAGCAATACAGCCTCATAAAAGTTGGTGTTGTTATATATTGTCAATTACTTCCATGAGATGGGGAGAGGTGGTGGAGTTAGTTGCTTTAGCAGACAGTTTGAGGGTCCAATAGAGTTAAGATGTTTTGTCCAAAGCACTTTTATCTACTTTTCAAAAACCTCGAAAATGGAGTTATGCGGTTTCCTCCCGACAGCAACGATATGTAAAGTTATTTAAATTGAATAACCGTTTGCTTAAAGTGCAACATTGTTTTCTCACCCAACCAACAGGTGTATACAGTAATGGTATTGTATATATATTTAAGGACTTAAGACTTAAGACTTTTTAAAATACCTTAGAAAGAGGTAATATTTAACTGTGGAACCGAGTTCTCTGCTCCTACGTGCTCGTCAGGGTGAAACGTTTGAGAACCAATGTCATAGTCTAACAACAATACAAAAAACATAGGAAGTGGAGACAAACAAGAGGTCGGAAGAGAGAGAGAGGACATACGTGTCATCGCCGGGGGCTTAACAGAACATCCTCTTGGTATGGAAACCACGCTCAGGCCCGTCTCGTGTTGCCTACAGTTTACAACATCATTCAACAGATGCAGTACAGGGGCTGCGGATTGGATTTCATCTTGAAAATTGTGATGGGTATACAGTTAAATCCAGAGTTAAATGTGACTGTTTACTGTAGCTGGCGGGTTAAGAGAAATGTTACAGCACACAAAAACTATTCCAGGTAGCAGGGGACGAAGAGACAGAGAAAAGGTCACACCGAGTGTTGCCCATGCCGTCTAAACGACAGGAAGATTAGCAGGCCATTTACAGCAGCTAATATGCAATATTGAAACATTTTGATTAACCAGTGATGATTAACCAGTGATGAAGCGCTACATGAAGCGCTACAAATTGCTACAAATTGAAACAAGTACAAGCGACGACGAGGCCACATGAGCACTTTATATCTACATGTACAAAAAAGTAAAGAATATATTTTGGAACATTTTAACCAGATAAGTCCTCATAAAATACTTTGCACTGGTTTATATAACATTTATTTACAAGCGACTTTACAGAAAAAACAGGCCCAAACTAGCTTATAATAGGTAGACATGGCAACACTGATGCAACATGCCTTTACTTCCAAGTGGCCCTCCAACTAGCAATGAGCATGCCGTTTTGACGTGTATGGTATGCTCGGGTATGCTAGTTTCTTTGAAGCATAACATTTTTGTCTTTAACTCTACTTGTGTGACTATGTACCCACGTTGTGTGTTGACTAGTAGGATAAATGCCATATACTGTAGTCTGATCTCACACTTGTAAGTCGCCAGCCTTGGCTAGGCGTAGTTGCCTAGCCAGGGCTGTCATCATGGGTTGCAGCTGTCAGGACGCAAGGAAGCCGGGAGGAAAATAGCATTTCTACATCCTAGGGTGGAACTGTTCACGTTTGTGGTGACCCTAAGGGCTGAGGTTAAAACGCTTTTGGAGGTGCGCCCTATTCACCTGTTTCGGCGGGAAGGTACTGGGACTCTTTGTGTGTGTGCTTACTAGTATACAAAATAAATTTTATATTAAAAAGAATCACACCCGTGTGAACTAAGTGTTGCAATTCCCCTCCTCCCCCCCCCCCCCCTCCTCTCTCTCTCAGTAGCAGGCAACAGTGCAGCACTATCTCTGTCTCTGTTTCTGGCACAACAGCGCCCCTACTGGTACTCAGTCATACTGGTGCTCATAGTCACATAGGTAGGTTAAAGTCACATAGATGAATAGGTGAACACAGACATTCCTGTTGAGCACAGAAATTGTGCTCAACACAATCAAATGCTCATTCTCAGATGTTCTTTATTTAAATCAGAACATGACAGATACTGCATCCCGTGCATTGGCGCGCCAAAATGGTCATGGCCTACGTTGAAACATGATCCAAGGAATCGAGGGGAAAATAAATGTATACGACCAAACAGTTCAAGAGTTATATGCCAAGACATGATGCGAGCTGTTATAGTGCCACAATGAAATGCGCGATTTGAAACATTTGGGGCAGAGGTCCTTCCTACCGAGAGTTTCACAACGTCCTCCAACGGTGCCAGAGATCAGCTTTTCACAGACACACTATAGGGCTGGGATCCTTTAGGATTTTAACGATTTCGGTTCCTTAACGATTCCCTCTTAACTTCTTTACCGCCATCTAGTGTACAAAAAGTTTAACCGCTTCACTGCCGCTCATTGACTTCAATGCTATGGAGCTTGTTGTCCTTCCGGGTTAAACAAGAAGGTGGGGGCTTCCGGAAGTGGAACGACACAACACAACACAGCCCCCAGCCTTTAGCTAGCAGAACAACCAGCTACATTTTTGATGCGATGCGATACAAAATCACAAATGATTTACGATCGTCGGGTATGCACCGGCTCACCATGGACAGCTCTCGAACCTTTGGAGATACGGCGCTTTGAAAATCGGTTATAATGGAGGCTCAACGGAGCTGGATTAAAAAAAAACATCGCTGTTGGTGAAGGAGGAGGGCTATACTAGCCGGAGCAAGGCTAAAAGGTAAACAGACCGACGGCGCGTTCATATATGGATTAAACATATGTCTACGCTTATAGAATTAACGGTCAAAGAGAGGGTACAAATGAAACCAAAAATGTGGTGTTGTACCCTCTCAGAGTTGTGGTGGTCTTTGAAATTAAAAATACATTTTAAAAAGAAAGACCACGCCCAGGCGGTGGCGTAACCGTCTGGGCACCCGACTGGTAATCCAGTCGCAGTGTGCTGCGGGTTCGACTCCCGAGCCCGACACGGCCTTTACTGCATGTTTTCCCCCATCTCTCTCCCGTTTCCTGTCAGCCTACTGTCTGTCCCTTCAAAAAAACAATAAAAGGCGTAAACCGCAAAAAAAAAAAAAAAAAGAAAGAAAGACCACATCAAGAACAGTGGTCCCTTATTGGCCGGTGGAGTACACCGACATACATCCATACCCAATCGCAGTACTTGCACGCTCTTTCATGCTGGGCATGAAAATGATAGCTGCATTAGATGTATACTATAGCAAAGACAAATGCACTGCACTTTATTTGTACTGGCTGTAAGATAGGGCCCTAGGTGGTTGAGATTTGCAGGGTAAACACTGGTGAGAGAAATCTACTATATTATCTGACCTGTCAAGAAAGAACTGAAAATGAGTGATGAGACACCATTAGCAAGTGAACAGTGGATTTCCACTTTTTAAGCCCCCCATATCTGTTGATAGAAGAGATCCACTGAAGCACGATTAAAACCCGGTGTTTAAATCCACTGCAACTGGAGCTGGAGTGTTGCGTATGTGCATGAGAGCTTGGCAAGAGGAAGTGTGTACTGTATGCACGTGTTGTGTGTGCTTTCCAGAGAAGAGGGTTAGGGTGAGAGGCAGACAGGAGAGCGTGGTTTGGTTATGTGTGCATGTAGATGGGAGAATGTTGGGAAGGGGAGGCCGGGGTTGGAGGAAGGTTAAAGCAATATTTCACTTTGGCAGAACATTTTCCCTTTTCAGGACACACACACACACACACACACACACACACACACACACACACACACACACACACACACACACACACACACACACACACACACACACACACACACACACACACACACACACACACACACACACACACACACACACACACACACACACACACACACACACACACACACACACCTCCCAGGAGCTCACTGAGAGCCATCCTCCACCACAGAGCCCAGATTTGCTCTTTACTGAGTCAGCAAGCATGCAACGCAACGTGGAGATCGATCACGATGGCTGCATGGCTGTGCTGCAGCAATTTGCACTGTGAAGCAGGACATAATTGGCTATTGTGTTTTTCTTGTATACATCTCACCTTTCATATAAACTATACTTAATTGACTGGGGTCCCACAAAAGGACAGAACATCTTCTCTCCTACACCAAATCTCAGACCAAAATATAAGCTCACAAGTCACAATGCATTTCAAACTTTCTATCAAAGCCAGAATAAGGATGCCATAGGTTTCATGTGGATAATACATTACTATTCTATCAAAGCCAGAATAAGGATGCCATAGGTTTCATGTGGATAATACATTACTATTCTATATCAAAGCCAGAATAAGGATGCCATAGGTTTCATGTGGATAATACATTACTATTCCACAGGTATGTGTCTATTGTGTCATGAATTCATCCACACAGAACGCAGGTATTAGGAACAAAATATGTTTTTTTCCCGAAATTATAGGTCACAGGAAATAACAGGTATCAACCTGTATGAATGCGCTTGTAGATAGGCTATTTTGACTACGAAATTTGACGTAAGGGAGGTAAGGAGCTGACCTAGTGTAGAGCCCTGGGGGATCCCGTTCAACAAAGTATACACTATGGTATATTTACCAACCAATACATTAATCTTAATCTCCTTTTTTTGTGTGATTAATTCCCCCAAAAATATATATTTTGAACTGTGTATAATTCATTCTATATAACCCTGTGTGTAATCCACCCCACCTAAACAACATGCAAAAAAAACATACAAAAGAGAGACGCCAGGGTTAATGGGGTCAAATAGCACCCAACACAACTAATCAGATTAGATCAAGGGGAAAGGGGGGGGGGGGGGGGACTATTTGGTAGAACCACAGATGACCACAGAAATCTTGACAATATCACAAGGCAACTGAAGACGGAACTAAAGCAGCATGGTAGAGGAGAGGTACACCCGAGGGGGTTAAGGGTAGCTCCTCTGACGTGTGCAGCCATCAATCACACGGTGTGAGTGTGTAATCTGAGCTACTGTTGGTAGCCCCTTTGCTTGGCATGCTACACATGACTGAAATAGCATTTTCCAAAAGGCCTGACACCCAAGACGTTCTCTAGGCACACTGCCCAACCCTCTCGGACATAAATACGCGTGTGCACACACACACACACACACACACACACACACACACTTGCGCACGCACGCTCGCCCCGGGTCTAATCTGGCGACCTCGGAGCGGTCACCACCAGGTATTCCTAAACGTAACCTCAGTAAAACTAATAACTATGCCTAAACCTAAAATTATTGCTAAACTTAACCTCAGTGAAACTGTGCCTATAACCCTGAACGTAGTCCTAACCTTAACCTCAGTAAAACGAATACCGCTGGTGGCGAACGGTCCTCGAACCCAAATACTTGTAGTCATCAACCTGTTCCAGAGGATTGTACTAGTATATACTATATACTACACTATAGTAAGACGCCCTGAGGGCGAGGTCGGGTGTACGCAAAGTACGCATCTGCCTGGGTGATGGCAGACTTCTGGGCGAGCACTGGCGCTTTGGCATGGGGGGTCAGATCAACATATGGAATGAATTCTGTACTAGCCATATATGGAGCGTGTCTTGAGTGTACAGGGTTTGATGAAGTCAGATCAACATATGGAATGTCAGAACAGGATGGACGGGTGTGGGAAGGATCAACATATGGAATTTCAGAACAGGTCAGCTCCATATATGGAGATCTAAGAGTTTGAGTTTTATGGTCAGATCTAGGTGATGATACAGTCTTCTCCATGTATGGTTTTCCAGGGTTAGATGAGGTCAGTGTCGTGATCTTCATATATGGAGATGGCCATATATGGTGGCGTGACGTGTCACGAGGTGTGATGTCACAAGGTGTGACCATATATGGAGGCGTGATGTCACAAGGCGTGACCATATATGGAGGTGTGATGTCACGAGGCATGAGCATATATGGAGGTGTGATGTCACGAGGCATGAGCATATATGGAGGTGTGATGACACTTGGCGACGCGTGACCATATATGGAGGCGTGACTAACACACATAGATGCAGGTTTTCATAGTAAATGCGATCTACAGTCGCAATAATGGTAAATGGTGCATTTGTATAACGCCTTTATCCAAATCGCTTCATAATGAGCGTTACATTCCCCCATTCACACACCGAATGGCAGAGGAGACTATATAAGGCCCCAACCTGCTCATTGGGAACAATTAGGGGTTTAGTGTCTAGCTCAAGGACACTTTGGCAGGGAAAATCCGATGGGCACCCCACGTCACTACTTTGAAAGAATACAAGGGCAAACAAAAGAGTTGTAAAGCGAAAGAAAGAGAATCAACTAGGTGCTCGATGGATGGAGGTGCAATTATTTTTTAAATCACACCTGTGTGAAGTGAGTGGTGCAACTCCTTGTGGGGGTCCGCACGTGGGGGGGTCCCCCCGGAACATCCACCCCCAGGAACGCGCCCAGGGGGCCGGGCCGGTTCCGATGTGCCGCCCCACGTCCGAAACGGTGGTTGCACCACTTAAAAAAAGGCTGGTGCTTCAAAGATCAGTGGGACTAAAATACTGAAGAAAAGGCGGCGATCCCAGCACTCAATCCTGATGAAGACTCCTTTGCGAGTCGAAGCATGTTGGCTTTTTAAACTTTTCTAATAAAGTACCTTGATTTTATATCCACCCTCTCCTCATTTTTACACCTTTTTGAGTGCTTGGATCGCCGCCTTTTCTTCAGTAATAAAGAGTCTATTAATAAAACATCTATCAGAAATCAGAACGTGGAAAGGCCTCAGTGACAAATCATGACAATAAACACATAACAAATAATTAGAAAGAAGAAAAACAACAACAAAAAAGTTACCTTTTTTTATTCTAATTAATTGTTCGGCCCAAAAACAAATTGTGTTTATTGTCAGGAGTTGTCACCATCCGAGTTGGCTTTGTCTGAGGCTTACAGGTGGAACACCATGGGTTCTGATCTGCTCCTCAGATATACATGTCCAACTTTAAAGATTAAAACACTGGGGAGATGCTCATTTTATGGTGGGTGACTGGGATTAAGGGATGAAAGGGGTTGAAATAGAAAGCCAGCAATGATGTCATCCACAGAGTTTATTTTATAGTCACTGGCTTGTCTTGCTACCTCTCAGGTTTAAAGGCAATGACAATGTAACCTTTGTTTTAATCCGTAGTGTGTGTGCATGTGTCGATGCGTGCATGTGCACGTGTACAAGGGTCTGAGAGAGTCTGACTGTGAGTCACTACAAGTCGCAAGTTGCAAGTGGTTTCAAATAGACTACCTTTTACCCTTTTTGTTATCCACAGCATGCCAATCGTCCCCCTTGATGTGCTTAATTCATCCATCACCAGCGATATGAATAGATACTGACACAGTCATCCATCACAAAGTCTCTAATCCATTCACTGTCATCACTGAGTTGCTACAGTTAAGTAAAGGAAATGCTGATGCTGAACAGTATCCTATGTTGTCTTGAACTTCTTCATGCCCAGGGTTGAAAAAGGTTAACCAAACCTGGTGCCATTCTTTTAGGCTTGTCATTGCAGACAATTCATTGTAGATCGTCACAATGCCACACGCTATGAGCATGTAGATTTGCAAAAATAGTTAATAGAGCTTAACTAGGTGTATAAGTGTTTAAGAATTCCACTCACAAATTAAAAATATATAAAGAATATTGACAAAAACACACACAAAAACTTTGCTCACTAATCATGGGTTCCCAAACTCGCGACCCCAACCACAACCGGCGGTAATTCTATGCACATAAACTTGCACGTTTGGTGCGCAATTTATGTTTTTCAATCCGAATGAAGACAGCAAATTAACCCATTTAGACCAGAGGCTGATTCTAATGCCTTCTAAATCAGTAGTACTTTACTACTTTTTCATGCCAAGGACCCCAAATTGATATAGCCTATACTTGGCCACGGGCACCCCATCTGAAAATGTTTTGTGCCAGGGATACACAGAAGAGAAGATTTGTGTAAAAAAAAGAAAGAAAGAAAGAAAAAGGGAAAATGATTCAAGATTTCTCAAAACCTTTCCAGATTTAAAAATAATAGAAGATGTACAAGCTTGCAGCTTGTGAGCTTGTAGATCTGCTATTTTTGAGAACCATTGTTCTAAAAACTCTAGGCCTATATGTCCTAAGAGTTTTCTGCAAAAGTATAATCTTGCTAAATGACACAGATGCTTTGCTGGTTTAATGGGTCAAATATTATACAAAATGTGTGTAACATTATAAAGAAAAATATAACATCTCATATCTGAACTCACCTGTAGCTTGTCAGTGGACATGGAGGCATTGGAGGCCATGGCCAGACCAGACAAAATACAGCTTGGCATGGATCCATCCACAGTCCACACACAGCAGACACGTCATTTCCATCTCACTGAGTGCAGTTAACAGGCAGGCAGTCTAATGGGATGGAGGAGTTGGTTTTAGCCTCTCAGACACAAAACTTATATTTTGTTATTAGTTGCACTGCTTAAATGCAGCCCTATAACAGATTTGAACATGCACAGTAGGCCTAAGTACATCATTACCATTTACCAGACCTATAAATGTCCCCTGAACCTCGGTTTTGTGTAGCATAGCGTTGTAAAACATAAAATATCAAGCATGATAACCTACTTAACATTGCGTCAGACCATTTCCCCACATTATTATTATTATATTATTAACATTTTAGATGAAAAAGAATAGCTAATTTAACTTTGAACTGTCCAGTGGACAAGAAAGAATGTCGACTCCCATTTCCCCTCACTGTATACGTATCTTTTCCCTTTTTGCTCCCTATATGATGAAATTGAATTCCTGTTCTGTTCTTTAGCTACATAGAAGTGTCTATTTGTATGTCTCTAAATGTTTTGATGAATTGAACAATGTGGACCCTGTTGTAAACAAATGTAATGCTTAATTGGGTCGTCCACTCACAGTTAACAGTCTTTGTATTGAGTTTGTGCTTAAAATGTACTGTAAATTCTACAAACTGTTAATAAATATTTCAATCAATCAATCAAAAACCCCGAGTCTGAGTGCCTGTTCGCTGGAGAGTCAATTTCCAAATCACATTTATAGTCCATGACAGCGGTGAAACATGTTATTGATGACCATGTAGAACACTTTTCGTGGTTATATTTTAATATATAACGTGAAGTGACTGTGAAATCTTAGACGCGTGCATAAAAGGTCATTTATATTCGTAAAGTAAACTCACGGGGATGCCTAGCTACTTTCGGGACCCTCGGTAGTAGGTTACCTTTTCTGAATTGTGTACGGTCCTTTAAAAGGGGTTAGGCCGGCATGCCAAAACACAACGCAGCCTTGATCTCCTTGAAGGAAGCGGAAACGTCACAGCTGCCGCGGGAAGCTACTTGCGTTTCAAATCTGCGAACAAGAAAACAACATTGACTTGAAGCAGTAACTGCGGTGGCAGTGCGGTCACGATCATGTAAGTTACTGTGTTTGTTATGGGTGCATCATGCAGCAGAAATGCTTTTTTGCTGCTGGCGAAGTGACGAACGACTTTAATCACAGCAAATTGATATCAGCTGAGCTAACGTTAGCAACTGTATGTACTGTGTGGCGATGCAAAGTTTAGCCCTGAAACATGACTGCCATGATGATTATCATGACAGTCATGCAGTAACTGCACCCTGTTTTTGGCACTCGCTGCATTTACAAGATTTCCGTATATATAAACATTCAGATTTCAAATTGTATGCAAAGTTAAGCCGCCCCAATATAGCCGACAAGCTCACACACAACGCTGTGCCTGTGAATCTCTAGATGAAATGAGTACAAAGGACCCCAAACAAAACAAGCCACATGCTTTCTTGGGATTTAATTTAAATCCGCAGAATTGTTTTGAACTGAACTTTCATGTGCTTTTTCTACAAACTTATAAGGACAAACAATATGTAGAATGGCAGTTGTATGCGCGACGAGAATCATTAGGATGATCCTAACCTAGTGTGGATGATCCTAAAACTAGAGTGTTCCATAAAGCCAGTGTAGTAGAATTGACGATATGCACACACGGCTGCCATCTTGCCAGCAAGGTGCAACGTCCCATAGACAGAAGACAGAAAAGTTGTATTTAATTTGTATTAACATTTAATGAAAGGCTTGAATTATCCTCTATCTGCAATGTGTAATTGTTTCATACAAATCCACTGTGTAGACAGACATGTGTTATGAGCTACTCCCTGTCAAGAAATGCCTTGCAGTTGATTTGTCTGGAGAAGTGCTGGAATTTGGAAGTGCTCGTTGACTATCACACAACAGCCCATGAGTACCACCTGTTTTGCACATGCAGCAGGAGGTTGCTGTACTGATAACGAGCGCTTCACAACTCTGACACTTAAGGGAAAAAAAATCATCTGCAAGGAATTTCTTGACAGGTCTACAGTGGATTTTTATTAAACAAACACTTTGCAGATAGTAAGAGGATAATTCAAGCTTTTTGTACAGCTGCAATGTTGGTGAGTTTGACGCTATTTAATACAATTAGATAGGACTTTTCTGTTTGGATGAATGGGCTGTCTATGGGAAGTTGCACCTAGTGCAATGGGCAGGACTTTGAAAACCTTGATCTAGGCTAGGGCCTCTAGGCGGAAGGATGGTTCCATATGGGGCTAGATCTAGGCTTAGGCTAGATGGAGGCTAATTTTGTACTTTTAAGTTGTTTGTTTTCCAGTTCAGGTAATGCTTTTTGTGTTGTCCTTTTATCAATAATTGTAAACCGTACCTCTGTACAATCTTTAGTATTTCAACAACAAAAAAAAGTTTAATCTGATGTAGTTTCTAACCAGACACGGAAAACTAATACCCGGTATACAAAATCAGCCTGGGGTTCCCGTTTAATCCATACACACTGTTCATTTTAATCCCCCTTATATCTACAGTATGTGGAGTGCCTACAATTTTGTGGATTCTCAAGACTATCGAGCCTTTTTATAATAATAGATATGAAAGTAAAAGTCAGACATCTATGATAGTATTGGTCCAAGGCTAGACATTTTCTTACATTGTAATTTAATAATCATGCTATCCAAAGTTTATTATCCAACCCTTGCTTGACACATGCCGTTCTTTCAGAAATATGAGTGATTTGGAGGATTA
This sequence comes from Protomyctophum parallelum, assembly GCF_964188405.1. Classification (NCBI taxonomy): domain Eukaryota; kingdom Metazoa; phylum Chordata; class Actinopteri; order Myctophiformes; family Myctophidae; genus Protomyctophum; species Protomyctophum parallelum. Next base: position 34,965,295 of record NC_139700.1, on the reverse strand, counting down.
CACCCATTATCTAAATGACAAGATATCGTCATTAAAACACATGCTGGAGCTGTCGGTTGATGGTATGAGAAAGTATCTTATAAAGACATTATAAATGTGTGTAGACAGAAGTACAAAAAGCCATTAACACTTTTTGGTTTGTTTTTGCTCTCATTCAAAAACAGGAAATATGATTGGAAAAATCATGATGGATGTAGATACAATAGCAGGACTTCTTGATGAGTTTGAAAAACGTGTGGCTGAAGAAAACATTCAACTGACACGTTTGAAGGTAACGTACAGCCAACATGTTTTGAGGAAGTGTCAATGTCAACTACGGTAATGCAAGGATTCCCATACCACCCTAAAATAATGATATTTGAACTGAGGACCACCCTCAGTGATGCAAATATCCTGCATCCATATAGCCCAAACCACACCAAAGGGTCAGGTCGGGACAACGGTTTACCTTAAAAGTTTTGTCCTGACTCCCAACCCAACCCCTTGGTATGGCTAAATTAGACTCACTAAATTGAGAAAGGATGCAATCATGTCACCCTCCAGGGGTCCTGGGATGCAATTCTGTCCCGGTCCCGTGACCCATTTCATTGAAATTTACTTCCCTGCAGCCTGACATTGCAATTAGTTTGACTCAGTTCCACAGATGCATATTGTGAAAATAGCCCATCTACTGCAAGGCGTTGTGAGCTTGTAGATAGGTTATTTTCACAATGTTTTCCTCTTTCTTATGTAATATTTGGTAATAAAATGCATTTTTTGATTTATTGTTTTTTTTACAGGAAATTAAGACGTTCTTCCAGAATGAACTGAAAGATGGACGACATCTACAGGACAATATACCAGAACACATGCCCAGGAAGAAGGCGCCAGAGTAAGACCTCTTATTGGTTAAATAAAAGTTGTTTCTAATGTTTGGACCCAGATATATTTTCTTGAATAACAAAAAAGGGTGAATTAGTCTCAACTTGGCAACATCAAAATGTTTAGCTTGTGTTTTTATTTTATGGTTGGTATAACACCAAGGGATTGATCGCATGCTTATGTGGGACTATTACCGTTCTGTGCTAGCAAATGGGATGAAAATTTGAAAATAACATCTTAACATAAGTTCTCATATGAAACATCCATGAACACTGCCCACTAAACTGTGGGCTAGAGTACTTTAATGTAGATTGGCCAAAAATAATGAAATTATGTGATTGCTATCTTTCTAATGTGTAAATCTGTCACCTGTGCTTGGAGAGTGGGATAATGGGATTTGCCCTCCAGAAAGTATTACGTGTGATCATGGATGTTTTTGAACTTCCAGGGTCAGTGAACCGCCGCCGTGTCAGAAAGGACCTGTCGAGCAGCAACCAGCCGAGAAACAAGAGCATATTAAAAAGCCAACTAAGCGTCCCATCAAGGAGATGGAGGTCATCACCATGCCAGAATATGATGGCATCCCTGCGTGAGTAGAATACCTGTGGAGGGCTTAAAGCTGCAGTCTGAAGCACATGCTTGTAGATCTGCTTCTTTCAGTGTGTAGCATCACACAAACTGAAGTACCGTACATCAAGCCTTTTAACACTAAACATATGTCTTGACAATGGAATTCCAGCAATATGTCTAGTTAGTTACTACTGGGTAAACATATTTGGTTTAAGATTTGTGATGAGATACTATAATTAAAATGTTAAGATCACTTAAGCTTGTTATTTCAGGCATTTACCCACCCCCAAAAAAACATTAAACTATAGATTCTGAGCGAGAGAACCAGGAACTCGTTTCTAGGTTTTGGAACTATAAACTTTGTTAAACAAAATATTATTTATGCTCATTCCAACCACTGTGTCCCTCCAGGTACATGAAAGGTCGTATAACATATGGCCAGCTGAACACTACGGTGCAGATCATTAACACAGCTGTGATGGGCAAGTATAAGATCCTTCGTCAGCCAGCAAAGAACTTGAACAACCATGAAAGGCAACTGCAGCAGCGCTTCAAAGAGGCAGAGACAAAGGATACTAAGGGTACATGAGGATAAACCCTACAACTGCTACTTAACAGTACTTTTTTCATGTTAATAGAACAAAATTTTGTATTCGGGTTGGAAATTAATCTTGCTCGCTCTCGAACCCCCTCCCCTCCCCTCCCCTTCCCTTCTATCTCCAACAGGCCATTTTTTTGTAGTGGAGAACGACCTTTGTGAAATAGGACAGATGAAGATGGACAAACGTTTCCAGAGCATTTTGAGCATGCTAAGACACTGCCAGCGCCTGCGTGAGGTGCGCGGGCAAGGCCTCACTCGCTACATGTTACTGTAACATTCTTCCATAAGAAACTTCTTTCTTTTAAACCTATAGCAATGAGAAATCAGAATTAAAATGCAAAGATTATTTTTGCTAGTATTTGTCATGTTACGTTTTTGGACACTTTAATACTAATAAAAATAAGATTGTGTGTTTGACCTAATTTGTACGGTATGTTAATTGATTCTAACTATTTGATTACTATATCGTCGCTGTATTAAATCTTGTATATTTCAGGAAAGGGGGGGATCTGTGTTGGATCCAATTATCACAAGCTCCTCTTGTCAATACTTTTAATTAGTTCAATATTTATAAAGCCTGAAGATGGACTTAAAGGATATTTCAATTAAATATAAATATCACACTCAGGATTATGTGAACACCCCAGACAGTTTTTAAGTTGCCTGATTAAGTATTTAGATATTTGGGCCTATGTCGAATGCCTAGAGCATAGCAGTGGGCGTGGATTTTCTGGACCCACTGAAAACTCCAATTCATTTTTATGGAAGCCCTGCCATACGTAATATCAAGCAGAGGTTGCATTATATCAAAACTTGAATCAAGTAGCAGTAACACTGCCTTCAGATATGTTTTTCATAGATTCTCTGAATGAGTGGCAGTTGATTTAAGAGTATAAATGCTTTATATTCAGACCAATCGCCAGTAGGTGGCAGTATAAATGCACTTTTCATTTAGCCCCTGGTGGTAGAGTTTTATGGAGCTCAAACATCACTACTGTATGCAAAGGGAGAATACACACATTACTGTTGACCTGCAGTATAAAATAGTAAAATATGGCAAATAAGCTATAATACTGTATTTCCCTAAACAAATTGTATTTACTAATAGTTTTTGGCCTGTCGTTGGTCAGTATATTACACACCATCCTTGGACTCAAGACGTCAGTTATATGGATGGACCTTTGAGTGTGGCCCCAGATTTAGCAGTCTTATCTGCATGTGAATGAAACGTAATAAAGTGTTAAGGGATCTGGCTGTGGATTGGACCAGAGGGAGGAGGGATGTGTGAGAAGAACTACAGTATGTGCACCATGCCAGGACTGTGCTGTGCTTACTGTCACAATGCTGATTATGGGGTCTGTGACCTGTCATTTGTAGTTATAAATATAGCCCATTCAGCACTGTTTCAACAAGTCTATATGTCTCTATCTTAGCGTCTAACCTAGCGTCCCGTCCACATAAAAATCTTCAAAAAGAAAAATCTGAATTATTGAAAATAGCTGATCCACAAGTTCACAAGTGGTGACTGGTCCATTCCATTGTGACATGTTTTGAGAATGCAGATAAGCAATTTCTACTAAGACACCATTGTACGATAAAATATCATTTAGCCTTATATAGCCATAATGCATTGTTTGACATTTTGGCGTCTTTATTTGCCTACTCAGGACATGACTAAATGTCCTCATGACTACAGTAATAGAAGAACAGGTAATTTAAGACAAGCAGTGTTTCTCAACCATTTTGGGGCCTTAAGGCCCCCTATAAAACAGGCAAGCTCCTCTTGTCAATACTTTTAATTATCTCAATATTCATAAAGCCTGAAGACAGACTTAAAGAGTAAGTCATTTATTATTCTGCCTTATATGCTGCTTATATCATTTAGTATAATGGTTCCCAAACACTGGGTAGATGTATGGGTTGCTCTAAAATTATTATTATTTTTCATAACATAAAACGAACATAAAATAACCCTAACCCAGAAAAAAGAAATAAACAAAAGCAAAACAAAAAACAGGCATTTGGACCACAAGGTCATGGGTTCGAACCCGGACACTGCCAACTCAGCTTAATATGAGTAGCATATGGTTGGATGGGACAAATCGTGCGGTAAGTATTGGGAGCTGATAGTAGATGTGGCACAGACTCATACTCTACCTAAGCAATCCATCTCAGGGTTCTATAGCACATTGTAATGGGGATACACTCCCGCGTTCTCGACTGATACCGACAATAACCTCTCCAAACTAGTTATTTACCCACAAGCTCACAACATGTTGGTTATTACTAGCCTACCTCCCAGGGAGGGGAAAAAAAGGTATGATATGCCATTGTATTATTATTTACTGTTAAACAACAGTTACAGTTATATATTGGAACATCAACATCTAACTGGGTCTTATTATTGATCACAATTAAGCAATCAGCAATCAAAGGATGCTAATTCTGTGCGGGTACCAAACAAGATGGATTACTTTTAAATATATCTTTTATCCCACGATTTTGTAACCCATTTTTCACCCCTGTGTCAATCATCTAATGTGATCCTGGGCTCTACACACCCTCCACCAACCTACTGTAGTCCCCATATATGGGGGACAAGGGGAGAGCAACGGACTTGAACTCATGCTTCCTTCATGCCTGAGTGTCCAAGTTGCTCCCCTCCATCAGGCGCCCCGGCTGGCCAGGGGGAGGCAGTTTAGTGACCAGGATTACTGCATGTTTTTTGTGAGGGTACCTACCCTAGGGGACACGGGGAGAACATGCAAACTCCACACAGAAAGGCCCTTTCGCCAACCCCGCCTTCGGGTATGGGCACTGATGACGCGGAGGAGGAAACACGCCGCCAGCACCCACAGCGTCCCGAGCAGGAATCGAACCCAGGACCTTCTAGCTGTGAGGCGACAGCACTACCAACTGTGCCACCGTGCCACAAGATGGATTACTTAATGGTTCCAGTGTAAAACATGGAAGAGCGTTATTGACTGTGCTCAAGAGATGTGCACAAATAGAGTACTGTCCAAATTCCAGCACATGCATTCATCAAATGCAACACCTGCACCACTTACTTCAACACCTGGTTGTGATTCAACATTGTTCCTCTATAGCTTAAATGAAATAAACTCAAATAAACCGTTTACTTCACACTGGGTGTGATGTTTCTATCCTCATTTTTTTCTTTTGCTGGTGGTAGCCACTTCCAGACCGTACTGAATAATTGCTAGCTTGCATAAGGTATTTAGACTTGGACTCAAGTCTAACATGTACAGGTCACCAGGTGTGTCGTCTTCTCCAAAAAGGATGATACGATCTCCCACCATACAACAGCACATACCATTCATTTGCAAAGGGCATTTCCCCTTGCGCTCAACCTTCTTCCAGGAAAAGGTCTCTGGATTAAATTTCCACAGATCATTGAAGACCCGGCGATTTCCACCAAACTGGTCACAGTGTTCACCACCAAATATGTACAGCTCTCCATTGTAGGCAAAAGCTGAATGAGCGCTACGTCTTTCTGGAAGGAGCTGTGCAGAAGGCATGCTCAGCCAGAAGTTGTTCTCCGTGTCAAAAACTCTGGTGTTGTCATGGTAGAACCCCTTGCCGCCAAATACAAACATCTTTGTCCCGATGATTGTGGCAGAGTGACATGACGAAGCATGTAGCGGCGTGCCTATGATGTTAATAAAAGACCAAGCCATTGTGGTGGTGTCCAACTTGTAGATGTCATTAGTGTAACCAGTTAGCTTCTTTCCTCCATAGATATACATGACCTTTCCCAAGACACAGGCTGAGTGGTTGAACCTCGCCTCTGGAACACTTCCAAAAGCCTTGGGTTGGTACCAACTGCGGGTCTCAACATCAAACCCAGACAGCACGTCGCAGTAAGGCAGCCCTCCCCAGATGTAGATGGTATAGTCTATAAGCACAGCTGTGTGGCCCCAGCGCATGGAAGGGGCCGCACTGGGGGCAACGTCATCCAGCGCAGAGATACTGTGTTGACAATGTGCACACCAATCCCGGCGTCGTCGTAACTGTACCCTCCAAAGGTGTAAACCTCGTGTCCCACTGAAACGGCAGCGTGGCGGTATCCTTTTGGACCTCCACGCAGATGGACCGTCCAGCAGAACATTTCCTCAACACTGTAGATCAAGCTTGATTTATCAAATTGTAGCTCTTACTGTATATGAATGCAATTGTCCTGTTGTGCACCCTACCAAATGCAAATGTCCACACCAAGTTTGACCAATCCACAAGGCCGATGACTGTTTAGTCAATTGATCACCAGCACGATCGCAATAGTCAGGGTCTGACGTCTACAGTTCTGCACAGCAGTGCTGACAGCTATAGTTCTCAGGGGAAAAGGTGAAAGTGTTGGTGATAAGCGCTAAAATAGGTAAACAGGCCCTTTTATGCCCATATGGAGATCCCTGATGTCATCAGTAGGCCTATATGCCCATATTGGTATGCCCATATATGGGCATATTGGTTGGAATGGCAGTTATGCACATTGATATATCGGTCTAATTGGGCTATAATGTTTGAAATATAACCCCCAAGAATAAAACATCCTGATGCAGAGCATACCTTCCAGTGACCAGGTATAGGAGCTGCAATATAATAATAATAATAATAATAATAATAATAATAATAATAATAATAATAAACTTTATTTATATAGCACCTTTCATACATAAATGCAGCTCAGTGCTAAGGGCTTCACGGGGCAGAGCATAAAAATAGCGTTAAAACACAAGCAAACAATTAAAACAATAAAACAATGGCAAAGAACATAAAAAAATAAAAGCTAACAAAACATAACATGCAGGAAATCAGTCAGGACAAAGTAAAAACACAGATATCAAAACTCAACTAAAAGCAAGAGTGAAGAGGTGAGTCTTGAGTTGAGATATGAAAATGTCTAGTCTACAGAGGGTGCATGTCTGAGCTTTACTAGTTTATTCCAATCACTATTTGGAAGAAATAATAATGCATATTATTTCTTATGTGGCCTTTTAGAGGTATTCTCACTGGCAAATTGTCTGATTAAGCTATAATGTTGTAAATATAACCCTCAAGTATTTAACTAAGTTATTTTGCGGCTGAAACAAGCCTTCAGTTATCAGGTAGGAGTTGCAATTTCTGGCAGAAGGAAACTGAAAAGCCTGCATTTTAAAGCCTGCTTTTATAGATATAACCACTATGTGTCTGATTGATTGGGTGCTAGTGTTTGAAATATAATCCACAATGACCGGTAGGAGCTGCAACCACTTTTTGGCAGGTGTAATACAGGCTATGGCCTTTCAGAGGCATGTCCAGTGTTGTGTGGTGCTACTTTTAGAAGTGGGGGGACCCATAAGACATGTGCGTGCACGTGCACGCACAGACATGTAGACGTGTATAGAAACAGGGTTTTGCTATGCTTAATTGTATCCATAAAAGTCCAAAAACATATTTATGGCAAAAATATATATGTGTGTACCAAATAACGATGCTTTGATTGGCTGGAAAAAGTACAACATTTGTGTACTTAAGTATCAATACAATACTGTGTCATTCATAGTCTGGATTTTCGGTGGTGAGGTGACCACCGAACTACAACATGACGTCACAAGCCGTGGTGAAGAGCAAACCACCACCACCGCCCCAGCCCTTCTCTCTGTTTTTACTCACCACCGCTCAACGCTATTTCAGCTCCGGTGGTCACCTCACCACTGAAAATCCAGCCTACAGTGGTTATGGTAACAAAATGTACCTACAGTACCAAAAGTAGAAAGTAGGCTACTCATGCAAGTTTTCAAACATAGGCTACATAAAATGTACAAAAATAAATCCTCTGAAAATATTAGATCTACAACTCAGCGCAAAGAGACAGTCAAAAATGTTTTTCACTGTTCATATTGCCAGCAGCCAGCAAATTGTAAAAATGAATAAAAATACATAAAAAAAAAACTCTCAGAATTATCCTATAATTACGATTTACTTACGTGTTACACTGTTTTCTCTTGTGATCACTATCCTTATTTTGTCTATGTCAAGGATATTCAGCAATCATTTGGAGAAAATAGCAGATCTACAAGCTCACAGTGCATCACAACTTGTAGCTCGGCTATTTTCAAAGAGATTTTCAGCAAGTGACCCCATAATAGATTATTATGGTTGATTCAGACTGTATATGGCAGCATGATTCATGTGATATCCCAACTCAGTCACTAGATGTCAGTATTCGACTGCGTGTGTGTGTGTGTGTGTGTGTGTGTGTGTGTGTGTGTGTGTGTGTGTGTGTGTGTGTGTGTGTGTGTGTGTGTGTGTGTGTGTGTGTGTGTGTGTGTGTGTGTGTGTGTGTGTGTGTGTGTGTGTGTGTGTGTGTGTGTGTGTGTGTGTGTGTTTAACTGTCATCAGACTGTTAAAGTATTCAATCAAAGATCTGAAGTCAAGACAATACCTATAGCAGCCTTTAGGCATCTATGAAAAAAGGTTGTTAGTAAAATAATAATAATAATAATAATGGGAATTCATTTAACTTTCTTTTTTATTTCCCCACTATTTTTATTTATTTTTTAAACCAGAAGATTAGTAACAAAATGGATTTATTTATGGTTTATTTACAGAAGGTGGCAATGTTTGGCTGATAATGAAAGTTACAATTATTGCCTTAATTAAAATGATTGGCTGATAATGAAAGTTAAAATTATTGCCTTAATTATTATTTTTTATTTTTAGTCGATTCATTCACATAGCCTACAGTAGATCTGTCTGAAATGACAGTGGTTTGGTGTAAAAAATAAAATAAACAGACGTGCAGACGTCCAGAGTAGCCTACTAAAACGTTTGCTTGGTTGCAAATAAGTTGGATAACTAAGCTATTACATTTGATCAGTGGTATTGGTTATTGGATTTTTTTTTAGAGATCATTGATTGTTTTAACTTTTTTATTATTGTTTTCTGCCGCCATCATCAGTAAAGAAATCTCCTAAACTCACAATCTCTCAAAGCCATTTGCAGTTTATAATATCCCGTCAAGAGCGGATACGGAAACGGTCTGTGCATGTACGTGCGTAGAAAACTTAGAAAATGACCGCATAGATAGCGCATACAGTAGGCGGGCTCTAGACCGGATCAGAGCAACGAACAGTAAAAGAAAAACAAGGCTTTCTAAAATAGCCGACCTACAAGCTCACAACGCATCGAGGACGCGGTGCGTTGTGAGCTTGTACGTCGGCTATTTTTGGCGCGCGCCCCCTGCGTGCGACGGGGCATAAATTAGGCAATCGGAACCCCGCCTGTTTTTTAAGAGAACTCTCTTCCTAACTGGCCAGTCAGTTCTGCTCTACAAAGCCCATTGGTTAAAATGAGACGTCAATCACGTGTAAATGAAAAAAAAATGTAAATGACAATTCAGTGCTGCCAAGTCTGCTTATTATAAGCGAGCGACGTTGCTATTGTTTCTCTGTACTCTGTAGTTGCATGGTTTTGGGGGCTTGTTTCAAAAGTGTAGGCTAGTTACTTAGTTATATTTGGCTTTTAATTGTTTCATATTGTCGTTTAAAGCAATGGTTCATCAAACATCTTCATGTCAAGGACCCCCACATTAATGTGTATTTGTTTTGTCTACAACGACCCGTGCCAAAAAACAGCACTGATCGTGCTGTTTGCATTTCTGATAAAGTAATCAATCAATCAATCAATCAATTAATCAATCAATCAAACTGGCTTCCCTCCCCATCCCCTCCCATATTTCTCAGAGATATAGCTCAGGGGTGAATTCACCCAACACCTGTCTTGACTCTTGTTTTCATAGACCCGGTTACTTGTTTCTCGCTCGCAAAACAGGATCTGGCAACACTGGTACAATTCTCTGCTTTTCTCCTGAAACCAGTCAGACAGGTTGGAAATAAAAAGACAGAGATAGTTTAAAGTATTGACGTATATAGAGAGATGTTTTCACCAACTGAGCCGGTCCTTTACCCTGGTTGGATTTAACATTTACACCTTAAAAGCACGCACGTTATGTGAGTATGATGAGACTAATAGACTATAGTACTATACATTGATATATGTTTTTAAATATGGTCAGTCAGCAGGGAGGCACAGAGTCACACACACAATGTGGATGATCTATTCTACATATTTGTTGTGAGGGACATAACTTCACGCCAATGTGTTTTTCATTGAGTAAAACCCAACTATAACTGCAGTTTGTTGACGCTTACCACCGTTCATTTACCACGGGACTTTTGTATATACACTATTGTATTATTTCTGTTATTACAAGTTTATAGACTCGAAACTACGATAACTGCTTCAGTGAAGTTTTAGCATAGCCCGAACACCGACTATTGTTGGATAACAACACAACTTGTTTCTTTTCTCGGCGATCTTTTGCACTTATATCTACTTAGTGTCACTGTTGACACATATAGCCTATAACACTTTATTCTTTTGCTGTTTTTATGAAAATGTTCGTATGATCTCGTATCTTAAATCTCTCAAAGCCATCTGGATTGGACCACTATAATAGCCTACTTTTGTTTGGGCGCCTGGTATGAGAGTTATCACCAGAGTAGCCCAGTGTATTTGTTTATTTATTTGTCGCACAACAAAAGCATTTTTGATAGAAGAAGTGTCGCCGTGACTGCATGGCTTCCTATTGGCCTTGGGACAATTAAAACTATCATATATGCATTTTATTGAGTCTGGCTGCTTTCGTGTCCGAAAGCAAAATTCAGACTCAATCACCCATTCATAGCCATAATTGGGTAAATAATACTATCATAGATGTAATGTCTGCATTTTACATCCGTATCCGTCAAATTTAATAAATTGGTCTTGATCCGAGCGGAGCTCTACAACAGTGTAGGGCTGCCCGTTCTATATATTCTCTGATTATGCAACCACGATGGTTAATTATTCAAGATTTAGGGTTTTTTGCATGTCACAGTGAAACTGTAATTAAAGCAAATTGCATCGACGTGCGTTGCCTACTAGGCAACTATAGACAGTTCCCTCCTGATTGTTCGATAACGACCAATAGCGGTGATTAATAGCGTCGATGCATAGGAATGCCGTTCTTTACTTCCTCTCTCTCTCTCTCTCCCTCTCCCTCTCTCTCTCTCCCCCCTCTCTCTCTCTACCTATTACCTACACAATAAGGTGTGCTCTTGTGAGAACTTAGAACAAAGAGATGCATTACATAAGACTTAAGAAGGTATAACGTCTATATTCTAGTTACACTTAGCATACATAACCATCATTAAACACCAGGCAGTCACATTAATATTGTGACTCAGGAGTCAGGACCCTCCTTGTCAAACTAGTGGCTGGCAGGCAGTGTCAAAAGATGACTTGTGAGTCTATACTCTATATTAATATGAAATGGTCTTCTGAGAAAAGCCGCCTGCTATAGCCTTGGATCAAGACTAGATGCATTTTATTATCGAGTCTGGATTAAGTCAGACTCAGACTCGATAAAATACATCTATATACTGATAGCCTTGAGCCAAGGCATGCCTCTATAACCCATAGCCATTCACTGCTATATCTAACTGTCCAATAATGTCTCATGATGTCCACATGTGGCTGAGCTAAGACGGCTTGTCCCCGTTTTGGGTTCTTAGCATGCAAGGTTCCAATGTTCTACAATCATGCTCCATTGATTAGTTGTCAGCTAGCTAAACAAACAGATCAATAGTTAAAGCACTGGGTGATCAGTGGAAGGGGTGGAGGCAGCTGTGCCTGTTACACCCTGAGAGCAGAATGGAATACACTTTAAGTAGAATAATAAATTAGAACAGGCACATGGTAGAAAAAGTAGATGTACAGTAGGCCTACAGATTAGAATACATTTATTAAATGAGGTAGCTGCATGGTTCTCACTACAATTCTAATCCTGATTATATTTTTCTTTGCATAATATTTAAATATTGCAATCCCAATATTGATAATGATAATGTTATTATTCTTAATGAGTTTGTTGCTCATCGCGTGCATATTGTTTCTTTTGGCTTTCTGTGATGTTATTGTGCCTCTGTGAGCGCATGGCTGGGGAGATGGGATGTGTAGCCTGCAAGCCATTGTTCTGGTTAACCCTTTGTGTATACTGTAAGGACAGGAAGGAAATAAAGCCTCAGCCCTCAGTTATACTTTGTGTGTCAGTCGTGCTCAGTAAATAGCAGATCTACAAGCTCACATGCCACAAATGTGACGCATTGTGACACACAGCTAAGTATAAATCAGGTTAGATGTTTCAATCAATTGCCGATTTTTTTAATACATATTGTGCAAAAACAAGCTGGATCTGAATATGAGCACTGCAGTTTTGGCTCTGAGGAGCGCTTCAGGCACATTGATCATATTGTAATAGTATGTCCTCATTTTTAGCTACCCTAACTCTGGACGGATGCCCCATTCATTCCAGTCAGCATCACCCCTCTCATCCAGTGTTGCCATGTCTGAGCAATTTTGGACATATTTTTCTGTAAAGTCGCTTGTAAACATTGGTGGTTGCGGGTTGCTAATTTTATTGGGGCGGGGGGGGGGGGGGGGGGGGGGTCTTGTTTCTAAAGTGTAATTGCTTGCTTATTGTCTCCACCAGGCCGAAGGCATGTGGGGAGAGTATGTTTTGCACTCCGTCCGTCCGTGTGTCCGTCCGTCCGTCCGTCCGTCTGTGTGTGTGTCCGTCCGTCCGTCCGTGTGTCCGTGAGCAGCTAATCTCGGCCACCGTTAACCCGGTCGATGCCAAATTTTGCACACACACTCCCTGGATGCCAACGATGAACCTCTGCCCCAAACTTTCCAGAACGGCCTGTTATAGCGCCACCAGGAGGCCGCTTTGTGCAAAACAAGTTTTTGCACAGTACACCTACAGATTTTGTCCAAACATCACGCAAATTGGTACACAGTCTCTCTAGAGCCATTCAACGAAACCGCTCTTTCAGATTTCTCAGACTCCATCCTGATTGGTTAAGATTGGCTTCCAAAGTTCACAGGAGTGCTCAGTTTCAAACAAAATGCTGCAAATCATGAACACATCGCGTGATTTCCGTGAAATTGTGCACCCACATTCCCACTAGGCCGAGGACGAAATGCCACATGAACAATTTCAACTCAGACTCAAGGTGGCGCTATAACTGGCCGAAAAGTGTTTTTACCTCTAACTGCACGGATCTGTGGATAACTTTGTATGCCAACTCCCTAGAGGCCAAGGAAAAACCTTTGCCTGGAATTTTTCACATCTGCTCTTTATAGCACCACCAGGAGGCCGACATATGTAAAACTCATTTTCTATTATTACTCCTTCAGATTTTATCCAAATTTCACGCAAATCGGTATACACTATCTCCATAGTCATGTGATCAACACGGAGCGGCACCATTTCCCATCTTCCATCCTGATTGGCTAAGATTGGCTTCCAAAGCTCACACGATTCGTCCATTTCGAAAAAAGGCCACAAATCACAAACACAGTGTGCAATTTCCGTTAAATTATACACGCACATTTTCACTAGGCCGAGGACGACATGCCACAATTTTTTCCTCAAAATCAGCCTCACGGTGGCGCTATAACAGGCCAATTCCTGTTTTTAGCTATAACTGCATCGATCTGTATACAACTTATGTATGCACACATGGAAAAACATTGTACCTGCATCCCTCCAACACGAACCTCCGGCCCAAATCTTCCTCAACAGCCTGTTATAGCGTCACCATGAGGCCACAACCTGACCTGCCCTGGTGGAGACCTGTGCCGATTGGCACTTTGTCTAGTTTGAGCTTGCTTCCTAATGTTGTTTAAACCAGTGGTTTTCATGTCATCATGGACCCCCAAATGAATGTGTATTTCTATTTATTTGTCCCACCCTAACCCCCAAATCTGAAAATGTGTATACCTGGTTGCTTATTTCTCTCACAAAATCTGTCAACACTGCTCTCATCCAGTGCATCTTAATTAACGTGAAGGTATACAACGTCTTAGTCACACTTGCTTATCCAATTTTCTTTTCGTGTTATTTCAAGCGATATCTTCAAAGTTTTAATATGTTTTAGGCTATAAACAGCAACACCTCTGACAGTCACTTTCACGACAGAGTAGAGATGATAAAAGACAGACACGTTGGCAGAGAAAGAGATAGAAAGTGGGACACAGGATGAGACAGCGAGCGACTCCCTGGAGTCCATATCGTTTAGAATAAGGCTCTTCAATGGTCAGAAGGGAAATCAAGGATGCACAGCACACAAAACCCATTGTTTGTGTTGTGTTACTATGCATAGAAGCACATCACATTGACTTTTCTTAATTCCTTAATCCGTACGCTCTGACCTCAATATTCATCAATATAAATACCCAGCAATTATACCCCCTCATCTTATCCTGGTTTCAACTGCACTCTGTTTCATCGTCAGCAGCACTGGGCAAAAGCTCATAGTTCCTTCAAAATGTTAATTTGTTATACCAACCCAAATTTGATCACAGCCATAGCATATAAGTATATATAAGTGTATACACACATATTAAGGCCTCTAGGCAGTTATAACACTTTGGTTAGACAAGACAGTAATAGTATACCAGATGGTAGATCTTTCTCTCACTCACTCACTAACTCACTCACTCACTCACTCACTCACTCACTCACTCTGCTTTAGGGTATACAGTACATGCAAACTTTGGAAAATGTCTGTAGTTTAGTTGGTCATACCTTTGAAACAGCTTGTGATGTTAGTTACTGAAACGCTGAACAGCATATGCAGGCTTAAGTGGAGTGTAGCACAGACAAAAGCTGTGTTTACATTTTAGCCTGCAATTTCTGCATTTCTGGTGTCTAAGTATGTAGTTGCCTGCATCCGTGCAAATACTCGCTGACAACTTGGAATGCAGTTGTTGATGTTAACTGTTGTTTTGAACATTTGCTTGTCAGTATTCTCCACGTGTATTTATTTCTAATATGCAGTTGAACAAATATACACTTGAAAACACAGTACAGTGTACACATAAGATAAAGGTGATACAGCCTCTTGCAAATCCTGAATCCATGCGTGCCACAGACTTTGACATGCAATGCAAACAAATGTTTTGATGTTCTTAAATCTGCCTCCACAAAAACCTGATGTTTTTGTGTGATCAGTAGGCTATCTGAAGTTAATTTGTACAACTAGATGCTTCAATTCGGCTTGTGATTTTGGCCAGGGTGGTTTTAGAGCACTGTCTGTTTCCTCCTTATGCATACAGACCTCCACGTGCATGCTATACAGCTTCTGACTCCAATAGATCCACTGTGGAGGAATACATTATCTTTGTCTCCACCAGGCCGAAGGCATGGGGGGAGAGTATGTTTTGCACTCCGTCCGTCCGTGTGTGTGTCCGTCCGTCCGTGTGTGTGTCCGTGAGCAGCTAATCTCGGCCACCGTTAACCCGGTCGATGCCAAATTTTGCACACACACTCCCTGGATGCCAACGATGAACCTCTGCCCCAAACTTTCCAGAACGGCCTGTTATAGCGCCACCAGGAGGCTGCTTTGTGCAAAACAAGTTTTTGCACAGTACACCTACAGATTTTGTCCAAACATCACGCAAATTGGTACACAGTCTCTCTAGAGCCATTCAACTAAACCGGTCTTTCAGATTTCTCAGACTCCATCCTGATTGGTTAAGATTGGCTTCCAAAGTTCACAGGAGTGCTCAGTTTCAAACAGATGTCCTACATTCCTATCCTGGTGGAGACCTGTGCCCAGAAGGGCACTTTTTCTAGTTCTCTCTCTTTCTCGCTCTCACTCTCACACACGCACTCTTACAAAGGACCCTGCCAGTGCAGTCAGACAATAGGAAAACAGCCAATTACAAAGTGTCTATAAGGTAGAACATTGTTACTTGTCAGACACAGCAGATATCAGTCATCATGGATAAAGTAAAGGAAACAACGCCTCCTCCAAATCAAATTGAGTGGCTTCCTACAATAGCTGAAACTGTTTGCCAGCCATTCGAATGCCCCTCAGTCACAACCAACTTGTTCACGTCCCCTAGGCCTAGGCTACCAAAGATTAAAACTAAATGTTTACATCTGTAGCCTAACTGTGAGATGGTCTGCTCTAGCTGATAATATTTTAGCTCTTTGGTTAGAAAGGCTTCCTCTAAGCAGTAATCAAAAGTACAGTTAAAGTGCAGGAAGATTGCATTTGCACACACGCACACCTAATTCTCCCAAAATAGGGCCCCTTCCACATGAATGTGTCTATGTGCATACTCACACTCATTTATACACACTCTCTTACTCTCTTGCGCGCGCACACACACACACACACACACACACACACACACACACACACACACACACACACACACACACACACACACACACACACACACACACACACACACACACACACACACACACACACACACACACACACACACACACACACACACACACACACACACACACACACACACACACACGGCACTAGGCAACCGGGCCAGCGGTGCAGCTATGCTCCCAGCGGGTAAATAAGTTAGGCAGGCTGACTGACTACCAGTCACAATACAAGGCAAGGGTTCATTCAACTGCACTCACACATACACACCAGTCTCTATACGGGAGTCCCAAATCTATTCACTTTCCGTGTTGATATTCCACCGGCGAAGTGAGCTGGCCAGAGACGGGAGTGAGTATTGTGTGTGTGTGTGTGTGTGTGTGTGTGTGTGTGTGTGTGTGTGTGTGTGTGTGTGTGTGTGTGTGTGTGTGAGTGAGAGAGAGGAGGGGAGAGGAAAGAGAATTTACACTGTATAGGGTAGGTGGCAGCTACTGTACAGTAGATGGCTAATTCTCTGTCTCTCTGTATGTCACACAGTGCATGTTAACTCTTCCTGTAGCCTGGTCAAGAAAGTTTGTGTATAGTAGCTCTAAACTTACTGGTTCTGTCTAAGAAGACACATTACATAGATGCCCTTTACTAATGCTTAAACCCATTAACACCGGGAAGGCTCCTTTACATGAAAAAGTTTGATTGAAAGTTTGACACTGTAATAGCAAGTAGCAACATACATTTTCCAGAAAAGCGATTTATTTTATACAGATTCCTTTCCTTTCTTTTCTCTCTCTCAGTGCAATGTAAGTGTATAATACTGCCTTTTCTCATATGTTTGATATTATTACCAGTACCAGCCATGAGCCAACAAATGCTTTCACATTTTGACAGGGCTGTGCAGTCTGGCTAGTACTGTGCCAACTATTTTGTCAATAATGTCCTGTTATTTATTGTCCTGAAACATAGTAAAGTTGTGAATGTGGCTATTGGAGTTCAACTTTCCATTTGTCATTGTGGTCTCCGCCGCATGGTTGGTGCCCGTCCCTAGGGAATTTCCAGCAGCTATACGCAGTATCAGCCCCAATTCTGGTACTCTACATCTGTGTCTGTGGCTGCTAGATGTCTGTGGCTGCTAGATTTGTCCACGCTTTATTTGTCAGATGGGGGCTGTACGTATTTTAACTTTCAAAATAAACCAAACCAAATACGCTACCAGCTACTTTAATGTGGTACAGTGACAGACTCAGTCAGTCATCATTTGGAGGTCCAGTTCTATTCTATAACATTTCTGACTGGTTACAGAAGTATAAATGCCAACATTCACCAGCTCTATTGTTTTACCAGCCACTGGAGCCGGTAGACAAAGAATGCTTCAGTAACTATTATTATGTACTTATGTACTCGCACCTCCTCTGCCACCTGGAAAGCAAGCAACCGCCCATCATTCAGATTTTTATTGCCCAAGGCACACCAAAGGGCACGGGGCAAGTCCAAATCTCAAGGTATACCTCTATTAATGAAGAAGGCATGTGCACGCACATTCGTATCGAGAATAGAGTCTGCACACTGGTGATGCTGAAAAAGCTCTGCTGTATTGCCTTGCGTTGTCAACGTTTCATGTACTGTATAGCCTAAGTCCTAACGAAGATCTTAATTGATTGAAACATTGACGCGAGAGGACCTCAATGGAAATAAGTCTCAGGACTTTGTGTTATCCTCAAACCTTTCAAACAAACCAAATCGAATCAAGTCAAAATAAGTCGCAATTAAATACAGCAGAGCTTTTTCAGTATCACCAGTGTGCAGACTCTATACCTCTATTAAATAAATATCAGGGCAAAATATCCTCTAGTCTATAGCACGTGTTATCGCTGTCATCATGCTGCAAATATGTATTTGTATTTGTCAGTACTCGTGCAGGTACAAAAAGCGAATGAGATGCAATTTTGTGAGGTCCTCAATAGTATCGTGCTATAAATACAATGACAATAATGATAACAAACATTAGTATCGAGCCTAAACGTTGGTCGGGCTCTAGTGCACACTGGTTAAAACATTTGTGCAGGCAGTTGTTGGTACCTGCAGGACATCTGACGTATCTTCCATGTTGCCTAAGCACCAGCTGTATAGGGTCTTCTTCTGGGAGCCATCCTGGCCTGGTGTTTCGCCCCTTGTTCACCCACCACCAGGGATCGACCTTCGACTCTGCATGGCAGGGGCGTCCTCCTCCCTGAGCCAGGCTTGCACCCGTCCGGATAACTGAAAAGTTGTGTTAAATAATAAATATGCCTTCAGTTTAAATCAGCCTGGGTGAATTCTACCAGCTTGAGGCAACCCCATATTGAATATCACTGCTATGTTCAGAAACGTCCAGTGGCTTTCTTATCAGTCTTGGAAGTATTAAATGTTTGTATCGGTATGTGAGGACACAGCACTGATATGTGTCAGCTCTACAAGTGCTAGAGCATTATTCTTTATGATAATGGACAATTGCTTTCTTATCAGACTGAAAAGCTGCCAAATACTTCCACTCTGCTTGGAGGCCAGCCAGTTACTGTACTTTACAATTGCTACAGCTCTGGGCGGGGCTAGCTTAGCTACTGGTTCTAAACCTAAAGTGTATGCTGGCCTTCTAGGGTTCAACGTTAGCTAAGAGAGAGATGAAGCAAACATATTGTATAAAATTGTGTTGCAGATTAACCTTTTTCCTAGGTTTCATATAGCTCAATAGACTAAAGAGGTGTTCTAACAGGTGTTCTATTGCTCAATCCAACATGTTTATAGTGTTTACATAATCAGCTCCTTGCTGCTGGTGCCTTTAACCTTTTACCCTCGTGGATACTTCGTAGAGATGTACCAATACCATTTCTTCCTTCCCGATACCGATTCCCGGTACCCATAACTTGCGTATTGGTCAATACCGAGTACCTAGGATCTGATACCAGTGTGTAAGAAATAAAACAGTGGGGTTCAGGTACCCCAAGAGTTCCTTGAGGGAGGGTTTACGAATAGACCTTTACATGTCTGTAACTGAGAGTGTACACTCTCAGAGTTAAGGGTGTCTTTGAAATGAAAACATTTGAGAATCAGAGATCTAGTAATGTATACAAATTCCATTAACAAGTTGCAGCTACAAGTTAGTAATAAATAATAATGCAAATCAATAGTACAGTAAGAGTACAAAACAGTCTCGCAACATCAACTGAAGCATTCAAAATATCGCATACTCGCCGTCGCTGATACCGATATAGGCTACCAGCATTTTGGGCAGTTGATGAGTATATATTGGAACAACTCTAGTGCTTTATAGTACTTGCTGCTACATATACTACAGTATGTAAATTATTAACATTGGACTGTACTATGTTTGTGTCTATAGCAGTACGGGGATGCAGAGCCCCCCTCATCTCCTGACTGTCAGTGCCTGTGCCTGGGTCAGCAGTCTTTGTCGCCGTAAGTTAGCCGGACATCATCGGAATGAAAGCCCCTTAACCCTGAAAAGTCCTCCTCCTTTCATGCCTGTCCCTTACCCTCCGTCCGTCCCTCCATGCCTCCCTCCCTCCCACCAGCGGTCTGTCCGTGAACATGAGCCTGCTGCCACTGGAATGAAGCCCCCCCCCTCTGCTGCTGCCACCCCTCCCTGTTCTTGTGTTCCTTTGTTTTACTTCCCTGACAGATTCGCCACGTCTTTGTGATTTCAAACCCCTTCGCCAGGCACCACCCCCTTTACCATGACAGCGCTGAGCACCAAGTACACACATGCTCGTAGCTACAAACATATGTTTGGTCTGTCGTACAGCATTTCGATACTCCACACAGCTCTGGTCTGTGTGTGACGTGTGAGTGCGTGTGAGTGCGTGCGTGAATGCGTGCGGGGCGGGACGATATGATAATTACACTTCTTCTTCTGGGAGCCTGTGGCAAAAAGCATTGCAATTAACGATTAGCGATAATCATAATATGCTTGAAACTTAAAATGCCACCACTTTTGTAGCAAGACCACTTGGGTAGAGGTTTGGGTTGTGTGGTTACCTTGCCATGATGTAACTCCAAATGTGGACAAGAAATCAGTGCTCCAGTGATTAGAAACTGATAATTCAAATTTCAAAATATGCCCCTCATTGACTTACATTGTATGCTGAAACAGCTCTCAAATTCACTCTTTTAGTATGTATACAAACAAAATTTAGGCAATATAGAGCGTCGCCAAACCTCATACTCTTTTTCTTTTAATGTTAACTTCCTGTTGATTTTACTATTCAACTCGATCCGGATCCGGATTATACAAATGTTCTAATCTATATTGAATCAACTTCTTGCTAGTGTATGAGGACAATTTCACAATATATATTAAAATCATCACGATATGATTACTGTGCGGCGGTTCTCATCACGATAAACGATAATAATGATTATTGTCCCATCCCATCCCTAGTGTGCGTGCAATCATGCTCTTCTGTCCCCTGCCCCCAACATTGTGGTTTATGTCAAGCCTGCATTGTGATCAGTGAAACACACACACACACACACACACACACACCCAGATGACCCTAAAACTGCATGTCAGCACATTCAGACAGACGCATGCAAACATGTCACCCTCTCTTCCCACACACACACACACACACACACACACACACACACACACACCCTCACACACACACACACACACACACACACACACACACACACACACACCCCAGACACACCAGTGAAGCTGCTGAAGCAGGCGTTTCTTCTGATCTCTTTGTAGTGGTTTGTGTGTGTCCCGCGGCTCACAGCACATACAAATGTTCACCATTCATTCATTAGAAGTGGCATACTGTACTGTACAACAACAACAACACTCAGGGATTTTCTTGTGAGAGTGCAGTGCAGCAAAGCAACCCAAAAATATCACCAAAGCTTCATTTTGTCTTTTGTGAACAGAGACTTGGTGTATGAATGACTAAAAAGCTCCTTATTGTAGTATATGATTCTCCCAGAAGGCCTGAGGCTTGTCAACATGTCCAGTCAGGCTTCTTTGAGGTGGGGGGGGGGGGGGGGGTTTCATCCATGACCTGCTGGCGCAAACGACGACCATCACACATGTGACGAGTAACAGATGTGTACATATGGTCTTGTTTGTTTTATGTTATCGGCGAGACGGCGGAGGGGCCCGGTCATTTTCAGATTTTTCCAGCTTCCGCAAACACTCTGCCTTATATGGGCCAAAGTCCAGACTCATATAGCGGGGAGGAGGCTGAGTGAATGCTCGTTCGTTATGTGCCTGGCTGCTCGGCAAAGGCAAAGGATCCCAGTGTATGATGGATTTTTTATCATATGATTACCCGATCCTCCCCCCCCTCCCAGCCCCCCTTGCTATAAATGCCTTCCCGCGTTCCTGTGGTTCCATTTGGTTCCACTTGTACTCTCAGAGTTACAGACCTACCAGGGTCCATTTGAAACCCCCTATATCAGTGGTTCTCAACCAGTGGTAATTGAGGGGGTACCAGAGAGTTGGTAACCAAATGGACCCTTTAGAAGTTTAGATCTTCAACTCTTGAGAGTGTATATTCAAACCAAATGACCTGTTCCATTTTACGCTCTCACAAGTTAAAACCTCTTGAGCCCCATTGCCCCCGCCGGCAGCGGCTGTCCACCTCTGAACAGCGCTCAGCAGGTCAATGGAGACCCAATTGGTCTCCGATGTTGCAAATTTACGCCCTTTACCCCCCTGGGGTTTAAGAGGTTATTAAATGTGTTTGTTAAATATCTTATTTGACAAGAAATCTACACAGGAGAATGTAGACTAATAGTTATTTTGATTTGCTGTTCTCTAAGTTGCATTTACTTTGTATGTAATCGTGCCGCTCTAACTATCCAGGTTTGAACGTTGCTTAAGTAGCTATAAGCAATAATATGTAAATGTAATTACTTTTTTGTTTTGGTATTCAGATAGCCAGCAAATTGCAGCAATGGGTAAAACACCCCCAAAAAATGTTAGTCTCTGTGACACATCTAGGCGCCGCAATCTGCATATTTTCCCCCTAGAAGCTTTGTTATTGGTCTTGGGTCTGAGAGGCTAAATCTCAGAACAAATAATGGCCCTTGACATTAAAAGGGTTGAAAACCACTGCCCTATATGAATTGTTAAAGAGAACCGTAAAGGGATCAGACTGTTAAGAGGGAATCATTAAGGACCCTATAGTCCAGTCAGTATCCAAACATCACATCCCATTCGGTTGTGCCACACAATTGACCTAATCCAATAATGTGTGTAATGAATGGGATGTGGAGTAGCTGTTGGTGTTCTCTAATGGCCTGACATCACAGTTACAGCTTTGGGGGAGAAAATATTAGAAGATGAAAAATAAAACATAATTGGAGAGGGAAAAGAACATAAAGAAGGCAAGCATAAAGTCTAGCGATGGAAAACAAAAATAATTTTAATTAGGAGGTGGAAAATAGAAGATGACAAAACAGAAACCTCCGTATTCAACATCAACAACCTACCTGATCATACTACAGCGTGGCGCCTAGCCAATGGAGCCAGGTGCAGTGCATGCTCCCACTGCCAACTATTGCCCTCCCGTATTTGTTTGCTACTTTTGAATTTGAATCCTGAAAAGTAACAGTTTTGGACATATAAGGTTTCCACCTGACAGAGACGATATGGAAAGAAGTTAGCTGGAAGAGTGACGGTAGACTGAGGCTTGAGATGAAAGGACAGAAGATCCAGAGAGAGCTGAATCTGGAAGAGAGACTGGAGACAGGGGCTTGATAAAGAACAGAGAGAGAGCATTGAAGCAGTTCTTTTTCCTCTGGGCACCTCTTTGATCTTTTTTTCTGTTCACTGTTCAGTTCTCCGACTACAGACGATAAAGTCTCACGAGTCTCACTATTCTGAGGATAGAAACAAGGCAAGCACTTAGTCTCACAAGTCAATCCTTTGGCTTGCGTTGTGTGTTGTTTTCTTCTTCATAATTGTTTGTAAGGGATGTTGGTGAAGGGGGAAGTTAGTCTGAACTGAAGACCTGTGCCAGTGTCCTTAGATACCATCTGAGCAAAGATGGTATACTGTACCAGTAAGCCAGCAGCACCGCCACGCATACACGCACTGAAGAGTAAACAGAGGGCATTTAGCCCACACGCTGCCTAGTAGTGTAGCTAATCTAGCTATCCGGTCAGACTCAACTCAAAACTAAATACTCACTCAAAACAAAATAAGCCCTCATTCAAAAGTTGTGTAGGCTGTCATTGTATTTTCTGTGAATTAACTCAGATTAACCCAGTGATCCTCACCCATTTTAATTTCAAGGACCCTCAAATTAAATGTACTGTATATGAATTAGCCTAGGGTGACAGGTTCCTAGGCCATTTCATCTCTGGACTGGGACCCCAATACATGGTAAAGACATGTTTACAATATTTTACAACAGTAGCTACTTATATTTTGTTATTTAAAGCTGTGATTATTTATTTAAGAAGCACTGTTCTGAACCAATGTTCACCTTGAATTTCTTTTCCCTAGAAGCTTTGTTATTGGTCTTGGGTCTGAGAGGCTAAATCTCGGAACAAATAATGGCTGAAAACCACTGCCCTATATGAATTGTTAAAGAGAACCGTAAAGGGATCAGACTGTTAAGAGGGAATCATTAAGGACCCTATAGTCCAGTCAGTATCCAAACATCACATCCCATTCGGTTGTGCCACACAATTGACCTAATCCAATAATGTGTGTAATGAATGGGATGTGGAGTAGCTGTTGGTGTTCTCTAATGGCCTGACATGCCTCGAAAATGAAAGCTCTGTGGCAAAACAAATGAATATATTATGAAGGAATATGATATGAGCTGTCTAACAGTCCTGGAGATTGAAAGCAAATACCGTATCTATATTCATTTAGCAGTGGTGAGCCACCATAATGTGATCTTTGCCAGACACACATTACAACTAAATCTACAGTTGATTTTGTTGACAAAAATATATTTTGGCAAGCCTTGATGTCGTCGTAATGGCAGATGTTACGCATGTTTGGTTAATTGGTTGCAAGCTGAAAATAGCACTGCACTATTTTTACAGTATACTACCGGTATATTATTCTCCTCAAAACTTGGCACCTAATCTACTCCTACACACTTTCACTTAGAAACTCCATTCAAACTGTAAAAACATCCAGCTTACTTGTGGACATTGAACTGTGGACATTTGAAATGTTTTATCATTTCTAACTTTAAACACCCCAAAACATCTATGAGAAAGTCAATGTTATTTTAACTGAAAACCCCCTTTTCTTTCACTTGTTTGCAATCGTGTTACTTCAGCATCCTTACATCCTAAAACGTACAGACTCCATTTAAACTTTAAAATGTTGAGGTATATTATGACTTCCATTGCTTTGTTTAAATATTTGATTACTTTTATACTTTTGAAGCTATCCCACTTTAAGGAACATGTTGATTTCACAGTCTGTTCAACTTTTCAATACACAATAATGGTGTTTGCTAGAAGATAGCGAGAAGCATCAGCAGGTAAAGTCACTGCAGATGCATACACTTTAGGCCATTCAATCTAAGATTTGACCCAAAGGTTTTTATGATCCTTAGGGTCATCCAAAAAATGATTTATTATATACATTTTGGATCATGGTAAATTAAGGTGTTGAACATTGGGGTACCAATGAAAACGTATAAGGCAAAAGTTTCAAATTTGAATTACGTTGTATACGATTTGTGTGGACGTAGAATACGCACATCGACAGGCTGGGTGCTGGGCTAAGGAAACTTCAGTAGATATCGGATGGAGCCCTGTTGTACACCACAGGTACAAGAAAGACGTTCTTTATTGAGAATCTATTTGATCTTCATCAGTTCGTGACCTGATGAAGATCAAATAGATCGAAACGTTGTCAGAATTCTCAAAAAAGAACGTCTTTCTTGTACCTGTGGTGTGCGGGCTCCATCCAATATCTACTAAAGTTGTACGATTTGTCATGTCAAACTAGGGGTTATTCATGAATCTGAACCCATTCCAAGCATTAGGTTTGCACAAAAAAACACTCCTTGGGCTAAAAACGCCATAGCCGTCTTCACAAATGTGATGAGGTCATCACATTTGGGCAAGTGGCTATATGGCTGTTTTTATTTTGGGTCACGCCCCTTTTTAGCTTAGATTGACTGTCCTACGTACAGATATATCTTTACATCACCAAGTTGGCATGCGTATAAGCATATAAGTGCCCATATATGGAGTTCTTTGTCAGGCATGCTAAAATATGGAGTCTAGAGTACTATACAGATGTCAGAACACCATTCTTATGTCAGAACAGTCCAGCTCCATATATGGAGATCTAGGGTTCATCAGGGCTAATCTGGGCCCTGTCCAGAGCCTGGGCCCTGTCCAGAGTGTGGGCAGAGGCTTTTGTGCTGGTTCTGGATAACGGTGTATCCCACCGACTGAAGGCCGGGCACTGCACTCCCGTAGTACTGTGGAACGCGTATGACCTCAACTATTCCTAAACCATAACCTTATTCCAAAAACGTAACCTCAGTACTATGCCTAAACCTAACCTTATTCCTAAACATAACCTCAGTGAATCAAATACAAGAATACAAGAACCGCTGGGAGTGAGCGTTCCGTTTACCAGTCAATACAGTTTGTTATTGATTAGGCTATTATTGTATTAACCATCATACTTAAACCATGTTCTTCAAAGTTAGAACTTGGCATCTGCAGTGTCCACCAAAATAAGTTGTGCCATTTTAGCCTATTTCAATGTGTTCCAGCTTTTCTCTGATTAATAATTCATGGTTAGCAGTCCTGTATAATGTGTCCTAACGTAACCAGCAGCTATTCTGTTCTCGAGACAGAGAGATAAGACGGGGAGAGATGTAAGGGAAAACATGCTAAGTTACCAGGTTACAGTTACAGCTTTGGGGGAGAAAAGATTAGAAGATGAAAAATAAAACATAATTGGAGAGGGACAAGAACATAAAGAAGGCAAGCATAAAGTCTAGCGATGGAAAACAGAAATTATTTTAATTAGGGGGTGGAAAATAGAAGATGACAAGACAGAAACCTATTAACATTATTCAACATTAACAACCTACCTGATCATACTACAGCGTGGCACCTAGCCAGGTGCAGTGCATGCTCCCACTGCTAACTATTGCCCGCCCGCCCTATTTGTTTGCTACTTTTGAATTTGAATCCTGACATATAAGGTTTCCACCCGACAGAGACGATATGGAAAGAAGTTAGCTGGAAGAGTGACGGTAGACTGAGGCTTGAGATGAAAGGACAGAAGATCCAGAGAGAGCTGAATCTGGAAGAGAGACTGGAGACAGGGGCTTGATAAAGAACAGAGAGAGAGCATTGAAGCAGTTCTTTTTCCTCTGGGCACCTCTTTGATCTTTTTTTCTGTTCACTGTTCAGTTCTCCGACTACAGACGATAAAGTCTCACGAGTCTCACTATTCTGAGGATAGAAACAAGGCAAGCACTTAGTCTCACAAGTCAATCCTTTGGCTTGCGTTGTGTGTTGTTTTCTTCTTCATAATTGTTTGTAAGGGATGTTGGTGAAGGGGGAAGTTAGTCTGAACTGAAGACCTGTGCCAGTGTCCTTAGATACCATCTGAGCAAAGATGGTATACTGTACCAGTAAGCCAGCAGCATTGGTGGTGTCTTATCATGAATACATTCTTCTATTCTTCTATTTTCCTTCATTAAATTTGATTCTTATTTTTATCTGGTGTATAGGCAACATTGTTTTGCAATATCAAAATGAAAGAATAACTTTATGCCTACTACAGAGGACCTTAAGAGCCGCAGGTTGCTTACCCCTGCCTTCCCCAAACGTCTCGCGCAGACTTGTATTGTCTGTATTGTAGTTGTGTTGCCATTTGCCAAGTGGTTTGATCATGGGGTTTGATTATTTTGCGTTACTTTGCCTTAATAACTATTCGTAATAACTGGTCGTCATGACACGCACACGCACGCATGCATGCATGCACGCATGCATGCTCCCTCCTCCGCGCCACGCATACACGCACTGAAGAGTAAACAGAGGGCATTTAGCCCACACGCTGCCTAGTAGTGTAGCTAATCTAGCTATCCGGTCAGACTCAACTCAAAACTAAATACTCACTCAAAACAAAATAAGCCCTCATTCAAAAGTTGTGTAGGCTGTCATTGTATTTTCTGTGAATTAACTCAGATTAACCCAGTGATCCTCACCCATTTTAATTTCAAGGACCCCCAAATTAAATGTATATGAATTAGCCTAAGGTGACAGGTTCCTAGGCCATTTCATTATGATTTTCATCTCTGGACTGGGACCCCAATACATGGTAAAGACATGTTTACAATATTTTACAACAGTATAGCTACTTATATTTTGTTATTTAAAGCTGTGATTATTTATTTAAGAAGCACTGTTCTGAACCAATGTTCACCTTTAATTTCTTTTTTTAAATCATCCTTAACCTTTAAACTAAAATAATTATGACCGGGGACTTAAAATCATTGTTTTAATTGATGGCCTTCATGCCCTGGCACTCAGCCTTTGTGCCCTCAAAAAGTTGCCCACACTAAAGGCCAAGTGGCCTTGCCCCTAAAAGGATGAAATTACAGGCCTGCCGGTGATTCTTTTCCACACGTCATCATATCACTTAATTCAAATATCACTTATTTTTTTGTTTTGTTGTGATAATCCTCCCTACTATAGAGTGTGCTGGCCATATAAGGAGTTCCTCCCTGTCCCCAGTTAACCCCTGGGGGTCAAAAAACCTTAGGTTTCGTTTTAGACTCTCTATCCTGATTGGACGAAAGGCTGGGTCCCACAGCCAAAAACGAAACCTAAGGTTTTTTGAGTGAAATCACTGAATATACCTTTAACGAGAGCAGTACTGTACATGTGGACGGATGTTGACTGGCCACAGGCTGACAAAAAAACATAAAATGCTAACATTTTAAACATGTGAGAGCAGGGGGGGACCTTTACTTTTTGGATACGATGTGCGAAAAAAGGTAAGAATCAACAATATTGGCCAATATTCGCCGGTGTCGTAATCTGCCGACACCCTACGCTGTGGAACCTCATCTGAGAGCTAGCAGAGGGAGAGGTTTCGATTGGAGTTAACTTATTTTTTTTCCACTATTTACTTGTATTATGAATAAAAGCCTGGTCACGACCTAATGCAGAGTGCCTATAGGGGCGGGACCTCAGTCTCAACACTTGTTTCATTCACGGAGGATGTAAACAGATTTGTAAACGTAAGTGTGTAATGCATGGCTAAATGACACGGCATCCCTACAACTCAAAATGTCAAGGAATCACATCTATCATGGATTTGTTATGGATACTTCGTTTCATTTTCCAAAAATAAATAAATGAAAAAAGTAATTGGAAAAAACACAGTCTCCTCACAAATTAGGACAATATCAGTCCAGAACCAAGGACGGGTGTTTTCGATGAAGTTAAAATGGGTTTGTATAGGAAGGGGGCAACTACCATGAATATCAAATATCTAAATACTGAATGAAGCTACTTGAAAACTGTCTGGGGTCTTCAAGTAGAGTAGATGATAATAAAAAAAATTGAAAGTGAAATATCTCTTTAAAAGGATAGTTTATTGGGAGTTAAGAAATGTCCTATACTACAACTACAACTCCCTATATTTGCACAATGCACAAAAACTAATGTTATTTCCCATTCTTCTCCCTCCTCCTCTTAGTGGGCGAGATCAGTCCGAGTGATTCCTTGGAGGTGCCGAGCGAAGCTGTCATGTCGGTGAGCGTGCACGAGAACCGCAAGTCGCGCACCAGCACCGGTTCTATGAACATCTCTCTGTTCCACAAGCCCTCGCACCCCGACAGTGTCCTGACACACCTGAACACGCTGCGGAAACAGTGCATGTTCACCGACGTCACGCTGTGGGCCGGGGAGCGCTCCTTCCCCTGTCACAGGTAAGACCAGGGTGGTTTGTGGTGGCCATTTGTCAAAATTACATACAAAATGAGTAGACAAACACATAAAGAGCTATGACTATTACAGGTCTGTAACACTGAGAGTGTTCAAATCATTGGTACACTTTCAGAGTTATGGGGGTCCTTCCTTGGAAATAACACGTCTGAGAAACGCTGTCCTAGTGGACTACTAATGTGTCATAGTAAATCAGTTTATTCTGAAGAAAATCTGGCGAAAGACTGGCGTTCAGTAATTGGGACATATTTGACCGTGTACAGACATATTGATGACCCCTGAACGAGACGCCTTCAACAGAGTCCAGTGCCAAATCGTGTGATTCTCTCTCTCTCTCTCTCTCTCTCTGTAATGCCTCAACCTACAATTCATGTGTTTGTCAGGGTGGGGGCTACCCCCCTCAGTTCAAATTATATTATTTTGGGGAGGGTCATAGGCTAGACTGAATAGGTTCAGAACCACAGCTTTAAAACATGATGAATGACTAAGTGTTCTTTGTCTGTTCCAGGGCAGTCCTAGCAGCATGTAGTCGGTATTTTGAAGCCATGTTCAGCGGAGGACTGAGGGAAAGTCTGGACAGCGAAGTTAACTTCAGAGACAGCATACACCCTGAGGTAAATCCTGCTACAACTAAAACTCCTAGTCCTAATGATGCAAGTCATATGTGGTGGTCATGCAATACCCGTGGTACTTGTTATAGTATTCAGAGGCTAGTTTATGATGCCTGCACACACAGGGATCTCCATATTGTCTCTGTCGGGTGGAAACCTCATGTCCACAAGCTGAAAATGTGTTGCAATGCTATATGATCACGAAGGCCGTTAATTTCCGGGGGGGGGAAATCACACACAAAGTTAGAATATGGAGATAAGAGGTTTCTGACCGACAGCAGCGTCATATGGGTGTAAAAGTCATATAACTACAACTGGTATAGTGGCACAAACGTGACTCAAAAGTGTCATGAAGCCGATAGATTGTTTTTGGCAGTCAGGGACGTCGATGTCTGTGGACACAGACAGACTGACACACACACGAAGACAGACTGACAGCTATACAGGCAGTTCTGGACAACCACTTGTCTGACTCGATTTGCACTTGGTACAACACATCCCAGGGTCACCAGCAACACACATGCCAAGTTTCAAGTCAAAGTTATGCCCCAGACAGACAGACAGACAGACAGACAGACAGACACTTAGATTCAGTGAATTTACAGATAGTTTAAAGTTTGACGACAAACATTATGTTGGGTATCTGTCAGAGTGTCACGCACATTGGCTACTGTATGACTTGCAGTATACCCCAACCATTTTCCAAAGCATACCGTTATTGGATTTTAAGGGAAGACAAGTGAATTCACTGCAGTATGGTATGAAAAACAACTTGCAGAGACTTGAAATCTGCTTGTGTTCTGATACAGTAGGTAAGCCAACAGTGAAAGTTGCTTCTTAACAGTAACATCAATCAGCTAAGGAATAGTCAAATCATTATTCCAAAATGTGGGTATTCTTTGGAAAAGGGTCAACATATTGTCAAGTATGGCGTTACAGTTCACCCTAAACATTTATTGACCTATAGGACAGCGCTAAATATTTTTCTTTAATACAGTCATTCACATACACCCATTCACAAAAACATAGGAGCAAGAGAGTGTTTGTATGATGTCAATTGATTGTAGAGGCATAATTCATCTAAAGCATTATCCTAATGCTCAAGAACATAACATTTCCTCTGTGGCCATAAAAACATTTCCATCCTGTTAAGAAGCTCTTTTGCTGAAATGTTTTTATTGACAGACTAAATAGTCATCTTCATCCATGATGCAAGTCATTTCTCTGGTTTTAGAAATGCTGAACGCACTCTGCTCTGCTTTGCTTTCTTAGAAATCCCAACAATGATATTAGCAGTAACTTTCCATTGGATTTCTATCTTATAAAATGACTGAAAGGTCTAAAATGTTTCTAAAACGTTTGACATAAATACCAAGCTAATATTTCTGTCATTGCTCCACCATTGGAATACTTACACTAAAAACACAAAACGGATTTATTATGCACAATCTCTCATATGCCATCACTGTTAACATTGTTTGCAATAATATGTTTGGCTTTAAAAAATGAACAATTACTATCTCTGCCAGCACAGCTGAAGATTATGTTTTCTCCCCTGTCTGTCCGTGCACATGTGTGTATGTCTGCACTGCTGCAGTGATCAGCATGAAACATTGCATCACACTCCCAGTGGGCCAAGGAAGAACCCACCCACTCCAACAGTCTCCAAATTGCCTCATGGTGGCACAATAGCAGGTCGATTCATGGTTTGGCCTATAACTCTTGAACTGTGGGTCATTAGGGGGCACGGTGGCACAGTTGGTAGTGCTGTCGCCTCACAGCTAGAAGGTCCTGGGTTCGATTCCCGCTCGGGGCGCTGTGGGTGCTGGCGGCGTGTTTCCTCCTCCACGTCATCAGTGCCCATACCCGAAGGCGAGGTTGGCGAAAGGGTCTTTCTGTGTGGAGTTTGCATGTTCTCCCCGTGTCCCCTAGGGTAGATAGTAGATACCCTCACAAAAACATGCAGTAATCCTGGTCTCTAAACTGCCTCCCCCTGGCCAGCTGGGGCACCTGATGGAGGGGAAAGGAACTGGTTGGAATAACGTGTTCCTTCCACACGCTACGTCCAACCAGGGAAACTCCCCCCTGTCAGGTGTAAAGGAGCAACTTGGACACTCAAGCATGAAGGAAGCATTTGTTAAGTCCGTTGCTCTCCCCAGGTTGGCAGAGGGTGTGTAGAGCCCAGGATCACATTAGATGATTGACACAGGGGTGAAAAATGGGTTACAAAATCGTGGGATAAAAAATATATTAGAAAAAAAAAATAAAAAAAAATAAAAATAGAATAACTGTGGGTCATTCAAGTTTTTTCCCCTGGATTCCTTGGATCATGACACAACTCCCCATATAGGCCATACAGTATGTGTGGGAAAGCCTCTTTCCATGACGATTTTGTTAGGTATTATCACACGATTCATTAAGACAGACAAAACCCATTCGATTAAAAAAGAAAAGTAGGAAAATTATATATTTTCCCCTTTGTTTTGGCTCCTCCCCTTTCTTGGTCCACATCCTCTCAGGTGCTTAGTAAATAGTATCTTTCAGTTGTGTAGTATATATTACATTTACCTACATAATTATGATACCGACTTGTCATACAACCTAATCAATTAAATCATGAGCTTTTGAGAAGCTAGTGTAATGCTCATCAGTCTATAGTAATGATGCTATATCTTGTTAGAATCCCTGTCCAGGGGCAAGTGTGTGGTGTGTCTGCTTCTAAAGCTGACAGTCTACGAATGACAAGAGCAGGTAGTGGAGCACACAGGCCATTAAAGCCTTTTTATTGTAGGTGCTGCAAACTAACGTTTCGATTATTACATCTTCATCGCCTTCATCACTCATAGTCTATAAATAAAGATGTAATAATCGAAACGTTAGTCTACACCTGCAATAAAAAGCTTTATGTAATGACCTGTGTGTTCACTGCTTCTCCCTCGTATTGCTAGATGCTCATGAGATGCACCACCATGGCCTGTCATAGTTGACATCTTCATGCCAATGACCCCCAAAGTGACATGTAATTGGCAGCAGACCCCCCCCCCCCCCCCCCATCTGAAAAGTGTTTGTGACAGGGAGCCCCCAGAAAAAAAAATGCAAAAAAATTGATTTAACATTTTCAATATTTTTCAAAGCCTTTCAAAAATAGCAGATGTACAATCAGCACAAAGTGACACGCTGTAAGCTTGTAGATCTGCTATTTTTGAACAGCCAACGTATAAATGGATAAAGTGGTTAAAAGTATTACGAAACTGTATTACTGAAACTACTTTAGCTGGGGACGCCCTGGAATCCCCCCCCCCCCCCCCCCCCCTGGAAAACAAGGAAGTGTTGATCGAATAAAATAAATTTTCGGTTACTGCATTGTGCATTTCTTGCTTCAAATGTTTTCAAGAACATTCTTGAGAGCAACGTTTAGTTGTGTGTTTGTTTACATGGCTGTCATGTTGCATACGGCGCAACATCTTGCAGCGCAGACAGGTGCTCTGAGGCTTTGATTAGACAGTGGTCTGTTATATAGCTGATCGGTCATTATCAGTGGAGTTTCCAGTAATTACATTTCTGGCAGGCAAGCTGTGTTAATTGTCGTCCCCCCACGCACAATCAGTAGCA
This sequence comes from Protomyctophum parallelum, assembly GCF_964188405.1. NCBI lineage: Eukaryota > Metazoa > Chordata > Actinopteri > Myctophiformes > Myctophidae > Protomyctophum > Protomyctophum parallelum. Next base: position 34,931,783 of record NC_139700.1, on the reverse strand, counting down.
CTAAAGGTTTTCAAAGAGATATACCTGCCAGACGAGTAGGATACAAAGGCTGAAAGGCATGCATTTAAATTTACATTCGCGCTCTACCGCAACGGCCAATCAGCTGTCCACTAATAGTTCTCAGGTCTTGTTTTTGTCCTCTTTTCTTTTCCTCATTGTATTGATTTTGGCCAGGCAGAAATGGATTTGGACAGGCCTGTCCTCGCCTTATTGTAGATACGCCTCATGGTCATTATCCTTATTCAGCGATAGACCAATCAGAACCAGGCATTCCATCAAGACATTTAATAATCATTGATAACATTGTTCCAGATGGCGAATTTGAATACTAGCATGGACAGCATTTAAACGCATTGTATGTTATATTAGCTTTCTATGATCAAGAGATAGGTACCGACCTACTCAGGGACCATGTAAGTCAGGAATGGTGCTAGTTGGGAATGCATCACCTGTGCTAACCTGTTTATGCAATACCATGGCTCCCGTAGCCATTGTAATAGTAACAGTGTACTGTATATGGAATGCCCATAATACTGGTAAACCGGGTCCATACATGCCTGTACACCGTACAGTATGGGCATATCGTTCTGGACAACCGGCAATCGGATCAACTTTTACGCTTTGATAACTAATCAATCTAACCGTAATCACTCGGACCCCCCCCCCCCCCCCCCCCCCTTCTCACAGGTGTTGGAGCTCCTGCTGGACTTTGCATATTCCTCCCGAGTCATCATCAACGAGGAGAACGCTGAGTCGTTACTGGAGGCGGGGGACATGCTGCAGTTCCACGACATCAGAGACGCCGCCGCAGAGTTCCTGGAGAAGAACCTCCACTCGTCCAACTGTCTAGGAATGATGCTGCTGTCGGACGCCCATCAGTGTAAAAGGCTCTATGAGCTGTCATGGCGGATGTGTCTAGTGCACTACGAAACGGTAAACATTTAGGATGTATCTACTAGTGAACTACGAAACACTAAACATTTAGGATGTGTCTACTAGTGCACTACGAAACTGTAAACATTTAGGATGTGTCTAGTGCACTACGAAACGGTAAACATTTAGGATGTGTCTACTAGTGAACTACGAAACACTAAACATTTAGGATGTGTCTAGTGCACTACGAAACGGTAAACATTTAGGATGTGTCTTCTAGTGAACTACGAAACACTAAACATTTACGATGTGTCTACTAGTGCACTACGAAACGGTAAACATTTAGGATGTGTCTAGTGCACTACGAAACACTAAACATTTAGGATGTGTCTCACTAAACATTTAGGATGTGTCTAGTGCACTACGAAACACTAAACATTTAGGATGTGTCTAGTGCACTACGAAACACTAAACATTTAGGATGTGTCTAGTGCACTACGAAACACTAAACATTTAGGATGTGTCTAGTGCACTACGAAACACTAAACATTTAGGATGTGTAGTGCACTACGAAACGGTAAACATTTAGGATGTGTAGTGCACTACGAAACGGTAAACATTTAGGATGTGTAGTGCACTACGAAACGGTAAACATTTAGGATGTGTCTAGTGCACTACGAAACGGTAAACATTTAGGATGTGTCTAGTGCACTACGAAACGGTAAACATTTAGGATGTGTCTAGTGCACTACGAAACGGTAAACATTTAGGATGTGTCTAGTGCACTACGAAACGGTAAACATTTAGGATGTGTTTAGTGCACTACGAAACGGTAAACATTTATAGGTCGATTTTGAAAGTGGTAAAACACATGTGGTAATACATAAATTGGCCTCGCTCTGCGCTCTTTTCTGCGGCTTTAGTTGGTAAAATGTTGAGATTAGAAACGGCCATAATTCTTTCATTTCTCAACCTTTAACCTTGGGAAGTTTGCTTTAATACGCTGTATCACACCCGATTCAAGTCTTCTTAAATAAAATGCTACGAGCGAAGACCATATACCATCGGGGCCACAGGCACAGCATTACGCAGCACGCATTCAACTCATTCCTTCATCGTGACTTGAATGAAATAAAATATAATAAATGTTATTTTACTGGTGTTTTTCAATAGAAACTAATTATTTTGAGGCATAAAGGTGACAGCATGCAGTGCAATAACCCTAACCCAAATGTGACAAAGTCATGTCATGTCTTCTATGGTGCCAGCCTGAAGAAATGTAATACCACGATCCCCAAAGTGCGCATTCCGTATGTGACATCAGCTGACTGGTAAAGAGAATAGTACGGACATGTTGATTGGGTACGTCTCAAACACTCTAAACACTCCCATGACTAATTCAAGGCCGTTTTGCGCAATCCACGGGGTGTCGAAAGCGCTTCTTATCATGCCCAAAATTGCTATATGACATTCCACACGCCCCCCAATTCTTAAAACTGTAATATTATATGTAATATTATTGGAACTGCTTAATCGAGCCCTTAGGGCTGAATTTTGCGTGTCTTAAGTATCAGGTCTTATTCCCTAACTTGAGTAAACTAAAGACCTGGAGGCGTGATCAATGCCATTTGGCTATTCTGAGTGGCCAAAGAGCATTGATCACGCCTCCAGGTATTTAGTTTACTCAAGTTAGGGAATAAGACCTGGTACTTAAGACACGCAAAATACAGCCCTTATGGGTAGATTTTGAAGGTGCGTTTTACCAATGGAAATACATAAATTGGCCTCGCTCTGCGCACATTCGTATTATGAAAGGCATATCGGCCCGTGTTGAACGCACTGACCCGTGTTGAACGCACACACATTATGGCTTACCGCGGTCCTGAATATTTTAGCATTGTGGGAGTGTCCATATGTTAATTATTTTCGCTTTGCGCAATTTGCTATTAAGCCCCTTGACCTAAAGACACTCAGCGCATAACGATTAGACGTGGGTCTGACCACCTCATAAACGCAAAAAGCACTGTTTGATTTGACACTTGAGCGGCTCTGAGAGGCTGGTAGAGTGTTGCCATGTCTGTTTATTATAAGCGGCTTATTTTTCTGTAAAGTTGCTTTCTGTGTGGTTGTTTTTCTTGTTTCTAAAGTGGTTATTTGGGCTTTTCTCCTAATGTTGTTTAAACCAGTGATCCTCACACAGCACATTCCCATGTCAAGGATCCCCAGATGAATGCATTTGCCCAACTAAGGACAGCTAATCCAAAAATTAAATAAAAAGATTACTTTTGAAAATAGCAGATCTATACCAGCTCACAATGCATCACATTCATTCATTAAAACTATGAACTCTGACTGCAGGGGGATATATAATGATCATTATAACAATGTGCAAGAACATATTTAAAAAGAAGGAAGAACTTTATATTTGTGGACAATCAAAATATGTTTTTTTATTTTAATGTGGTGTCATTCAAATTAATCTGGATATGGCAGACTCACTATTTAGAAAATAAAAACATGGCACTTCATTTAAAATAGGTTACAGACCCCTGTTATATGCGCTTATTTTTATAGACCTATTTACTTGTTTCTATGAGACATGGCAGTTTTGCGTCTTTAAAAAAAAAATGTTGAGATTAGAAACGGCCATAATTCTTTCATTTCTCAACCTTAAAAATAAATAAAAACATCTCCATAATCCGTGGGAAATGTGCTTTCATATGCTGTATCACACCCGATTCAAGTCTTCTTCAATAAAATGCTACGAGCGAACTCAGCGAAGACCATACCATCGGGGCCACAGCATTACGCAGCACGCATTCAACTCATTCCTTCGTCGTGACTTGAATGAAATAAAATATAATAAACGTTATTTTACTGGTGTTTTTCAATAGAAACAAATAAAGAGCGTGTGTAGGCTACTGTGTGCAAGTGCAACAGTGCATATACATGCATGCACTAGGCTATATTTCTTCCGTGTCGGGATGGTGATTGAGCTCTTCAAGTTCATAGCCCGTTTGGTCTTTCATAAAAAAACGTTGATATTAGCCTATAAACACTCATGGTTCTCTCATTTCTCAACCGTTTTATTAAATGTAAAAATCTCCATATTCCTTAGGAATCTTGCTTTCATTCGCTGTATGGTACATGGTTCTATCGTTATCGAATTAATTAATTACGCATGGATTGGCAATTTGCCAATATGCTGCTATCTACTCGCAATTCCATTCCGATCTGAAAGGTGGGTCTGTTCTTTTGAGGCATAAAGGTGACAGCATGCAGTGCAATAGGAATAATTAACCCAAATGTGACAAAGGCATGTCATGTCTTCTATGGTGCCAGCCTGAAGAAATGTCATACCACGACCCCCAAAGTGCGCATTCCGTATGTGACATCAGCTGACTGGTAAAGAGAATAGTACGGACATGTTGATTGGGTACGTCTCAAACACGCCTTAAACACACCCATGACTAATTCAAGGCCGTTTTGCGCACTCCGCGGGGTGTCAAAAGCGCTTCTTAACATGCCCAAAATTGCAATATGACATACTACACGCCCCCAGATCATAATACTGTAATTAGATTAGTAATATAGAAGTAAGTAACATAGAAGTCCTAAATCGACCCCTTAGTCTCTAGTGTACTAGAGACTACACACATGATATGAAGGAGAAGTCTGACCCGAGAACCATGACAGAAGTGACACAGTGTGTTGGGGTAGATTAGAAAGTGAACGTCAGAAATGCATTTCAGACACTGAGGAAAAAACGGGGCTGAGTGACTGATTTTCATTGCAAACATAAAACAGGAAAAGCTATGCGGCCGTTGTCCAACACAGAATATTAAATTACATTACTGGCATAGTAAAGGCAAGCGATGTATAAATACATAAAAAATAACACCATAACTCAGCATTGAAGAGAAATTTACGGTTCTGTGTTCTTTTTCTTTCTTTCTTTTTTTTAAATCTTTGCAGACCGTTCCCCACTTTTAATAATAATAAGGGGCACTGTGACTGGATTGACCTAAACGCTGAGGGCTGCACTTTTCCCTGCCCATTCCAAGTACAGTGAAATGTGTTTAATTAATTGCGTATGTAATATATCTAATCTTAAAGATGACATCATACAAGCAGAGAGGCAATGTAATTAGATTGAGCTTGAGTTCTTAAGTTATACTGTATGCCAAGAGCACCCAGAATGAGAGGCATGCTTACAGCTGCTGCTTCTGTTGGGGCTCTCCCTTTTAACCCTAGTAATATAGCTTAAAAGGGATCCAGTATTTCCTATTTTGGTCCATTGTCTTATATAATTCATTTGGGATTGTAAAATGACTAAAGAGGCAGCAAATTACTGATGCTGATGATGTCATGTTGAAGATACACACAACTAGAGATGTCCCGATACTGTATCGGTAAATGAGATCACAACACTGGTATCGGTATTCGGTATCGGCTAACACAGAAATTGAGGTATCGGGATCGGAAACGAAAACGGGACATCCCTACACACAACTATACAAAATATTAGCGCACTATAGCCACTCCATAGTGAGTGCTCCTTTTGCACAATCAGTGCCTTCTTATTTCAATCCTCTCCTAATCCTCCCTTCCATGTGCATCTATTCATGGCTAGGGTTTAACCACTACTTCAACCTTAATGTCCCTATTTTTGGTGGACCATTTCCCCCTTGAATAGATATTTTGGGGGGATTTTGGCAAAGGCATTTGGCGTATAGACAGGGGTTCAGTGGTCCTGGGTTCTAATAACCTCTATAATGCTCTACATTGTTGTCACCCAGGTTAGAGAAACAGAGGATTTCTACAGTCTCTCTAAAGACAAACTGCTGGAACTGGTACTCAGCGATGAGCTGGAGATAGAAGATGAGCAGGTGAGGAACCTTATTTTTCTTACAATACCTGCTTTTGTCCCTACCTTCCTGTCTTATTCCCTTTGTCCCTACATCCCTGTCTTATTTCCTTTGTCACTACATTACTTACTTATCCTCTTCATCCCTACACTCCTTACCTTCCTTCCTTATTCCCTACCTTTCTTCATCTTGATCCTCTACCACTCTTAACGAGTCATGAGATGAATGGTCAGATATTTACACTTTACATTAACACATCAACTGCCAGGTATAATGAATGAATTCTTCCGCCACTGCCAGTGTTTTTCCAGACCCTTCATTTGAAGGCCCACCGGGACACGAGACGTGAACCGGATGTAACGAAATAAATAAAATAAACGCTGTGTGCAGTGACGGACGATCGTCTTTCCTTTCACCCGGAAAATAAATGTAACCGCGATGCTATATGTATAACTCAAATCTAAAATGACACGGATGCTTTCCCGGTGTTAATGGGTTTAAACATAAATGACGTTTAACCTAATGTTAATAAATGAGTGTTGTTTGTGAACCAGGTGGTGTTCAACTCGGTGATGCGCTGGGTCCGCTACGACTTGGAGGGCAGGCGCCACCATCTGCCCGACCTGCTGCGTGGCATCAGACTGGCACTGCTGCCCTCCGAGTGTTTACTGGAGGCTGTGGCCTGTGAGGAGCTGGTCATGGCTGACAGGAGGAGCAGGTACCGGAACCTGTGTGTGTGTGTGTGTGTGTGTGTGTGTGCAGGCATTCTTGCTTGCTTGCGTGCGTGCGGGCGGGCGGACGGACGTGTATGTGTGTGTGTCAGTGGTGGAAAAAGTAATCTTATTTTTTGATTTAAGAGTATCAATACTGCGATGTAGAAATATATAGTAAAAATATATAGTAAAATATATATACTACTGTATATAGTAAAATTCCGGAATTAAAAAATGAACTTGAGTAAAATACAAAAGTATTAGTATCAAAATGTATTAATGTACCAAAAGTAGAAAGTACTCATTGTGCAGAATGTCCCATTTCACAAGTTTTCAAATGTCTAAAATGTCTTGAAAATAGAAAATCTAATAGCCCACAATACATCACACTGTGAGATTGATTATTTTCAAATGGACGAAATGTATAGGGCTGAAGTGGTTAATCCAAATATTAAAATATTAAGTTTTCAAATCAAGGTGTATGTGTAAAAGTACAATAATTGTTTCTGAGATGAGTGGACTAGAAGTAAAAGTACTGACTATTGGACTTCTGTAAAGGTGGACTTGACCAAATGTTGGCATATAGTTACTTTCCACCGTGTGTGTGTGTGTGTGTGTGTGTGTGTGTGTGTGTGTGTGTGTGTGTGTTTTTCCATACAGTACATGCATGTACTGTACGTATGTGTGTTTGAGCATGGCCTATTTTCCATCACCTCGTCTCAAGGCCAGTCGTGTGAGTTTGTAGACATAACAGGTAACCCAGATACCACCTGGCCGGGCTCCTTTTGATCTTTGATAGATTTCCAAACATGGAGTGGTGAGCCTGAGGGGCCAGTAGAGACAGCAGCCAGCTGCCCAGCGTTTTGTCGCATTGCTAAACTAATAATGTGGTGTCCGGTATAGGAGACTGAGGCCAATGTAGGGCCTTTTTTAGGATTAAATTTGAATGCAGTTGAATTAATATCTATTTCAATAAATTGAAATATTAAAATGATCAACTCAAAAGTATGTAATTGAGGACATTGTAACATTTAGACAAAGATATACAACTCTGCTTATATAGTGTAGGAGCTTCATAATGACAACCTTGTTAATGTCTGTGTGTCATATTTCAATATGAAACGGAAATGTTAGCAACTTAAACTCGGGACATGTTTAACCCATTCAAACCGGGAAAGCGTCTGTGTCACAAATCTTTGAATATAATGATATTCTTTCACAGCAAATCTGTTCTCAGGTCTTAATGGGTCATGGTTCTCCTGTGCAGGTTAATCGTGGAGGAGGCCATGCAGTGCAAGAAGAAGATCCTTCAGAACGACGGCGTGGTGACCAGTCCCTGTGCAAGACCTCGCAAAGCAGGACACACCCTGCTGATCCTGGGAGGACAGACCTTCATGTGTGACAAGATCTACCAGGTACATACACACGATAAACTATAATAATGCTCATCGTCCCATCCCTGGCAGAGAGCACATTATAAAGTAGGTTGGTCAACAGCAGTTGCATCAATGGGAAGACTGACACACTAACAACAGAAAGACAAACATGGGTAGGACAGTTATTTTGCAGGACAGCAGAACTGCTTCAACAGAAAATGAAATGCAGTGAGGGCAATATTTATATCGGCCAGATGATGTCTCACGTTATCATTTACTGCCCTAAACAAACATTAAAGTCCTTAGACTTGGCTGGCCTATGAGATAATTGCGGAAAGTAGGGATGCACCGAAAGGGACATTCTTGGCCGAAACCGAATACCGAATATAGGAAACAGTTGGCCGAAAACCGAATACCGAATAGCCGAATACATATTTGTTGTAAAGCTACCTGATTATGGCAAAAGACATGATTATGGCAAAACCTAACTTAAATAATAAACACTTATGGGTCCATTAAAGAAACATCTAATTAATTGGAGTCTTTGTGATTAATTAATCTCAATTAATCACATTTAATCGCATAGCAATAGGCCTATTTGACCTGAGCAGTGAGCTTTTTTTTCTACATAAGCATAGGCAATAAAACAAGTAGTAATAATAATAGTGATAATAATATTATTTATATAAAGCTTCTCTGAGTACTTAGACACTTTTCAAGGAGAACATGAGAAAACAAATAAAAACAACTTTATTAGAGAAAAACTAAGACTATGGAATAAAATAAATTAAAGTGGAATGAGATAGCAATATTCCAGAGGTGGGTTTGAATTTATAGGTGGTGGCATGTCTCTGAGTTTTGGGAAGTGCATTATAGTTGTGGACAGTGAAACCCTGACCATTAAACATGGGCAGACGCAACGATACAGTATCATTCATTGTTAAAGCTCCAAATGATATTCCCATTCGTCTTTGTGTCTGCCCGTGTAAACGCAGCAGCAAGTGTGAGGTGTTGGGGAACGGATGGAAAGTACATAGTGTTAAAACTAACGTTAGCTCCCATGCTAGCTATAGCTTCCCTCGTCAACAGACCACCCGTCCACAGATCGGGTGGAAGAGCTGCTGATATCACGTTGCTTGTGCCCGTGGATGGGAAATAAGATTTAAAAGGCTATGGAAGCGTGGATGAAAGCACATATGTATGCAATAAAGTTGTGTCGGATCTGCCTATGCATTGAAGCATTCCGTGACTGCTGCTCGTGTGTTGTGTTGTGACTGCTGGCTGCTGCCAGCTGAGCTGATGCATAGTTAATGAGCGTCATAAGCATGCGCCCTTCCTGCGCTGAAAGTAGCAGATCTACAAGCTATCTACCCGTCGCAATGCACAGCGCGTTGGGCTTGTACATCTTTGTTTTTCCCGCAGTTTAGTTCGATTCACAACTTTAGGACCACTACTACTATTCGGTGATATTTTTCGGCTTATTTGAGCCGAAACCGAATAGGCCGAAAATACATTTTTAGCCATTTTCGTCCGAATATTTTCGGTGGTCGAATTTTCGGTGCATCCCTAGCGGAAAGCCATGCATTGGATGGGCTAGCGTCTAGCGCCCCTCAAAAAAATATACCAGTGAAAGATTATATAAAGAAAATAAATAAAAAGTGAAAAATCAGTATGGCTGATATGTGGTGTGGTGTTTGTAGGTGGATCATAAAGCCAAGGAGATCATCCCCAAGGCAGACCTGCCCAGCCCCAGGAAGGAGTTCAGTGCCTGTGCCATCGGCTGTAAGGTCTACGTGACGGGGGGACGGGGCTCCGAAAACGGAGTGTCCAAAGACGTATGGATCTACGACACGGTCCACGAGGAGTGGTCCAAGGGAGCCCCCATGCTCATAGCCAGGTAAAGACATCAGTGGTTCTTAGAGGAGTGGTCCAAGGGAGCCCCCATGCTCATAGCCAGGTAAAGACATCAGTGGTTCTTAGAGGAGTGGTCCAAGGGAGCCCCCATGCTCATAGCCAGGTAAAGACATCAGTGGTTCTTAGAGGAGTGGTCCAAGGGAGCCCCCATGCTCATAGCCAGGTAAAGACATCAGTGGTTCTTAGAGGAGTGGTCCAAGGGAGCCCCCATGCTCATAGCCAGGTAAAGACATCAGTGGTTCTTAGAGGAGTGGTCCAAGGGAGCCCCCATGCTCATAGCCAGGTAAAGACATCAGTGGTTCATAGAGGAGTGGTCCAAGGGAGCCCCCATGCTCATAGCCAGGTAAAGACATCAGTGGTTCATAGAGGAGTGGTCCAAGGGAGCCCCCATGCTCATAGCCAGGTAAAGACATCAGTGGTTCATAGAGGAGTGGTCCAAGGGAGCCCCCATGCTCATAGCCAGGTAAAGACATCAGTGGTTCATAGAGGAGTGTCCCAAGGGAGAAGGGGTTCTCAATGTTTTTGGCTGGAGACCCCCGCCCCGCCCCCCTCCACACCCCCAATACAAATTGACCACTACAATAACCTTAATAATAGAGAAAATACATCATAAATAAATACTGAAACCAGATATAATCATTAAGGAAAGTAGAAAGTAGAAAAGTAGAAAATGTTTTCTAGAGGAAAATGAAAAGATGTTTTTTTTTTAAATATCCAAAGCATTCCGTGATGAAAGGAAAACCATAAATGATACGTAGCCTTCTAGTTAGTTCAGTCAGCATACACGAGGTTAACACGCCGTGCATTACTATGTGGGTTTATTGTATACAGTGCTCTGCAGGTCCCATACGTCATACACTGATGTGGCAATCAGCTGGCCGATTTAACCTCACCTGCGTCTGTGTTCTTTCTGCGTGGCTTATGCGTATGCGTTCCTGGTTTGTGCTTATGCACCATTTGCTCCCACCGCCACCCCGACACTGGCTCTGCTATTAGTTCTGTTCCATATGGGGGGCTTTTTGTCTCTCTATCTCCCTGCTCTTAACACAATCTGTATATAGGACGTCGGCCAGACGTCTTAGCACCACCAACCGTCGCGTACTAAAGACGTCTGAGGGCGTCCTAGCGCATCCTCAATGATACCGGGCGAGATAATATATATATATTTTTTGGGCAGTTCGCCTTTCGGCTACCGTATGCTACGCTCTGGGCTCATATTAGCTTACCGTTGACTTAGCTGTTAGCGCGGCGGAAAGAATGACTCGTCTCTCCTAATCCAGGGCGCTCTCCGTGGTTATGAACGGATCGATATACTGGCGCTTAATTTCTGCTCCTCATCCGTCTCTCCCGCAAAATATGAACGCTTTTTGGATCATATATCGTATAAATTAAAATGATCGCAATGTAAGCTAGCAATGTAAAGTCAACTTTTTTTAGTAGATTGTTTCCGGGTCGTGGCTTTCAGAGTAAAAGCGCTCAGACAACTCCGGCCACCCAGAGCTCCTATTTTGAAGAACTTCAACAATAATGGTGGTTATCGAATTGTGCTGAGCAGGGAGAAAAATTTAGCAGAGCCTGAACGCCAAGATAAAATATATCACACACTCGTATTCACATTCTCTAATGAAATATCAGTTCATTCTATTCGTGAGTTTGGTGTTTCCCTCGGTTAATGTCCCCCTTGTCCCCGCTGTGCTGTGTGTGTCAGGTTTGGTGTTTCCCTTGGTTAATGTCCCTCTTGTCCCCACTGTGCTGTGTGTGTGTCAGGTTTGGTCACGGGTCAGCGGAGCTGGAGAACAGCCTGTACGTGGTGGGAGGTCACACAGCTATAGCCGGGGTATTCCCTGCCTCGCCATCCGTCTCCTTGAAGCAGGTACGAAACAACACTCATCTAAACCCTAATGACGGGTTTTATGGGTCCGATGCCGATCCCGATTTTGGTCCTTGACCACGGTTTCCCAAAACACTGGGTCGTGGACACAATTCTACGGGTATTTCATTTTATCGAGTAAATATACTTTTGATTGTTTCCTACATTTGCTTTTTAATCGTTATTTCAAAACGATTTACCCAAAAAGCTCACAACAAATCACGTTGCAACAACTTGTGAGCTAGTAGATTTGCTATTTAATAAATAGGAGTAACAAATATTTGCCTACTCTAAATTTACAGAAAAATAAATACGGTAAATGACTTAAGTCCTACATTTTTGTTTTGTTTCTTCCCTATGCTGAAGAACTACTATATCCTGCATTGTTTGTCCTAAAGGTGGAACGGTATGATCCTCTGAGTAATAAATGGACCATGATGGCCCCTCTACGAGATGGAGTCAGTAATGCAGCTGTGGTCAGTGCCAAACTAAAACTCTTTGTGTTCGGAGGTACCACCATACACAGAGACAAGGCTTCCAAGGTGAGTGGAGTCATCAGTCATATTCCTATTGAGCATGTGTGTCTATGGGACACTTCTATGTCAATGGCAGAGAAGAGTGTTGGTCTGCAATTGCCTGTATGCTCTACTCTAATTCATGCCTTATAACTCAATAAATACATATTTATTTGGGGGTCCTTGACACAAAGAAATGACTCCGACATAATAACTGCCAGGTGCTACAAGCTCTTGTAGCGTTGTTTTCATTAGTTTCCGACGTTCTTTTGTTGGTTCACTCACTGTGTTTTGTTATGGCTTTCCTCTAGCTCCAGTTAGCTCACAACATTAACTTCTGTTGCCGCTCACTCCGCGTTGCGGCGTTCAGAGTTCAGAAGGTTTTAATGCCGTTCAGACTATGGGTTGTATGGGTAAGTCTCCCATTGGCTTAGAGGCAGCCAATCATGAAAAGTGTCCACTACAGTCGTCTTTACGGTCGTTAGTAGAGGTACTAGAAAATGTAGTCCAGGCGCTTTTCAAGCACCTGGCAAAAAGACCACTGTTCTCAACCCCCAGCTAACAAACACAACCTAACCCCGTCCTCACTGTTCTCAACCCCCAGCTAACAAACACAACCTAACCCCGTCCTCACTGTTCTCAACCCCCAGCTAACAAAAACAACCTAACCCCGTCCTCACTGTTCTAAACCCCCAGCTAACAAACACAACCTAACCCCGTCCTCACTGTTCTAAACCCCCAGCTAACAAACACAACCTGACCCCGTCCTCACTGTTCTAAACCCCCAGCTAACAAACACAACCTAACCCCGTCCTCACTGTTCTAAACCCCCAGCTAACAAAAACAACCTAACCCCGTCCTCACTGTTCTAAACCCCCAGCTAACAAAAACAACCTAACCCCGTCCTCACTGTTCTCAACCCCCAGCTAACAAACACAATCTAACCCCGTCCTCACTGTTCTCAACCCCCAGCTAACAAACACAACCTGACCCCGTCCTCACTGTTCTAAACCCCCAGCTAACAAACACAACCTAACCCCGTCCTCACTGTTCTCAACCCCCAGCTAACAAACACAACCTAACCCCGTCCTCACTGTTCTCAACCCCCAGCTAACAAACACAACCTAACCCCGTCCTCACTGTTCTAAACCCCCAGCTAACAAACACAACCTAACCCCGTCCTCACTGATCTCAACCCCCAGCTAACAAACACAACCTAACCCCGTCCTCACTGATCTCAACCCCCAGCTAACAAACACAACCTAACCCCGTCCTCACTGATCTCAACCCCCAGCTAACAAACACAACCTAACCCCGTCCTCACTGTTCTAAACCCCCAGCTAACAAACACAACCTAACCCCGTCCTCACTGATCTCAACCCCCAGCTAACAAACACAACCTAACCCCTAACCCCGTCCTCACTGTTCTAAACCCCCAGCTAACAAACACAACCTAACCCCGTCCTCACTGTTCTCAACCCCCAGCTAACAAACACAACCTAACCCCGTCCTCACTGATCTCAACCCCCAGCTAACAAAAGCAGCCGTCCTCCATCCTCCCTGCACAGGTGCAGTGTTACGACCCGGTGGCTAACCGCTGGAACATCGCCGCAGAGTGCCCGCAGCCGTGGCGCTACACGGCGGCCGCCGTCCTCGGCAGCCAGATCTTCATCATGGGCGGCGACACCGAGTTCACCGCCGCCTCGGCCTACCGCTTCGACTGCGACGCCAACCAGTGGACGCGCGTGGGCGACATGACGTCCAAGCGGATGAGCTGCCACGCCGTGGCCTCCGGCAACAAGCTGTACGTGGTGGGGGGCTACTTCGGCACGCAGCGGTGCAAAACGCTGGACTGCTACGACCCCACCTCCGACAGCTGGAACTCCATCACCACCGTGCCTTACTCCCTGATCCCCACCGCATTCGTCAGCACCTGGAAACACCTGCCCGCCTAGCCCGGGACGGAGGACGAAGCACCCGGGAATGAACTCGCCGCAGGTAAAACCACTGACTGGATGTTACGTGTGTTATGCTTTGGTTGATATGCAATAGCTATACGAGTGGTTGTCAACCCTTTTAACCCATTTAGACCTGAGGCCGATTCTACAAATGTCTTCTAAATACCGTTTCTGAAAAACGTATGTTTTGCTATCTCAGTGGTGCTCAAACCTTTTCATGTCAAGGTCCCAAAAAACAATATTTGGATGCACCGACCCCATTGTAAAATATTTTGTTCCAGGGACCCCCAGAAGCAAACATTTGAATATATTCAAAGATTTGCACTCATTTTCACGATAAAAACAAATAGCAGATCTACAAGCTCTGAGCTATGAGCTTGTATATCTGCTATATAGCTAAAATATAAAATAATGGTTAAAGTGGTTAAAAACTGCATATGCGTTCCATGTCTTACTGGATTCATTTCAAGCACCCCAGTTTGGAATGCTTATTGAGTTTAGCCTCGCTCTCAGCCTGATGTACAGCATATCTATAGGTACAAGTAATGTAATGTCTTTTCCCACTAATCACAACATGGGTTTTATGCACGCAGAATGTAAACAGATCTGTAGAGCCTCAACTTCCCTGTGTGTGCGATACGTCCGTCAAATTCCAGCACTTCCGTTTAGACGCTCAACAGGCTAGGCTTCGCCCATCGTGGATTTACGTGTGTGTGTGTGTCTGTCTGAGAGTAATTTGTAAAACTGCCCTAGGTAAATAAAAGCTTCATCTCACGTAGACAGACTGTACATCCGCTGAAATGTGAATGTATCCTATGGGCTATAACAGCTGACAAACCTACTGTACACCCACTGCTTTGAAACATAAATCACACCACCATCCACAATGTAAAGGACAACCCCAAACATCTTTGAATTGCTTCTGCAATGCAGTTATAGTACGTTTCTACATTTTCAAACCGTTTCCACCCATTCATTGAACATACATGTCCACACACTTATATGTAGATGGTGTTTGGGTTGTGAATGAGTTAGTGTTTAGTTTGGTGCTTTAAAGTACGTTTCCCAGGGAGTGTTAGTATTTGTAGAAGAAAACAACAGCCTCCCTAGATGTTGGTACCTACTACAGATGAGACGCGCGCACACAAACACCCACAGTCACACATCCTGCTCCCTTTTCACACGCACACATGACTCCCACTTATGTGCATATGCAGCAAGCAGAGCCCTGGGGTGTTCTCTCATCATTCTCCCCCCCCGGCAGCTTTGTCTGCTCAAGTCAACATGCTATTATCTTCTCCATTCTGTGACCTGCTGGTCTCTGTGTCTATAGGGAATCACTGCTGGTCATCAAATTATCGGTTTAGGAATGTGACAAAAACAATATCCATGAATTCAAGTCTCCATGTGGTGATTAATCGATAGAAAAAAACATTTTTCGACTCATTTCAACTATCCCTTTAAGTAAGACTCGATGACTCAACTCCATAACGTCATTAATTACCTACCTCTAAAACGATATACTGTATGAACTTATTGGAGTTATAGGAGAAGAATCACCCAAACTGAGCAGCGGTTTGCAGCCAGCACTAATAACATTAGTCCTCCCCAACCGCCCCGTTTTAATGGGTTAAAGTGATACTATATACAGTACCTGGCAGCTTGACAGTTGGCACGGTAAGATTCTCTTGTTGGGTGCGAGCTGAGCTCACTCTGTGCCTTCATTTCCAATTAATTTCCTTCCCCTGTCATCTTAATCACCCTTTGAAATTTGGAAGATTTGGTGTTGCACTGAAACGTGAGACCCATTGCATTCTGTGATTCAGGAAGGCACAGGGTAGGATTACATTAGAATATAGAGCCATCTGCTTCATTTGCATTTGTTTGTCTGTTTTTGCCAAGCAAAGAAAGCGAATGTCGAGATGAAAGAAAGCATGATTCCTCATCCCTCCTCACCCATGGCACATACAATGTACTAGACTCACTAGAGGTTTGTTTGCATTTGTTTTTGTGATAGAAGTGTGATTTTAAGACGTGCTTTGTCAGGCAAAGAGCGGATGAAGAGATACAAAAATAAAATCACGATTCCTCATTCAACCGATAAACATGATTTGACAATATTGTGTGACTTGAGGTTTGTATCGTGGCCAGACCCAACCCGACTCAACCCAAAGTCTCTACCAAAGTTCAGCATCACATTATGTAACAGATAATGTCTGCTGACTGCTACAGTCATGTAATGGGTGGCCAGAGACACACAGACTATACAGTAGATAGATGTACCGGCAGTGGTGGTGAGCGGTCAAAACTCTTTCCATGTGTTTCCTGCAAGAAAGATGTTCCCATGCATGTTCCCATTAAGTGAAACACTGCTGACTCGGCTGCTTTACCCCAATAGAGTCCTGGCCCGTTCCATTACTTAATATGTGACAGCAGCAATCCAAGGAAATCCCTGGGGAGAATTTCTAGTACATCTTCTTTTACTGTAATAGCCTTCCTTCTAATATCATTTTCTTTCTGGACTCACTGTCTGAACAGTGAACACACAGTTACAGTGTCGAAAGTGTAGGATTTTAGATTAGAGTCTGACAGCTATATTGGACATTATTATTTGACATTTTTTTTGGTCAAGTAAATGCTCTAATTTTAGCCACGTTCAACCTGGGGTGCGTTGGGATATGCACAGACATATTAGTTTGTATTGCACAGTGCACTATATCTGTACGCAGCCCTGGTGTCCCTATTTTGAGTTTCAAAAGTTTTCAGAAATATAATAGCAGATCAACATGTTCACAACGTGTCGCAATTTTCTATTTTTAAAAGGTCTTTCAAATGGATTAGAATTGATTTAGCGGTTCCTCTCTCTCTCTCTCTTTTAAAATACATCGGTAGTAGTCTAGGGGTCTCGGAAATTGTATCGAAATTTTGATCGCATTTTTCCTCTTTCCTCTCTCTTTCCAAAGACAAAGACAGTCCTCTGCCTGTCCCTTTGGACACCCTGGGTTTCATCTTATGCCATGCTTTATCCTCAAGTAATAAACATTTTCCGTGAATTACGCATTTAGGAGCTTCCACTATGCGTAATCGTTATCTTGCGGCCACACAACCCACTATTCATTTTGCCGACTCCTATATTTGTGGGTGGAGGTGTGTCTGTAGGCGTGTTGATGCGCTTTCCCTATATTTGCCATCTTATGCACACAGGTTTAGGACAATGGAAAGTGCCTCTTCAAACCACCCATAATGCGAATTCTGTTTGACAAAAGAATGCACTATAACGCCCATGTAACGACATGCATACTGACTCTGAGACGGTGAGACCTGAGTTGGAGCTGCCTCGGCTTGAGTCATGTTGCACAACATTCACAGCTCAGAGGTCTCGTTCTGTCTTAATTCTCCACAAATCTCTGTGATTGGAATTTTACTATAATCAGCAGTGTCAATTCCTTGTGCTTATTCTGTTTAATTGTCTAGACACAAAACAACCCGGCCTCTGTATCAAATATATAGGCTATATTTCAAGGCAGCCATAGTGTAAATCACTGGTCATAATGTTAAATGGATAATGGATCTCTTAAAGGCAGGTGGCACAGTGATTGGTTTTGTAACGCCCAAACCTATGCATAATGTGTGGGGTAATGGAGGTGTTTTAGGGACTTAAGCTGTGGCACAATATAACACATTTTACGGGGCCACACCTCTCACACAATACTAAATCCCCAAGTTAAGGAAAAAGGGCCCCTGCCGCAAGATGGAGCCCCCCATATATATATATATATATATAATATATATATAAAAAATAATGTCCTTTCAACACTTCCTCACTCTGTTCCCTGTGGACAGGACACAATCAGTGTGTCCCCCTCGGGCGTTCCAGACTCCACTCTACCACCAGCTGTTCCTTCTGACAGTGTTCTAAAGTGAGGTCTAAGTCCTTTCCCTGCTGACATCCATTAGAACTGGCCTCCCCGGGCGCCCCAATGTGGATGGAAATAGATTCTCGCTGGGGACGCTGTGGGCGTGTTCTCTCCTCCGCGTCATCAGTGCCCATACCCGAGGCGGGGCTGGCGAAAGGGCCTTTCTGTGTGGAGTTTGCATGTTCTCCCCTAGGGTAGGTACCCTCACAGAAAACATGCAAAAAAAATGCAGTAATCCTGGTCTCTAAAACTACCATCCGGGGCGCCTGATGGAGGGGAAAGGAACTGGTTGGAATAACGTGTTCCTTCCACGCGCTACGTCCAACCGGGGAAACTCCTCATGCATAGAAGGACTCCTCATGCATAGAAGGAAGCATCAGGTTAGTCCGCTGCCCCCCCCAGGTTGGCAGAGGAAGTGTAGCGCCCAGGATTACTTTAGATAATTGACACTGGGTGAAGAAATGGGTTGCAAATTTGTGGGATAATTTTCTTTTCTTTTTTAAGAAAAGTAATAATATATTACTGTGAAACAAGAGATATAATATATTATAGCTCCATGGTCACTGAACTAAATACTGGACTCAATCATCACAAGGCACACAATATTTCCATGATATGCATACTAAAATGACTTATTTTAACGAGAAATCAGGAGAAAATCTACTTTGTTATCAACCTTTCTTTATCCCAGCAACAAACTCTCGCGAGATTTGAGGGGAAGAGCAAACCATGCCTACTTAGGAGACTATGTAGTCTATTGCGCCTCTAGTGGATCCAATGAAGTTTGTGCATCTTCATATAGACAATCTTTGGCCTTGGTCTGCCCCGGGGTCTCCTCCCAGTGGGATGTGCCTCGAGGACCTCCCTAGGGAGACGCCCAATCTCTAAGGGGGGTGCCAGCCACCCGTCGAAGAAAACTAATTTCGGAGGAACGATTGCTCGGTAGACGGAGCTTTTCCTTCTGGCTCAACTCTCTTTTCGTCACAACAGTGCGGCACAGCGACTGCAATACCGCCCCTGCCGCTCCGATTCTCCGGCCGATCTCCTTCTCCGTCCTTCCCTCACTTGTGAACAAGATCCTGAGATACTTAAACTCCTTCACCTGGGGTAATGCCTCATTCCCTACCTGGACTGCACAATCCAGTTTCCTGCTAAGAACTGATCCCAGCCTCGGTACACAAAATATGGTATTATTACTGTTTTGGCAGAGTAATACACTACTCGTTACTAGGTCAAATAATATTACAGTAATTTTAAAAGTAACTTGTTACTGCCCAACACTGTTCCTTTCTATACCATCCAACAGCCACCGAGGTAGTCCAATAGTTTTGCCTTCTATTGAAGGTGATTGTGGTGAAATGTTTAGAAAAAGACTTCCATATAAATATGTGTGTGTGTGTGTGTGACATTATGATTTCCAAACACTGAACGGCATCAATATTGCTTAAATTATTAGCACAGCATAATGATGGGGTCCCAACAAAATGCACATTCCATGTTTTAACCACTTAAACCTCTTATGTTATTGAGCGGAGTCCCTCTGGGCTTTATACTTTATTTCTGTTCACGCTTTTTTCTGTGAAGGTTTTCCCAGAATACAGATTCTTGGGTGTAAGTGGTTAATCCGAGAAGTCAAGGCTATACAAAACATGTCTACTTTAATGTGTGTAAGTGTGTGTGCGTCCGTGCTCATGTGTGTGTGTGTGTGTGTGTGTGTGTGTGTGTGTGTGTGTGTGTGTGTGTGTGTGTGTGTGTGTGTGTGCATGCATGATGCAGGTGAGCCTGGGAGTGATGTGATGATGTACAGTGCAGAATAGAAGATGCGTGCAGCCGTGCAGTGTACCATGAGTCAACAACACCCCTCTCCTCCACCCACTTCCTCTCCCTCCATCCATCCATCCTCTTCAATCATCATCTGTTCTCCCCCCCCACCCCTGTGGCTCTCAGCTCCTCTCTCCTTGCCTCTGTCTCCCGTTCTCTCCTCTTTGCTCATCTCCAGTCCTTCAAAAATTCATGTTGTGAAACTGGATTCCCTGAGCAGTTCTCTCTCTCTCTCTCTCTCTCTCTCTCTCTCTCTCTTTCTCTCTCTCCTTCTCCTATTCTCTTTCTCTCTACTCCTCTGTCTATCCCTCTATGTCTCTTTCTCTCTACTCCTCTCTCTCTCACCTTTCTTCTATTTTTTTTCATTGTCTATCGACGGTTGTCTCTACTTGGTTCAATACCCATATTTCATTTACACATTTCACACGTACATATCTGTCTATTTTTATAATCCCTTTTTTTTCACCACACACACATACGCGCCCGTGCACACGTGTGTGTATTTTTAGAGCCTCGTCCAGAGCATGGCTCTGACAAAACAAGCCCAGCTCTGTCAAGACGCCTCCTCTACACTAAAAGAAAAGTTTCAGGAAGACGTGGCTAATCCTCCAGAAAACAAACGTTTGTCACTTCCTCTCTGGTCTGTTGTATTCATTTGTCATCTGTGTGTTGCTTTGTGTACACACAAACACTTCAGTTCCTCTGCCGAGCAAATACATCCATTTTCTTTTTCTTTTTTTTTTACATCATTAACCACTTATGCTCCAGCCTCCATATCGTGGGGAAAGAATGTCACAAATAGCAGATGTAGCTGTGAGATTCTGCTATTTATAGCCTACACACATATATACATATACACACACACACACACACACACACACACACACACACACACACACACACACACACACACACACACACACTAGGGTTAGTAAGAAGAACAATGCTATAGTGACTCGTGTCACAATAGGAACTCCAAAATTGTTTTATCAAGCACGTGTTCTTCAAAAAATTGTGGTGTTCTGAAACTCTGCTCTCGCCACCACTATTCAGCGGTCTGTGATTTTACTATCTCTCTCTCACCTGGTCCGTTACTCCCTTTACCATGTCTCTCTCTCACATGGTCTCTACTCATAAGACCGACTGTCTGTCTGTCTGTCTGTCTGTCTGTCTGTCTCTCTCTCTTGCGCTCGCTCTTTCACTCTCTCTTAAAGAAAAAGCACTCCACCAGACTGGTGGTGCTCTAGATTAACGGCTACAGTGATTTACTGTTTATCGTGATTCCTAGAGATGAATGGATCGGACAATTGATCGAGGGGATCAGTCGATCATTGACGGCCGTATGGATCATTCTTTATGGGTGGATCTGTGGAATGTGTGGATGGATGGATGGATGGATTGATGACTAAATGATGGGTGAACGTCGCTGCATGGAGGCAAGATGGATGGGGTAACAGCAGCCTGTACTGACAGGCTGATTAACGAAGCGATCGATGGATGTGTGTTCTGATGGATGAAGTTCTGTAGATGTTGAAGACAGTGCTTCTCAAAGACGTTCACGTCCCGAAATTGATACGTATTCGACCTTTATCGACTGTGGATTTTTTTTTTTTGCATTACTAATTCTACATACTTCTATATACTGTAGGTGGGTAGATAACTGAACCACTTTCAGACCGGCATGCATTCCCACTTTGGGCATGTCGGTATAGGACGAACCTCCTATATTAAAATTGGAACACGACCACGTCACTCTGACTATTATGTTATACTTTAGCTATAAAAAAAAGCAGATCTACAAGCTCATAGCGCTGCACTCGGTGCCGAGCTACGAGCTTGTAGGTCTGCTATTTTTGAAAAATCTTGAAAATGCAGCACAAATCTTTGAATATATATGCTATCAGAGCGAACGTTTTTAACTCAAAATTTGCTTCTGGGGGGGTCCCTGGAACAACATATTTTCAGATGGGGGTTGGCGGCCAATTACATATAATTCTGGGGGTCCTTCACATGAAAAAGGTTGAGCACCACTGACATAAAAACATCGTGATTTAGAAGACATTTCTAGAATCGGCCTAAATGAGTTAAGATCCACCCGGGTCCGACTGACACGTTGTGTACTAGTAGCCCTTATAAAAGGGAGTGCTGGACTCCTACGCATTCAGAGTGAGGATAACAAGCACATCACCAGGCCATTAGCCTGGCCTGCTCATATCAGACCACACAGCAGCATCTGCTGCACAAAGTCATCATTTATTCAACACCAAAACAAAAGGCAATGCCAGGAATTTAGAAGACGTCCTAATAACCGTGGTTATTAATCCATTTGTAACACCTGTGGCTGCAAGGTAAAACCACTTGAGTTTCCTCAATATAATAAAAAAAAAGAACCGGAGCATTCTGAAATGCAGGTTCTTCTCTATGGAGAGTGTTTTCTAAATGGCGAGACACGGAGAGGGAAAAGGAGTGGGTGAATGAAGAGTGGTTGAAAGAGTCAAGGGAGCGATACAATGAGAAGCTCAGGCCCTAGTGTGAAGCTTTTTTTACTCTCAATAGTGTACTTCAGTGGATCTAGTATTCAGAATTCAAAAGTGCAAGTTAATTTTCTTTATATCAATGCATTGCTGAATTGATATTTAGAACATTTACAAAAGTATTTATAATTTTTCTTTTGTGAAAATAGCCAATCTACAAGCTCACTTATTTCTTCGTTAATTCATAATATAGTTTTTGAGTCAAGGAACTGGTGTCAAATGTAGAATATTATTAAATATTATTTCTATTTCAACTGTAATGGAGAGATAGTTGTGTGCTTTAAACTGAAAACAGCACTAGCACGTTATTCAACCATTTGAATGTTAGCAGCTCATTGACTCATTGTTCTTTCCAACATATGTGTTTGGGTAGCAATAATTATTGTGGTAAAGGCAAGAAAAGGGTACTTCAAGGAACAAAGCAGTGTTCTCTGTCTGCAGCCTGGTTGTTTGAGCACGGCGCGAATGCACGCACAATAGAGAGCCGCCTGCTCTAGTTGGGGGAAGAAGAAGGGAGAAGAAGAAACAAAAGAAGCACTTGCTGCAACAACGGCACAAACAGATCTGACTCGCTTAAAGTCTCGAGTGACAGTGTGTGCGAGAACAAAGACTAGACTAATTGAGATTTGTGCACTTTTGTCAAGTGACAGAGAGGGGTTCAGACGAACGTGACTGAGTGGCTACTGGCTGTCTGCCTGACTGTCTGTGTTGCCAGATTTTGCGAGATAAATTAGCCACCAGGTCTATGAAAACGATTGAGCCCAAAAGACTAACTGCCAAACTATAGGCCACACAGCTATAGGTTCACATGGACATGGTCCAATGGTCCATGGACAAATGGATGCGTATTCATTTGGGTCCTTGACATGCAAATGTTTGAGAACCACCGGGTTAAACAACATTAGGAAACGAGCAAGCAACTACGCTTGTAGGTTGTATGAATTTGAAACCTGTAAGTAACAGAAACAAGCCAAAATAGAAAAACGCAAACCTTCCGCAACAACCAATATTTAAAAGCGACTTTACAGTGTGTCATTAATGTCGATAATAAGCAGACATGGCAACAGTGCTGACTGTCTGTCTGTAATTATTTGAGATAACAACAATTATTGAAAATGTCCATACATATATTATATAAAAAATAATAATCTAAATTAGCAGAAATAGCAGTTATACAAGCTTACAAGTCAGTAGTGTTGTAAGCTTGTAGATCCGCTATTTCCTCTATATTGTTGTTATTGTAATTTGTGATTACGAAGTCTAAAAGGCAAAAATAAATACAAATTGTAACGTTCCAATGTTCAATGCAAAAAAAACCCACTCGTGTGACAATTAATCGTCAACTTAAATGTGTAATGGTGACAGCCCTACTGTCTGTCTGTCTGACTGTCTGTAGGACGCTGACTAAAGGAGCAGCCAGTGTTGTGTAAACAGAAATGTAGGGAATGGAACTTGACCTGACACCACTCCACATTCCTGTCTGTTGCATGTTCAGCTGAGCTGATGTCATTGTTGTTTCTGACTGTCCCGTTCCCCGGAAAGAGGAGAAAGAGAAATAGAGAGGGTGGAGGGGAGAGGGAGACAGAGCACTCCACCATCTGGTGGAGGGCTCTCGCTGCCACAAGTGCAATGTCAATGAGTGAAGCTTTTAACTTGAAAGCCTGGCTGGAAACCGTTGAGTCAGGAAGTCAAAATCCGCTATGTAACATGTCCCACGTTTGTCATTTAATCCACCCAAAATATACTTTTTGTAAGCGATTTTAGAGTTTAGATAAATCAGACGCAAACCAAGCTTGTTTTTGGCCAAAAAGAAGAATCCGAGATATTTACGGCATATGCCAGCGGATTTTAGATTTTGTTCACAACCAGCTCTACTGTACGAGCTCCAGCGATTCCAACAAACAACAGCTTGTAAACAAGCTCATTCACCAGCTGTGCTAATCATCCCGTTGCAAATGGGGCTAACATCTGCCCCATTTGTAAGCCTGAGTCTAATTAGTATTCCAGTGGTGCCTGCATATCATGCCAACTCTCGCCACCTCGGTCAGTGTGCTATGCTATGCTATGCTAGCCACTCCTTCCACGTGAGGTAAGCTAGCTACTATAATGGTCAGTGCTGGTGTTTGAGAATAGAGCACCGAAGTCCTGACGTCACTCGCTCGTCCCCTCGATTTCCCTGGTTCACGGAAGTAATTTCTCTATGGAGAATAACATGGGGTCATCTTAAAATCGTTTCATATAGGCGTTGTGGTCCAAAAATAAACAAGCTGTCTTGGCGTTATTGTCAGGGAGGTGTCTCTGTATCGTTTGCGACACTCAGTCACTCATATTATATGATACAGTCCGTTTCTAGCGAAACATTTACTAATTGCGTTTTCTCTCAGCCAGGTGATTCTTCATAACCATATGAGTGAAGCAGCCTGGATGATTTGTTTATTTTACTTATTAACAGTTATTATATCTAAAATCCCTCTATGGGGATTACAATGCAAATAGTACATGAACCCGTGGATTTGTCAGACTTCGGTGCTCTATGCCAGTTGTAGCTTCATGATGAATAATATAATAATGATAACATATGATATAAATAATATAATGGTCAGTACTGGTGTTTGGGCACGCCAGTTGTAGCTTCATGATAAAGCAGTGCTTCTCAAACCTTTCCGTGCCAAGGGCCCCCAAAATTCTATGTGTGTTTGCGTGCGTGTGTTCGTGTGCATGCATGCGCGTGTGTGGCATTGAGACGAGGCGGCATCCATTACACACACACACACACACACACACACAAGCAGGATGATATTCAGACAGCATGGCAGCCAAGCTGACTGAGGATGGTTGCTGTTGTCCTGGTGGGCAGTGTGGTGCTGCCAACTCTGTTCTGTGTGGGCAGCTGTGATGCCATGCTGCCATGGACGATGATGGTGATGATGTAGGGCCTGGAAAGCATTTAGTCTAACGGCTCTGCTCGGCTCTCTCAATCACTCCAATGACATGTGAGCTATTTGTTTAATTTAATTCATGCTTCACAGGTTCAGGTTTTCGTTCACTAATATATCTTGTCGTATATTAAATTAATAAAGACTTTAATAATTTAATATACAACTAACCACACATAGTGACAGTTGCTTGCAAGTTATGTGCGTGCGTGTGTGGGAGGGGGGGGGGGGGGGGGGGGTGGTGAGGTGGGCAACGAGGCGAGTGGGGGAAACTTTTATTGGCTTTCCATCATGTAACTATGGTTTCCATATACGTTGTTTGGTCGTATTGCAGTTGTTCATGTCATCAAAACGAGGGCGAGGCTTGATTTCATGGGGCTTGCCAGAGTGATTTCAGCCGTCACATTTATCAACGCTATAGGAACGGAATTAAGCAAGGATCAGCTGTTTGCGATCACTTCATAAATGCCGTGCCGACGTGAACGTACGGCAACACCCACGCTCTAATTTGAGGCCGAATTTACACTCCATTGATAAATGAGGGCCTAAAAGGGGAACTATGGAGATAAAAATAAAAGGTTTCTGCTCGATAGACAATATGAAGCTCTTTTAGAATGTATAAAGCCTCTCTCACACACACACACACACACACACACACACACAGCCTATTTCCATAGCTCATAATTTCCACTCCTCATTTTCCTGCTCCTAAAAAGCTGCTTTGGTAGATTGGTGTCATATTCTACATAATTGAACCAATTTGAGCTGGCTCCATGCTTATGGCTTTACGCCTGCAGATTGCTATGCTAATACTTGACAGTAGATTAGCCCATGGCTTATGACACATAGGCCCAAACCAGCACATTATAAGCTTCTTAAAGTTCAGTTGCAGTGTATCTGGAGAGGGAGGGAGAGAGAGCGAGAGAGCTAGGGATAGAAGTTATATGATCTTGACTTTTGTATTCAGATGGGTTTATTTTTGTGCACAAGTTTAAAAAGTCAGCCACTCATAACCTCAAGTCTTAAGCATCCCTTCGTGTGTACTGTAGTTGAAGATTAGATGTTTGACAACGTGAGTGCGTGCGTGTACTTGCGTGCGCAGCTTGTGTGTGTGTGCGTCTGCAAATGATGTCTGTGCATGGCTACAGTCTGTGCATGGCTACAGTCTGTGTGGATTGGGTGGAGAGAAAATAGAGAAAGAGAGTTCCCAGAGTTGATGAATGTACAACCAGAATCTGGTTCTCCCAGTCCCGGCAGAATAGTTCTGGAGCAACGGATTGTGTGGCATTGCTCATTCCCTGATGGAGGGTAGCTACTGGGACGTAAGTCGGGACTTGATCACCCCGGCTGGGTCGCCTGAGTGAGGGGTATACTGTTGGTAGACCCGAAACCCTGTTGACCTCAGGATACATCACTGAGGAATGAGGATACGTCCCAGGTGCATTCATGTGATGTATTTTTAGTTATACGTATCTATGTACTACAGTGTACAGAATACAGACACTAGTATTTAAATGTTGATAGAAATGATTTACAAAATGTTAATGTCTTGGCTATATAGCCAGGGGAGGGGGTTACAGAAATAATACAGCTTGTAAGATAATGGGGGGGTTTTCTTAGTCTTCTGCACTGATGGGGGTGTTTACGGTTTGAGGTCGACTGACCAGTCTGAAAACTCACTTGTACTCCTTGACGTTCGAACATGCTGACTAAGAGTTGCTGTTTCCACTGCATTATGTCTTTATGTTGCCTTTGCTCTCAATATTTTAGCTTTTTTTTTTTGGCACTGAATGTACAGCACTTCGGTTCAACACTGTTGTTTTAAATGTGCTTTATAAACAAAGTGGATTGGATGCATGCTATTTTCAGAGCGCAGCACCCGGGGTCCCGGGCGTGCGCAACCAAACATAAAATTACTTTTAGTTCTACTGGATCTTTTCTCCACTATAGAGCATCGCAGTCCCGCCCCCTCGAGAGACCTGGAAAAGAATTCCCCGTTCATTTTCCTCATATACTTTTTAAAAAGTATTTATTTAAAGACGTTCACGCTGCGGACAAAGCCAACTCAAGTTGTGACACATCATGAAAATAAACACAATGTTTGGGCCAAACAAATAATTAGAAAGAAGAAAAAAACAGCAGGTTACAACACCTTTTTTTTGTTGTTTTTATTCTTTGTAATTATTTGTTTGGTCCAAAAGTTGTCATGATTTGTCACAACTCGAGTTGGCTTTGTATGATGTGGTATTTATTTAAAGACCTTATAAGGACTTTAAATAAATACTTTATGAAATGTCTATGGGAAAAATGCATTGGGAATTATTTCCTGGGCCTGGCGTCATCATGAACGGGGGCAGGACTGCGACGCTCTATTGTACCTCCTTAACATTTTTGTCTACTTTTTATTTAGCTTAGATTTTAATTCGTTTTTGTCAGTGGAAAAGGTAGTCGACGAACATTTTTGGTCACAGTTTTAGCCAACAAAATCAACACTGCTCCTGAGCTACCAGGACCAGTCCTACACTCATTTCCTTCACAACAAGAAGGAACCATCCAAATGATGGCATTAAGAAATCAGCTGAGTGTTGGAAATGTCAGGACGCAGCGTGGATTCACTCTGAAAGCTTCTTGGAAACAAGCGTCACAACTGTCTCTTTTTCCCCTTTTGCCTAGAGAGGCTGTCCATACTGGCTATATGCACTATTATGCAGACTGCCCATGCACTGCAGTGATGCAGAGGTGATCCTGACTGCTGTCATGGTTGTAATGAGGGAATGGAAGAGAAGACTCTCTGGGGAGTCCTTTGTTGTAGAACCTGGTAAAGTTGCTTCATATCGTTGCTGTCGGGCAGAAACCTCTCATGTCCATATTCTAACTTTGTGTGTGTGTGTGTGTGTGTGTGTGTGTTATTTATTCTCTCGTAAATGAACCCCTTGATACTACAGCATCACACACAACCCGTTTTGAACTTGTCGATCTGCTACTTTTGCCATTTTTGATATTGAATCCTGAAAAGTAACGGCTTATTACATAAGAGGTTTTCACCCGACAGATAGATAAACTAGAAGAAGTGCCCCTCGGGGCACAGGTCTCCACCAGGATTGATATTGGGATAAAATCTGAAGGAGTAATATAAAAAAGTGTAGGGAGTGTGCATACAACGTTTCACGCAGATCGGTGCAGTTATATGTGAAGACGCGACTTGGCCTGTTCTAGCGCCACCATGAGGCTGATTTGAAAACTGTCATGTGTTATTTCTTCCGCAGCCTAGTGGGAATATGTGTGCATAGTTTCACCGCAATCTGACACTGCGATGATGAGTTGCGGCATTTTGTACAAAGCAGCTACTCCTGAGAACTTTGGATGCCAATCTTAGCCAATCAGGTTGGAATATGAGAAATCAAACAACCCTGTCACATGACTATAGAGATCATGTGTACCGATTTGCGCGAAATCTGGATAAAATCTGAAGGAGTAATATAAGAAAATGTGTTTTACATATGTCGCCCACCTGGTGGCGCTATAAAGAGCAGATGTGAAAAATTCCAGGCAAAGGTTTTTCCTTGGCCTCTAGGGAGTGTGCATACAAGGTTTTACACAGTTCGGTGCAGTTATAGGCAAAAACATGAATCGGCCAGTTATAGGCCACCATGAGGCGAGTTGAACATTTTCAAGTGGCATTTCTTCCTCAGCGGCCTAGTGGGAATGTGCGTGCAAAATGTCACGGAAATCACACGTGTTCATGATTTGCTGCATTTTGTCGGAACCAATGCAGCTGGGGTTCAAGTGGTTAAAACCTCAGGGATCTGGTAGAAGAAACGGAGAGAGAGAGAGAGAGAGAGAGAGATGTGGGATGGCCAGGAGGGGAGGATTACTGGGGAGAGGAGAAATGAGAAGGGGATCTAATAGAGAGAGCTGTAATCTACTTAAAAACACACCCGCTGGAGAGCATGGGATAGAGAGAGGTAGTGACTCGTGAGGCACATCAGAGAGAGAGATACAGGAGAGGAGAGGTAGTGAGACACATCAGAGAGACAGGAGAGGGGAGGTAGTGAGACACATCAGAGAGACAGGAGAGGGGAGGCAGTGAGACACATCAGAGAGACAGGAGAGGAGAGGTAGTGAGACACATCAGAGAGACAGGAGAGGGGAGGTAGTGAGACACATCAGAGAGACAGGAGAGGGGAGGTAGTGAGACACATCAGAGAGACAGGAGAGGGGAGGTAGTGAGACACATCAGAGAGACAGGAGAGGGGAGGCAGTGAGACACATCAGAGAGACAGGAGAGGAGAGGTAGTGAGACACATCAGAGAGACAGGAGAGGGGAGGTAGTGAGACACATCAGAGAGACAGGAGAGGAGAGGTAGTGAGACACATCAGAGAGACAGGAGAGGGGAGGTAGTGAGACACATCAGAGAGACAGGAGAGGAGAGGTAGTGAGACACATCAGAGAGACAGGAGAGGGGAGGCAGTGAGACACATCAGAGAGACAGGAGAGGAGAGGTAGTGAGACACATCAGAGAGGAGAGGAGAGGGGAGGTAGTGAGACACATCAGAGAGACAGGAGAGGGGAGGCAGTGAGACACATCAGAGAGACAGGAGAGGAGAGGCAGTGAGACACATCAGAGAGACAGGAGAGGGGAGGCAGTGAGACACATCAGAGAGACAGGAGAGGAGAGGTAGTGAGACACATCAGAGAGACAGGAGAGGGGAGGCAGTGAGACACATCAGAGAGACAGGAGAGGGGAGGTAGTGAGACACATCAGAGAGACAGGAGAGGGGAGGCAGTGAGACACATCAGAGAGACAGGAGAGGGGAGGCAGTGAGACACATCAGAGAGACAGGAGAGGGGAGGCAGTGAGACACATCAGAGAGACAGGAGAGGAGAGGTAGTGAGACACATCAGAGAGACAGGAGAGGGGAGGCAGTGAAAACTACTTTGTGGTCCTATCTGATTGCATTAAGCGACGTTAAAATCACTTTGCCACTTACTTTGCCACTCACTTTATGCATGCACACACACTATAGAAAAATGCCATTGTCCAAAACTTTTCAGGGTTCAAATGCAAAAGTAGCAGATCGACAAGCTCAAAACATGTCCCTTCACAAGCTTTTATCTGGGTTACTGTGACGCTGTAGTATGATTAAGTAGTGTTTAATAACAAAACAACAAACAGAATATGGAGATAAGAGGTTTCTGCCCGACAGCAATGATATACTGTAGGTAGGGCTTAAGTGTTTAAGTGTAATTTGGAGGTACTAGTAACCTACGCTGAAGTCATCAGAGGACATTGTTTTAGTGTATTCTTCAGTTACAGTATACAGTCAATATCAGCACTTAACTTACTGTTGGGATTTTGAATGAACTAAACAGAATTTGGACAGTGCATTTACGTGTGTGTGTGTGTGTGTGTGTGTGTGTGTGTGTGTGTGTGTGTGTGTGTGTGTGTGTGTGTGTGTGTGTGTGTGCGTGCGTGCATAGTGGATAATAGCTCTCTGAGCACGGATCATTTACACTGTATGGAGACTGCTGACAAAGGGCATGCTGGGGAGTGGGTTGTGCGTGTGTGTGTGTGTGTGTGTGTTGTTTAGGGGAAGAGAGAGGCAGACAGGAAGTATGCGTGTTTGCGATGGAAAGCATGCAGAAGAACGAAGGCTTTCTTTTATGCCTGTGGCACAAAAACCAAAGGAATGCATCTTACGCCTGTACTGTACGATATCTGCTGGTGTGTGTGTGTGTGTGTGTGTGTGTGTGTGTGTGTGTGTGTGTGTGTGTGTGTGTGTGTGTGTGTGTGTGTGTGTGTGTGTGTGTGTGTGTGTTCACTGTTCAGAAAGCAAAGAAGCAAACGAAGCAAACAAGGCAAAGGTCTCAAGATGAAATTTGAGAATTTTTTTCTCTTTTTCACAAATGCCTCTCTCTCTCTATCTCTCTCTCTCTCATTTATTTCGTCTATTGAAGAACAGAGGATGAGATATCAATGTAGCATTTGGAGCTCTGAGATTCTGGTCCTACACAAGAAAAGGATTGTTCTCCAGTTTGGCTTAGGGATTAGAAATAGTCACGTCTTATTTACACTTACGTAGTTGCGCGCTTGTGCCGTGCACCGAAACATAGCTGAGCTTCACCTTTGAGGAAGCTTCATGAAATATCCGCCACTCCTCTATACCATCACAGAGCTAGGATATACCGTAGGCACTGCTTATCTTTGGCAGCTTATAGGACATACAGTATGCATATAGGTTGGTTGTACGAGGCAGACATTGACAGATATTTCTGATTTAGTTTTAGTCAGTCTTTTGAATAAAATTCCATTTAGTTTTACTGAAATGTATTTTGGCGGGCCGAAATTTATACTAATTTTATACTACCGAAAATAGCAGATCTACAAGCTCACAACATCTCTGCGACACGTTGTGAGCGAGAGTGACACCTGCACACACAAAACATAAAATTACTTTTAGTTCTACTGGAACTCTTCTCCACTAGTCCCTTCCTAACATTTCAGTCTAGTTTCTATTTGTTGACAAAATTCTCAGTATATTTAGTCATAGTTTTAGTCATCATAGCTTAGTTTTTATTCAGTTTTTGTCAGTGAAAGAAGAAATCAACACATTCCCTCTCTCTCTCTCTCTTTCAGGTGGTGTGTTGTCCATTTCGAGGGGCACAGACGTGTGAGGACTCCATTCTTCAGTCTGACAGACAACTTTTGGGGGCATGTCTAATCTTCACACGGGACGCACCTCCTGTTCCTCCCCGTGTCGGCATGGCGACAGTAGCCTGGTTAATAAACCAGACTAATATCGCATGGACCGCAGGATATTAGTCTGGGGAGGCTCAGCTTGGATTTCATTTCCAGGGAAACATTTTCTCTTTGACGCAATTGGTCAGAGCTACTGTCAGTCAAAGGTCTCAAGCATTGAAAGTCACTGTACCAAAGCC
Source organism: Protomyctophum parallelum (assembly GCF_964188405.1). Lineage (NCBI taxonomy): Eukaryota > Metazoa > Chordata > Actinopteri > Myctophiformes > Myctophidae > Protomyctophum > Protomyctophum parallelum. The sequence goes on along the minus strand of NC_139700.1, from coordinate 34,899,548 downwards.
CGCCCATATTGCATACCGTGTCCCGATTGGCCGCCCACATTCTCTGGTGTAGGAAATGGGCGTACAATTGAGCCTCTCCAGACCGAAATCCGCCGGCAGGCAATTTATTTTTGCCAACGGCTGATTCGGTCTGGTTTATTAACCAGGCTATGGCGACAGGACCCGACGACGACAGAGCCAATTGTAACTGTTGCCAAAATCAGTCCAATCAGAAAACTCACAACTCTGAGTGGTGGTGGGGAGGGCGGCTAATGGACCAGTCACAGACCAGGATCAAATGCCATTGGCTAAGATATTTACAAAGCTTCCTCCCCTTGCATTAAAAAGCACAACGAGAGGATTCTTCTCGACACAACGCTTCCTGAGCTGATGCTTCTCCAACCGGTGGTGGACGTACATTTACTTCAGTACTGTACTTACATACAATTTGTTTTTTACAAGCTGATGACTTTTACTCCGATAAATGTTAAATAGGAATATTTATACTTTTGAGTATTTATACCTTTGGCATTTCTAGAAAGAGACTCTTGGGACTGAAACTTACCAAATTATATTGAATGAACTGAATGACAGTAGCCATAGTCTTTTGAATACAATTTCATTTACCGTAGTATTAATCATCTGAAATTGTTTAGTTTCAGTCTAGTTTTAGTCGACTGAATCCACAGTTGATTTTGTCGCGCTCTGATTTTCAGAGCGCGACACCCGAGTGCAACCAAACATAAAATCACTTTTCTTTTAGTTCTAATTTTCTCTTCTCCACCAGTCCCTCACTACATTTTTGTTTTTATTTGTTGACGAAATTGACAATATATGTAATCTTAATTTTAATCATCATATCTTTTGTATTTTATTATTATTATTTTGTTTGTCAGTGAAAAATATGGTATTCGACTAATGTTTTTTTCCATACAGTAGTTTTAGTCAACAAAATGAACACTGTTAACCACTTAAGCCCTATTTCAAACATAGTGAAAATAGCAGATCTATATAAACTCAGTGAGTTTATATATGTACTGTACAATTTTTACCATTTCTTGACAAGCGAATGACAAACTGACACTTCCTGACTAGCAAACAGCAAACTCCTGTACTTCAGGTCAAAGTATGCACGGATACTCCTGTACTTGAGGTCAAAGTATGGATACTCCTGGTCAAATAGTGCAAAGCTGCTATACTTGAGTACTTAAAAAATACTTAAGTATTCAAAAGTATTGATAAAATAAATTAATTAATAAAATATATTGCTTTGTTAAAATGTAGACTTTTTCCTTCCAACATTCAAAGCTTTTCCAGACATTTTAAAGAAATGATAATAGTGAAAATAGCAGACATGTTACACAAGCTCTCTCACAGCGCACCATGACACACTTTGCAATGCATTGGTGTGCTTGCAGATCTGCTATTCCACTATATTTGAAGTAGGGCTTAAAGTGATCTACTTTTGGAGTGAAAGTCATTAAAGTATACAAAAAATTAAATACTCAAGAAAAGTACAGATACTCAAGTAAACATACTTGGATACTGTCTAGTGTCCACCACTGGAACAGCATGGGCAGTACTGAACACACAAGCTGCTGGGGGACATTTGGAACTTTTGAGGCCATGCTGAATTTATAAAATGGTTCTTATTTGTTGAAAGACCGACTACTAGAACATTCCACTTCTGTAGAACTCGGGCAGAAGCGTGTTATCTTTTTTTGTTTGTTTTTTAAGACGACGCCACATTTATAACAATGAATCGATCAGCAACATCTTATCTATTAAAACAGTGGTTCTCAAAATGTGTGGCCGGGGCCCTGAGGATATTGTAAAATGGGGGCCTCAATGTAACTGGCAAAACATTTAAGATTGTGTGTTTTTTTAAATGTTTGAAAAATGAGTTTTCATCGTCCTATGATCCGTGACGCAACACAATCGATTGATTGATTGATTGTTAAAATGAACATGCTCTTAAAAATAGCATGCGGTGGCCCACTCGTCTGTGTTCAGTGGTCAGATGGGTGGGCCACGAACACTTTCAAGTGGGCACCCAGATCTATAGAGGGTTGAGGCACCCTACGGTATTATGTTAACGTCTTGTTCCTAAATAACTTAAACTTGAGGACAGATATTATGAACGAAGATACTACATCAGGAAAACAATTCTCTCTGACCTAAACTGTTAACTTAAAAGTCTGTTTTTCAAAACCTTTATGGAGCGTTTGTGCTTTAGAAAAACAGTATTTGTTGGCTATAGTTACGAAAGAAAAAATAAACGTTATGCACGGATGGAATGTATGCGCTAGAGCGGCCAGATGAATGCATCGCCATCTCTTAATCACCGGCTATTTACAAATACTGGCCTGGTTGACTCGATCTGCTCAACAAGAATAGTTTTGTGCAAGCCAGATTACTGTAAACAGGAAAACGCATGGCCTTGTGCTGCCTAAAGTCTTTAAAACTGCATCTAACTATTGCTGGTCTATAATTATGATCCATGACCAGAAAGAATAATACTAATAAGTTGAATCTGTGAGTTCTTAGATCAATTTCACAAAATGTATTTGAATTGGGTTTTTATTTTGTTTTAATCAGATTAGAAATGTAGCTCTGTAGCCATTTTGTACAAAATTATATCTTAGGGGGAAAAAAAGTTTAGTTTAGTTTTTTTGGGCAGACACTCATCACCAGAGTTGACAGTGAATAACCACTTGAACCAGAACTTGTTCATATTCTGAGTTTTTATTTGGAGTAGCTGGGAAGAAGTGATCAAAGTACAGTTGTAACGCAAGTCCTGTTTTCTTAAAGGAGTAGTTCACCCAATGCCACACCCCATGAAGCCTTGAATTCATGTAGATTTTCTTTTTAGTTTTTGTCACATTCCTGAGCCAATAATTTGATGAACAACGGAGTCTCAATTGAGTCTCCTACTGAGCAGCCACCCGCTCATCAAATTATTGGCCCAGGAATGCGACAAACATACATGAATTGAAGGCTTCATGGGGTGTGTAATTGATTAATTTTGGGTGCACTACTCCTTTAAGACTACAGGGGTTTAAGTGGTTGTTAAAAGGTCTCAGAAATGGCCCTGTCAGCTGTTCTTGTATGCATAGGAAACATTCCTCATTCAAACCAATGGTGTACACTGTTAGTGCTAAGCTAATGAGACGGTCTGCTGCTCTGGCAGTGACCAGTGACCACACATTTATATTTGATGACCAATGCTGTCGAGTGTCAATGTTTGCTCCACATTTGTTAGTGGGTCTCTGCTGATATGAAATATAAAAAGACCTGAAATATAGGAACATCTTTAGGTTTTGTTTTTTAACAACTTTTGGTCACCCTGAATGCAATAAAAAAAAAAAATCAATCCAGAAAGTTGGGCGAAAGTGTTCTTATTAACACTTATTAACTAGTATTAGAATTACAAAACTAACAAACAGCTGCAGTGGTTGTAGTTGCTGTAACTGCTCTTCTATTGGAGAAAATACATTATAATTATACAGTACTTGAGGAGTACTTACTGTAGTTACGTTACACCACTGTTTTAGTCTGACCTTATTGAACTCTGGAACTCAGACCAGTTAAGGGTCCACATTTGGTTCCACTCGTACACTCTCATCGGTTCTCAAAGTGGGGTCTGGGGACCGCCAGGGGCAATACAGTCATTTTAAGCTTTTATACTTTGGCTATTCAAAAATAGTAGATATACAAGCTCATAGCACGTCACTTCATGTGATGCTATATGAGCTTGTAGATCTGCTATTTTTCACAAAAGGGTTTGAAAACCACTTCTGTAAAGGGTTCGTTTGGACCACCGCTGAGGGTTCCTGGAACCCACTTTGAGAACCACTGGCCTAGCAAAATAAAAACAAAACATCTGCCTTCTCGGTGGCAAATGTGAGATTGCAGAGGAATGCACAGAGCCAGACAGTGTCTTCTTCAACAAACTGCAGAATATGAATCTGCAGCAAATACCTACGCCCCTATTTAAGTCTAAAGTTACATTCTCTGTCCTATATTGCAATTTATTGTATTATGGATGTACTGCATTTGAAGGGCCATAAGCAACTGAAATATTGCCAGCGCCAAACTCTAAATCTAAAATAAAAAATGATGATAAATTCAATGAATTGTCATGCAGGACAAAAACGGATATGGGAAGTACAAAAACACTTCACTGTCACCAAAATAGGGGCAACATGGTTAAAGTAGCTGACATTTTTACCATTGAGCTAATAGAGCTTGCCTGCTTGCTCAGGGGATACATTTAAACTTGACCATGTGGGATGTCCCTGTGTCTAGGTGAGAGACATGACCTTTGACACAATCTAAATGTCTCAATAGAAGAGCAGGGAGACAATACAACCACACCAATTGTATTAAGTTATATATCAACCTACTCTACCATACAGAACAGATTGGACAAATTTGCATTTGATAATTCCTTAATTCATTGAAAAAGTTACATAGTGCCGTTTTAAAGTGGTTAAAGACCCTACATTTGTCATAACCAGGTTTCTGCAGGACATTGATGATGATAACCATTGTTTGTGAGTCAATTTCATTGTTCTGTGTGGTGTGGCATCATTATTTGCTAGTGTTATAAAACATTTGCACATTGTCCCCTTTACCAACCCATTTGATAAAAGGAGAGTATTACAAGTTTATATTGAGCATATAAGTTTTCTCTCAATCAATTGAGTCGGGATTTAAAATCATATTGCACAAAGCTGAAGGAAGCAAAAATTAATAAGTAAATAAAAACCCTCTTCAATCTGCTGGAACTTTTTTAGTATTTGAAGATAAGACGAGGAACTTTTTTTTTAAAGAACTGATGACTTTTTTTTTCTTGTGTTTTATTTTCCAGAATGAAAATGCTAGGAATGTTTTTTACTGGAGAAATAAAATGTGTTGACTCACTTTTTAAAAAAGAACTGTGGATACCAGTGTTTTTATTCTGTGTGAGCAGACACGACGGAGCCAAGCATTAGACACAGTCATATTTCACGTTTGCAGCATTTCCGATTTTAAGTGCACATAACCTCTGTAGGCCAGCTGGAACATTAAAGAAAAACTGATTTATATGTAGCTGCGCGCGCGTGTCCGGCACCCAGAAAATAGCCGATCTACAAGCTCACAACGCGTCCCACTGGGAAGCGTTGTGGGCTTGTAGATCACTTGGGTACACTGCCACGAGGCAGCACGTACCCAAGCATAAATCACTTAAGCCTTGCACACACCGTCTGCGAACGCCGCGCGTCAAAACAGCCGCCTCCGCCACCTATCTCACGCCTCGCCTGACACTCCGATACGCCACTGTTCTATTTTCCAGCTGTTGCCGCGCGGCAACGCCTGTGCCGCGTCGCACCGGGTGTGTGTTGGGCTTAACAGTAGCTGGGGATCTGCAGCTTTTCTAATAATCGATAAACAAGGGAGGGAGGGTGGGAAAAGACCTAGGTAATATTACCTGTTTTTTAACTGTACCTATCAAATAATTTCTTCCTGCACCTATATCCATTAAAAAGGATGTCAGCATGCAGGAGGGGAGAGAACAAATAAAGAGCCCCTAATCCTGACCTCAAAACTTTAAAAACATCTTCTAAATCCATTTTCTGAAGTAAATATTTTCACGATTTAAAAAAAATAGCACCGAGTGGCGCGCTACGAGCTTGTAGATCTGCTATTTTTCAATAGCTAAATTATAACATAATGTTTAAAACACCAAAAGGAAGAGGAGTACCGAGCACTCAAAAATAGTGGAGAGGAAGTAGAGTTAAAAACTAATTTTATATGCTACTATAAAAATTTGCCAACACATTTTTAGACCAGTTATTGTCTTCATCAGGACGATAACAATATTAGTGCGCACGACACCGGCACGCGACCAAGCATAAATGGGGCTTTAGTCCCATGTGATGCTTTATACCAGGAGTCGGCAACCTGTTTTGACATGAAGTGCCATGTTTTTATTTTTTGTTTCACCATCTACAGTTTGCATCATTATTTAGCATTACGTTTCATTATGACACCACATAAAATGTAATATTTCCAACTGATTTTGGTTGTCCATATAACAACGTATCAAACCCTGTACCCTCAAGACACGCTCCATATATGGGATTGGTTTTCAAGATGCACTGTGGTGGAGTGGTCTACAGATGCACTAGAGTGGTCAACAGTTGCACTACAGTGGTCAACAGTTGCACTACAGTGGTCTACAGATGCACTAGCGTGGTCTACAGATGCACTACAGTGGTCAACAGATGCACTAGAGTGCTCAACAGATGCACTACAGTGGTCTACAGATGCACTAGCGTGGTCTACAGATGCACTACAGTGGTCAACAGATGCACTAGAGTGGTCTACAGATGCACTAGCGTGGTCTACAGATGCACTAGAGTGGTCAACAGTTGCACTACAGTGGTCAACAGTTGCACTACAGTGGTCAACAGTTGCACTACAGTGGTCTACAGATGCACTAGCGTGGTCTACAGATGCACTACAGTGGTCAACAGATGCACTAGAGTGCTCAACAGATGCACTACAGTGGTCTACAGATGCACTAGCGTGGTCTACAGATGCACTACAGTGGTCAACAGATGCACTAGAGTGGTCTACAGATGCACTACAGTGGTCTACAGATGCACTAGAGTGGTCAACAGATGCACTAGAGTGGTCAACAGATGCACTACAGTGGTCAACAGATGCACTAGAGTGGTCTACAGATGCACTAGAGTGGTCAACAGATGCACTAGAGTGGTCTACAGATGCACTAGAGTGGTCTACAGATGCACTAGAGTGGTCAACAGATGCACTAGAGTGGTCAACAGATGCACTACAGTGGTCAACAGATGCACTAGAGTGGTCTACAGATGCACTAGAGTGGTCTACAGATGCACTAGAGTGGTCAACAGATGCACTACAGTGGTCAACAGATGCACTAGAGTGGTCTACAGATGCACTAGAGTGGTCAACAGATGCACTACAGTGGTCTACAGATGCACTAGCGTGGTCTACAGATGCACTAGCGTGGTCTACAGATTACAGTGGTCTATACACAGTGCAGTAGTTAGATGCAGTACAGTGGTCTCATACAGCTATAGATATAGTACAGTGGTCTATAGATACAGTACAGTGGTCTTTAGATGTATAGTACAGTGGTCTTTAGATGAAGTACAGTAGTCTATAGATGCAGTACACTGATCAGTTGCTGCTGGTTGTGCCAATGACCAGCCTAAAGAAATGAGACAGAGCCTTCACAGTTACTGCCCCTACTGTTCCAGAGCCTGGGTAATACAGTAGTGTAAGAAAGGGTTAAAAATGAACCCCATGGGACATTTTCTTTTCTTGTTAGCTGGCAGAATCTTAAAATAGACCCTTCAAGTATTAAGAGAAAACAGGTGGCGTTAAAAAAAATCCACCCTATGCATTTATATCTAGACTACTATGCTGAATACATGTAGAATCACAATGGAAACATGGTCCCCTAGGACTTTGTGTTGTCCTTTTAGCAGATCTGACTGTACCTCGTGCTGTCTACATTTCTGTCTGATAAAGTATTAAATCAATCAAACACTGTCCTAGCTGTGCCAATGTTGGCACCTGTGCCCACCCCTGCAGTATACTGTGCACTGTACAGTGTCACACACACACACACACACACACACACACACACACACACACACACACACACACACACACACACACACACACACACACACAGAGCACCATCTCTCCTCTCTCTGGCAGCGTGCCAGGGGGATCCCTGGGGAGAGGAAGACTGACAAAGACGATCCAAGGGCGAGGGCTACAGGCAGGGCATCTCCTAGCAAGTACAGCGAGAAACCTCGTATCTCCATGTTCTAACTTTATGGGTTGTTTTTGTCCCCTCCGCCCTGCAAATGAACGACTTCCTTGACCACACACTACTGTACGTTGTCACACAAAAGCATCGAAAGTAGCACATCTACAAGCTCGAGCTCCCTCCCCCCCTCTCTCTCTCTCCACCTCTCCCTCTCTCCCACCCTCTCATACTGTATCCCTATATGTATCCCTCTTTATATAACACACAACGAATTAGACCGTTCCTCACCCAGGAGTCAGCCCAGCTCCTAATCCAGACAATAGTCTTGTCAAAACTTGACTATTGTAACTCCCTCCTTACTGGCCTACCGGCATGTGCACTTAAGCCCCTCCAACTGATCCAAAATGCCGCAGCTCGCTTGGTCTTCAACCAGCCAAAATTCTCACACGTCTCCCCCCTTCTCCGCTCCCTCCATTGGCTCCCGGTCACTCCCTTCTGGCTCCAAAACTATGGAATGCACTTCCCATCACAATCAGAACTGCAGCCCCACTCCCAATCTTCCGCCGTAGTCTGAAAACCCACCTCTTCAGACTCCACCATGGCCCGTAGCACTAGCCCCTTAGATAGCACTTCATGTAGACTCTTAGATAGTATTTTAAATATAGCACTTTATGTAGACATAGATAGTATTTTAAATAGACTTATAGCATGTTACGTAGACAGCACTAGAATTGCATTTTATGTAGTCACTAGTCATAGCACTTTATAGTACACATGTATAATATATAATATAGTATAGTATGTATAGTTTACATAGATGCTCCACTGTTACGTTCTTAGCTTACGCAACTACTTTTTATATATGTGATGTATGCCATGCTTTTTGTTATTGCTTAATGTAAATCGCTCTGGATTAAGAGCATCTGCTAAATGCCTAAATTGTAAATGATGTCCCTATAACTCTCTCTGTCTCTATTACTCCAGGACCTGGCTAAGATATGTATGCACTTCATTTAGCTGAAGTGCGGAAAGAAACATGAGCAATTGAGACCAGGAAGTTGTACATGCCCTACTAACCTTCGGATGCTGTTATCATACGTGGATGTATAGCGTCTGAAGTGGTTTTCCAACAATCTTCGAACAAATGTTCAGTTGTTCAGCAGTTGTGACTTTAAGGCTACAGACAAACATGCATACCAGGTGGTACTACAGAACTGAAGAACACTCATAATAACAGAAGTGAAGAACAAAAGAAGAATCCGTCTGCTAGCACCGAAAGATCTGAAACGGCGAAGGAAATAGATTCTTTGCTTTGTTTTCTTACTCAATGATTCAATCTTTCCACAACAGAGGACAGTCTAGGACTAGGACAGGTATACCTGGATGATCTGTTCACTATGAATAGTAATGGGGGATATGTCTACTGGTGCACCAAAAACATTCTCTTCTGTCTTTTTTGTGGTAATGATGAGAGCGTTGTTATCAGAGAGAGAGAGAGAGAGAGAGAGAGAGAGAGAGAGAGATATGTCTGCCTTTGGTTTTGTGAGATCAACTATTTGTTATTAAGAGCTGATGACCAGAGACAATGGGTGTGTATAAAACATACCTCTCTCTCTCTCTCTCTCTCTCTCTGGTGTCCTTGAACAGAGTTTAGATGGGCCATCCATTATGTGACCCTTACACACACACACTTACATACATAACATGCACAAATGAGTTCCCACGTGGCCCATAATAAACACTGACATGGCTCAGTGCAACGAGTCAACTGCCCATTAACTATCCCCCACAAACTGACCTCAGTGCTAATGTATATCTGTAAACAGTGTCCAACTGTCCATATGGTCCGTTCTATACTGTAGATAACCGCTACTACTAGCTTCTGTCAGCATTGTTCTGACTTCTGCATGCATGCACGCACGCACGCACGCACTCACGCACGCATGCACGTCATTCATTTTTAAACAGCAGTGAGAAGTGTAAACCTGTTAAGAGTATCATATCAGAAGAGGAGATACAATGTTTTGGCTGATTCATGTAGTTCAGAATCTCTTCATCTCTTCTACCGTTTCTCTCTGGGTCCTTTAAAAAGAGAATTGCACAAGCAAAAATCCCTATATTTGGGGGTACGTCTTTCTTACACCAGAGTGTTAATAATTGGATGGAAACAATTCAATTCCCTTTCAAGATTGGAGAGGAATGAATAATCTACGGCAAATGGCCTGATGAACGGGAACAATGCTCATTTAGTATACTGAATGATTCAACTAAAATTACATATTCATATACTGTATGTCAGCATTCTCACTCAAACCCCGTCAACTGATCCAGAATGTTGCTGTGGCACAAGCTGCTCTCCAACCTCCCAAAATGTTCACATTTCTCTCCCCGTCTCTGTTGGTTAGTTCAGCTAACCGTCTGTCCCTTCCTTCTGTACCTCTCCATCACCCAGGCCAAACGCTCCATGCAAGGCTACACTCTTCTCCCTCCTGGCTGGCTCCATCCTTATAGTCTACACAGACATGAACCGTTTGCTTGACCACACAAATGCCAAGAATGTTATTTAGACAGCATGTTGTTTAGAGACAGATGCTACATTATGTTTACCCATGCATGCCCTAGTCACTGTGTAGCACTTCATTTGTTTATCCTTTGCACTCTATTTATGCAACCGTTTCCGCTGCCATTTATTGACTACAGTTCATGCCATTTTGACTCTGCTTTAGCACTTTGTAAATTGCCCTGGATAAGAGCAATACCTAAATTCAATTGTATAACTTTACCGCCTAGACACGCTCGTGACCTTATTGTAATTTAAACTATACACATATTGAAAAGTATTGAGGGATTGTTCAACAGCATGAATATAGACGTACGGCTCTGGACCGACATGAAGAATGACTTCATCTGTAATCGTATTTGCCTCAGTGTGATGTCGGTGTTATTCCAAAGCCTACTGACCTCATTCCCACTATCTATATGAGACTAGACGTTAGCCAGACAGTCACTCACTGGCCACTATGAGGAGCACACACACACACACACACACACACACACACACACACACACACACACACACACAGGACATCATAAACCTAGCCCTGTAAACATGACTCTCGTATTCATACGAGAGTCATGACGCAACTTCACCCTGGTTTTTGCAGACGCTACATTTACAAATAATTAAAATATATAAACATTCGCATTTCAAATATAAAGTACTCACAAAGTGTCCCACGGGTGTTAGTTAGTAGCAGCGCCAGCGATTAGAATTTCTGCATCCCGCGTTGTTTAATAAAAAGCATTTTTATCCGAGGTGTTATTTTGCCATTGGCTTTCAACTACGCGCCCCTATCGGTCGGGAGGAGGGTGGCACTCGGTGTGTTCGATATAGGTACAGTACGCTGACCGCCCTGCCAATACAGACTAATAGGCGAGTGCGCTCCCGGTGTGCAACTGTGGATTTCCCAAACGAACCCCGTTTGAAAAAAGTAGCCGGAGAGCTCGGACAAAAATGCTTTTTATTAAAGAACGCGGGACGCAGCAATTCTAATCGCTCGTGCTGCTACTAACTAACACCCGTGGGACACTTTGTGAGTACTTTATATTTGAAATCTGAATGTTTATATATACGGAAATCTTGTAAATGCAGCGACTGCAAAAAACAGGGCAAAGTTACTGCATGACTGTCATGATAATTATCATGGCAGTCATGTTCCAGGGCTATCATAAACCAAACCGTGAGAAGCTGTTTTCTGTGACCTGTGACTTGTGTGGAGGGGTCTCTCATTGGCATGTGTTAGGACCCACCTACCCCTGGGGGGGGTATTAATGTACTTAAGCTAAAGTCTGACTGAGATGTGTTGAGTCAGTACGTGGTGTTCCATTGTAACGCTTCACGGCTACTCCGTATTCGAATACATTCTATTCCAATACTCTGAAACTCTGAATTGTGTCTGTCTCATTATTGTTGTTCAACTGTGTTATAAGTGCTCACCGACAGATTTAACAACACACACACACACACACACACACACACACACACACACACACACACACACACACACACACACACACACACACACACACACACACACACACACACACACACACACACACACACGAAAAGCGCAACATGTCACTGAGACTGGGTGACAAAGTACCAAGCATCATGACCTATCCCCGGCTAGTTATTGGCTGGGAACCAAATGAACTCTGATTGTGTACAAATGGAACCAAATGGACCCTCCTTACGGGTCCATTTGGTTCCATTTGTACACACCCATATTTGTCACAGGCCCAGCCTGCATCCAGCCCTCGGTCGCACCTCGTGGAGACATTAGTTCCGGAGACCCTCAGCCCGCCACCTATTGACTGGCCAGAGGCCCCCGGACCCCCAGCTCACGACCGGCTACAAACCGGGCATCTGCAACTTCTTCAAAGCATTTTTACAGACACAACCGCTATTTACAGACCCAACAACCTCTATACAAACACTGAAACACGGCGAGTACAATATCACATTAGTCCATCTAAGTATGAATCTGTCCATTTTCAATTGTAACCTTGCAGTCATTTCCTCCATTATATAAACCTGCTTCAGTCTCTGCTTCCATTGGGTTATAGTAGGTGGAGCATGCATTGTGCAGTGCACAGTCTTAGCGTTAAGGGATATGCATTACTTCATGGTTAACAACCTTCCTATGATTCTAACACAAATGCGCCCCTAGGAATTATGGGACAGCACCAGGCAGAACACGATTGGCCAGCCTTCATGGGGGTCAGGGAGGGCATACTGTACCTACCACACACACACACACACACACACACGGCAAGCTCCTAGGGAGAAGTTTAGAAGTAGGGAATGTGCTCCATGTCCCTCTGCATTTATAGATGGGAACATTCATGAATAATGCACGTGTGTGTGTGTGTGTGTGTGTGTGTGTGTGTGTGTGTGTGTGTGTGTGTGTGTGTGTGTGTGTGTGTGTGTGTGTGTGTGTGTGTGTGTGTGTGTGTGTGTGTGTGGTGTACAGTATGCCCTCTCTGACCCCCATGAATTTGACTCAAATCATCTCCTACTGAGGCTACTTCTATTGACTGCTCAGGAATGCCACAAAAACGAAAAAAAAAAAAAACTATCTCCATTCTCCATGAATTCAAGGCTTCATTGGGTGTGTAATTGATAGAAAATGGTTCATTATTTGTGTGAAACAACTCCTAACAGTGAATATTTTGACTAGCATTCTCAAAGTAGAAATTCCCTTCCCTGGCTCCCTGAATTAATTTTCCTGATGGCTGCCATCAGGAAAATGGAGTTAATGTTAATGATACCAGCATGTACCTGTACTTGCAGATCACGTCAATCATGTGTGTGTGTGTGTGTGTGTGTGTGTGTGTGTGTGTGTGTGTGTGTGTGTGTGTGTGTGTGTGTGTGTGTGTGTGTGTGGTGTGTACCTCACACAGGGCAGCCAGATGATGGAACATTGGGGGATAGACATCTCCTCCAATGGGAATCTTCATCCATTTCCATGACAACTGCTTCATCACGCAGCCAGGGGTAGTTCCAAGGTTGCCATGACCACCAAAGTGTGTATTCAGCTGAAATCCTCCTCCACCTGTGCTGCGTCACGGTGAGACATGTGTTGGACCAAATGCAGAACCACAAGCAGGCAGATAAAGTTGAATGATGATTTATTCACAACTGGACAGGACATACAAGGGCAGGACACTGTGACAACAAACTATAAACTGACAAGGGAACACTGAACATAAGGTTTAAATAGTTTGTAAAAAAATAAAAAACGTGTAGGCCTACATCACCAAAAGGAGGGCGGCAGCTAGCGGCGCCATTTTTGTGGGATTTAAACCTATATACTCTAAGATTTAAACTCTAGCCCACATCACTCAGAATAGAGTGACGGTGGTCTGTTTTTGTAAACATTGAGCTCGTTCCTGGCGACAACACAGTGAGTCGCTAGAGTATATAACATTAACATATATTATATGTTAATGTGTTGGCTCCAGAGTATATTATACTCTAAGCTAAGGAGCCAACACAGAATGGAAAGAAAAAACGTCGGGCTCGACATACCTTGGTTTACAAGCACCATTATGAGAGGTCAGCTTATGGTTGCACCGTGCAACCATAAACTGCAACTTGCACGTCGTTTGTTGAACTCCCTCTGGTGTTTAAAAAAATAACACACGCTCACCGTGTTGTAAACAAACCAGACAATCCCAGAAATATGCAAATATGGCGGCCGCTACCACGTTACACGGTGATGTTGACGCTCCGCTCTATAGATTAGACACAGGTGCAACAATAACTACAATCAACACACGATAGGCTGAGACTTAACTGGACACAGGTGAAATACAATTGCAATGCAGACTGATGAGACAAGGCAGGTAACAACAAATAGAGCAGACAGGAAACACTAGGAACAGAACTACAAAATAAAGGTATACAGTTCATGACAGTACTATGGACAGTACCCCCCCCTTCCTAAGGAATGGATCCTAGACATTCCAAAAACTAGTCAGAACACCTAGCAGATCTTCAACCTCAAAACTAGTTATGCCAAAAACACTGTACAGACTGTGGCAGGTAGCCTAGAACAAAAAGTCACACAGACTGCACTGGGGTGCAGAGTTGCGGTAGCAGAGTCTCAGTGGAGGAGAGCTGCAGCGGCCGCGGCAGTGGGGCCTCAGAGGTGAGCTGCAGCGGCCGCGGCAGCGGGGCCTCAGAGGTGAGCTGCAGCGGCTGCGGCAGTGGGGCCTCAGAGGTGAGCTGCAGCGGCCGCGGCAGCGGGGCCTCAGAGGTGAGCTGCAGCGGCCGCGGCAGTGGGGCCTCAGAGGTGAGCTGCAGCTGCGGGGCCTCAGAGGTGAGGTTCTGCGGCGGAGCCTCAGAGGTGAGGTTCTGCGGCGGGGCCTCAGAGGTGAGGTTCTGCGGCGGGGCCTCAGAGGTGAGCTGAGCGGGTGGGGTCAACATATGCCCTTACTGAGCTGCATTCACAAATTCAAGACATCTGTCTTGTGTCATATGCCCATATGGTTTGACCAAACATTTTTGTTTGATATGGGGGGGATCTTACAAGTCGCAATGCAACGCATTGTCGCTTATACTACATCTGCATCGCTGAATTGCATTTGTTGCTATATTAAGTAACATTTGTGGGGAACCCCTGGAACCCGCCCCTCAAGGGTCCCTGACTGTACCCCACTTTGAGAAGCACTGATCTATAAGGAACCTTTTAAGTCCAAGGCTATAATTCACTTTCTAATGGACAGCACTATAAAGCAGCTTCATCAGCACTGTGCTGGATCAATTAACATGAAGGGAGATAAGAGGGGGAGAGAAAGAGAGAGAGGATTTGACAATTCTGCTAATAATTATTAACCTTCATGCCAATAAAGCACTCTGAACAGAATTGAGAGGGGGAATGAATGGGCGTGTGTGTGTGTGTGTGTGTGTGTGTGTGTGTGTGTGTGTGTGTGTGTGTGTGTGTGCGTCTGACCAAGAAACATATGTACTGTACATTTTAGTAGACAGTACATTGTAAGAGAAAGGCAGGGTTAGGTACGTCTGTGTGTGTGTGTGTGTGTGTGTGTGTGTGTGTGTGTGTGTGTGTGTGTGTGTGTGTGTGTGTGTGTGTGTGTGTGTGTGTGTGTGTGTGTGTACGTATGTGCCGTGAGCATGTTGAAAGGGGGTAAATGATGAGCCTTGAGCATTGCCTCATTACTACAACCCCAGGGAGAGAAAGACCTCCTCTGTGTGTGATGGATGAAGATTACTTTATTTATGACTCCACCCATTCATGATTCATCACCACAGAGAGAAGAGAGTAGAGTAGAGTAGAATAGAGTAGAGTAGAGTAGAGTAGAGTAGAGTAGAGTAGAGTAGAGTAGACGATTGGATGAAAGATTCAAGAGGAGAGATTGAGAGGCGAGCAGAGATTCATTCAAGTGAGGAGAGGATACATTACTTTAACAGTAATTCATTGAGACACTTCAGCTCAGATTGACCATAAAAAACTATTTATTGCGTTTGCAAAGCTATTGGATGTTAGTATGGCGGTGTGGCTCTGCTCATGTGATATCAGATAATCTGTGTACTGAGACACAGGTATATCACATTTGATATCTCCGATTATCTGTGCACCGAGACACAGCTCTGATATCAACGACCCCCCAGAGCAGAGCCATCTGCTATTCATGCTATTCTTTTGAATAATCTGTGGGTTTTGTGAATACTGAACCAATTAAACTAAATAATAACTAGTAATGATCCACACAGGACGATGACTCTGAATAGTCCACTGATATTATAGTACACCGCTGCTGCGTGTGTAAACTGATATCATGACTCATACCCGCTCTTGGTTATGCCTGATTTATATACTTGAACGTACGACGCAGCCTGCAATCGCGTGCCGGAAATAGAAGCTCTACATTACAGGGGTGTCGAACTCAACTTGGGGTGAGGGCCGCATTGGTCAAAAGGTCACTTGATGGGGGCCACAACCAGATGCGGACGCACGCTCGATGTCTCAGTCAGTCACTGCTATAATATATAGATATATTCTACTGTAATTAATAAACAATGCAATAAGGATCCCCAACAAAACATTTGAAAGTAAAACATTTCAATTTGAAGTAAAGACATTACTTGTCTACCTGTTTACATCTGCTAATATGCAAAATATCTGCAGTTTCTGTTCAGTAATGTGTGGCTTTTGTTCTTATGTTTCAGGTGTTGATCACCTGAGAGCTATTACCATGTCAGCACAATATCTGCAGTTTCTGTTCAGTAATGTGTGGCTTTTGTTCTTATGTTTCAGGTGTTGATCACCTGAGAGTCTACAAGCTCACAATGTGTCGCATACAGTTACACAGCGCGTTGTAGATCTGCTATTTGCAGCTCCTTCATACAAGGAAGTCTAAGTAAGAAGATGAAGGGTTCTCTTAATTAAGCTGCGTGTAGCAATATCAGTGTGTGGATAATAGTGAGTGGCTTAATGCAGTGGTTCCCAAACCTTTTCATGTCAATGCCAAATTGGCACTAATTAGCCCACGGACCCCCATTTGAAAACATATGCCAGAGACCCCCATAAGAGAAGATCTTTACGGCTTTAGCAGAGATTCTCAACCCGTTTAATTTCAGGGACCCCGCCCCCAGTTTGACATGCATTAGTCTACGGACCCCCATTTAATGACATTTCTATCTCTGGGACCCTCATATTGTAAAATCAAAGTTAATTTAACTCTGAGAGTGTACAAATCTACAGAGTTACAGACCCGCAAGGGTCCATTTGGTTCCAAACTATCATTTAGCTGGGGACCCCCTGGAACTCCGTCAAGGACCCCTGGGGGTCCCCGGGCCCCACTTTGTGAACGGCTAATTTAGTGAACCCGTCTGGGGAACCACAGAGGCCGTGCCTGTCCCAGGTTCGATTCCGGGCCAGGCCATCAACAAGCTGAGTGAAGAGAAAACCACTGCTGCTGCTCTCCCCAGCCCTTCTCTCACGGTCACCACTTCACCGAAAACTCAACTATGAATAGGCCTTTATGGGCAATCCCCCTGGATACAGGTGAGTAAAGGCTCATACATAGTCTGGATTTTCGGTGGTGAGGTGACCACCGAACTACAACATGACGTCACAAGCCGTGGTGAAGAGCAAACCACCGCTCCAGCCCTTCTCTGTTTTTACTCACCACCGCTCAATGTTACTTCAGCTCCGGTGGTCAGCTCACCTGAAAAAAAGTCTGAAAATCCAGACTGAATGAGCCTTAAGTGGGAATGAAGTGAGGTGGAATGCAATGCGGGTGTGGCCAGATCGAGTAGAAAGACAGACAGACACACACAGGTCATAACTGAAACACTGCAGTTGTGTCTCAAGTTGTAACATTCTACTCCCTATAGCTTCCACTGACCTCACAACACAAAGGGTTTAAAAGTCTAGATTCAGTGTACGGATAGTACTGGTAGTCTCAGTCTCAGTCTGGATGCCATGCTCCCAGGTTCCTTGTTGTGGAGATGTACAGATGGCATACTGAATGATGTATGTAGGATGTACTCTATATTATGGAGATTTGGAGACACATCTGTCTTCATAGTTCTTGCTTTGGACTTTTCTCTTGTCTATCTACTTTACATCTACTTCTATTCTATTCTCAAAAGTTTATTTCTTATGTTTATTTTCAAATAACTGAGAACCACTTAAGTACAGAAATTCTGAGACAGGCTTTGAAAACAAAGTATTCACAAATTTCACATACAGAAAAACGGTCGACAGCCATAGTTATTTATTGAAGAGGAAGAATTAATGTACATGTCTAATGGTTTATGCCTCCAAAACAGGCAGAGTACAGATAAATAAAGCCTTATTATTTATTTATAAAAACAATCACGGATCATCCCACAAGAACAAAATCCACAGTCATCAAAACACTTTTGAAAATTCAAAATTTGTACACAGAACATATTTACATCATTTTGTTTGCTTTGCCCTTTTTCTCTTTTCTTTGTACATGAAAATAAAAACTTTGTACCTTCTTTGTTTTTAGTACAAATAAAATTGTAAAAATCTTTCTGGCATACAGTGCAAAACTGTAAGGTCTATAGTAATGATCTCTCAAAGCCACTGTTAATAGTTTAGTAATAATTATTCTAGTGCATTTTTTTAAAATGGGAACACAATTCTTGCTGATGAGTGCACTACACCCTCCAGAGGTGATGCTTTCAGCGCACAGGAGATTTGTTTTTTCAGTTTGTTGATCCAAAGACAGAATAAAAATATCTTCAAAAATAAAATGATTATAAAGAAGAAAAACAAAAGAAAAAAAAGGTTGTTGACTTTGATCCTTAGTAGAGGGCATGTTGTATTTATTTCATTTTCGAGGACTGCTATCATCACGCCTATATTATGTTTTTTAACACCTGCAAACCACATTATGAGCTTGTAGATCAGCTATCTTTGGTGTAAGCTTAGCCTAGTGTTCAAGTGGACGCACAACAAAACAGAAGAGGTGGGTTCAGTTCTGTAACTAAAGCACATGTGCTCTCTTTGGTAGTGAGTCACTGGAACAAAGGCCCTGAAGAAGCACACATGCAGGATGATAATTATGTGTCGCTCATTTTACACAGACACACAACAACGGCAACATTAAATGACAGAGACAGAGTAATTTTATTGTCTACTCAGGTTTATGTGAACACCGCAGACAGTTTTTAAGTTGCTTGATTCAGTATTTAGATATTTAAGTCTCTTCCGGCCTCCTCCTGGAGGAGGTTATTTTCCAAAATTATTATTAAAAATAAATAAAAACAGTACATGAAAAAGCACGGCCCCTCACGTATTGGAAGGACACTATCAGTCACCAGAAAAAAGGTTGGGTGTTTTCGATGAATCTATCATGGTTAAAATGGATTTTGAAGTTATAATGGGTTTGTATCGGAAAGAATATCAAATATCTAATTACTGAATCAAGTAACCTAAAACCGTCTGAGGTGTTCACATGAGTAGATGATAAAATGACCAAAAGGGTGTTGTTGTTGCGGCAGTTGAGTACATTTATGAATATAACTAAAAGGTGGGAGACAATAAATTAACCCAACAAAGTTAATGGTCTTGTGAAAAATGTGTGTATGCAACTTCATTCCTAAACACAAGGCTATGCATGCAATTCCTTTATACAAGTTGTTAAAGCATCTATTTCCATGATTGTAGTCACTTGGTGACATCGCATGGAGATGCTAGCCTGGCTCCAGCCCTGAATCGCTACCATTAAAAAAAATATCTCCTGGCGAAGTGAAACGAAATGAAAATTCAGACTGATTGTCAGGCTATGGAGATGCCATATTATAATCACTGCCACAGTGCCCCCCAGGGGGTGAAAAGTGTAAGGACAATTCAACATTTCCTCTGGTATATTCATAGTGTGATAGTGTGAACGATGAACAAAAATACAATTTTGATTGTTTTGGCAACAGTATACTACGCAGCACGACTGAAAACATGATTCTCAGTCTCTTTGATTGTCTGTGAAAATATATGGCAGCATAATTATGTAAAATTGATATTGCATATTTTAATAGGAAAACGAATCACGCAAATTTTTAATTGTTTGAATTCAGAACCAGAGCAGAAGGAAAAAAGCATAACATTTTTTACAGAAAAGAAAGATGGGGGTGGAAGCAAGATGAAATTATAGTAAAAAAAAAGAAAAAGAAGAGAAGAGAAGACAGAGAGAGACAGACAGGGGTTAAGGAGATGAGGAGAAAAATAGCAAATAATCACCGGAGCGAGGGGGGGAGGAGAGGAGGAATGTCTGCTGTGCCTCTTTTCAGCAGAGATGGCATGTTGTTGTTGGTGTGCATTATTCCTCCAGCTATGCCTATGAATCCCATTGGCCTCAGAGGGCCCAGGCAGGCAGAGCATGGGAGGAGAAAATCAATGTGCCGGAAATATAGATCTATGATGTATTACTGGGTGGATGGCGAGGCTTCAATGCAACCTCTGTGTGTGTGTGTGTGTGTGTGTGTGTGTGTGTGTGTGTGTGTGTGTGTGTGTGTGTGTAAAGAAATAATAGGTTGCAGAGGGGAAAATACACCAGTACAGTGATGGATCAAACATCTTTCCGTTCCGTAAATTCAGGATTTCTATAAAATCCATACATTGTAGACTCCTTTGGCATGAGAAGCAAATAACTGCTCTATTATCGTAACATTTTATTCAAATTAAAAGTCAACTAAACCGCCCTGCGACACAAAAACATGACACTTAACTTTTTTTCTTTCTATAAACCTTTTACACATTTATTTTGAAGGTAAAAGCACGAGATTGTCTCTGTCTTTTAAAGCTGGAAGCATGCAAGAATACTTCCTTACAAATATTACTACAAATATATACTTCAAACATCTATATACCTAAAGTGCTCATTAAAAAAAAGAAGAAAAAATAATCTCTATAGCCATGGTCTTATTGCACTCCAGTGACGGACAAACAGAATGCTGTTGTATTGCAGTGATTGTCAACACTGACTTGTAGATTGTATATGATGGCAGTGACAAGCAGAACAGAAGCCTATTGAATTACACCCACTGATTCAATTTCAAGGATGCACCCGCCCCTTCAAAGCACAACACTGTACATATTAAAACCCATTTAGACCTGATGCAGAGTCCAAAAAAAACCACCTTCTAAATAGAAAGTCTTCTGAAATGTTACTATTAGGCTATAGTCTGTCAGGTGGAAACCTCATATGTCATTCAAATAAAAATAAAATAATAGCAAAAGCTACTGCGTTTTGAGCGTTATTTTACGGGGGGAAAAACACACACACATAAAAAGGTTAGCATGTAAGAGGTTTTTGCCCGACAACAGCGGTATATATTATATACAGTATATCATATACTGTATAGCAACAACTAAAATGACACAGAGGTGTTGCCAGGTTGAAAGGTATAGCAAGCAATCCAAGGTCTAAATGGGTAACAACAACACATGTAATCCGGTACAGTTAGCGAGTGATGCTAGTTAGTGAGAACAGAATCACCAGATATTAAATAATAGTGGTACAGGTATTTAACTCCATTAAAAACTCCTCCGTTTGAGAATAGGGGGAAACTTAGTGGCTTTGCGTCAGTTTCGGAAATAAGTGGCTTCGAATAAGGATGTCCTGTATTAATCAGGGGTGGCTATTACTCTCGGCAGATTTGGTCTCAGTTGTGATTGGATTTCATTACCTCTGAAGTAATTAGGTACCCAACCAGGGCCCAGTATGCAAACATGGGGCGGGTTTAACACCAGAGGCATTTTTTGAATCCACCCCTTGGAAATGCAGGTTCCACACAGAGATTCCAGACTAATGCACACTTTACACAGTGATATGAATCTGGCCGTGGCAGACTAGGATGACTCCAGTATCCAATACCTCCACATGGATACGGAGGGACATTCCCAGCAGTGATCGTCTCAAAAAGCAACCACACACACACTCTAGTTCTAAGACTGACAAAAAAGCGATCAGCAACACTTGAGTCTAGCGTCATCATGACGAGACAAAAAGTCAGCACAGGCCTTCAGTTTGTCCCGGACCATCCAGTTTCAATGGATCAACGATTCAAAAGGAATATTAAAATCTAATTTAGATTCGTGGACATTCGCCGGACATTTCATTGGTTCCAGTTCCGAACCAACTTTTAGGGTTCTGAACCAATTCATTCTCAGTGGAAACACTGAGAACCAGTTCGGTTCAACCTCGGTGGAAAAGGGACCAGAGAGAACCGTTGTCTCTATCTGGCCAGGCTCTCTGCTGGTGAAACTGACTCGTCATCCATTAGTCATGTCTGGGGTTGTGACTGTGTGTGTGTGTGTGGTTCACATGTGCCCCTGCACTAAACAGCACAGCAGTGCATCCTAATGACTCTACTACTGGTCTAACCTTATTGTGTGTGTGAGTGTACGTGTGTGTGTACTGTGGAAGATAAGCAGAAAATACTGGATTGACTAAATTGCCTCGGGGGAGGAGGGTGTTGCTAAACTCCATCCTTACAGAGAAACTGATGTCACTCCCTCATCCCCTTGGTCACGGAAGTGTTTTCTCTATGGAAAATAACATTGGTTATCTTCGTCTCATATAAAAGAAAACTGTCCCAGAGCTATTGTCAGGAAGGTGGCTCTGTGTAGTTTACGATAGTCAGTCAGTCACTCATCGTTTCCTTGTCAGATGCTTCATATCCATATGAGCCAAGCAAGCCGCCTGGATTGCGTGAATTACGTCAGAATTTCGGTGCTCTATAGAAAACCACTAACAGTTCCTGGTTCATCAAGCATAGAATGAAACCAAAACCCAGGAGGACACAAATCCTTAGAGTTCCTCCAAGATAAAAAGTTTGGTGGGGGGGGGGGGGGTTTCTTTGAAATAATTTAAAACAGCATCATAGTCAATGACATGTTCTTGTGAGATGTTAAAACAGTGGTTCTCCATGGACATCTGGAAACATTTTTGTGCCAGGGACCCCCAATAGTGAAGATTACATTTGCAAATATTTCCCCGATTTTCCCCCCCAAAAAATGCTGGCTCACGAGTCACGACTCGCTTGTAGATGTGCTATTTTCATATATAGCCCAAGTATATAAATGAAGGTTAACGTGACTAAATTGATTTGTCATGCTATATAAGTGTTTCCATTGGGGACCCCTCAAGGACAACTGTGAGAACCACTGCATTAAAACATGTGAAGACCAGTCAGAACATTACATGTTAGAATTAGCAACATAACAAAAACAGACCACTAGGTTATTATTGCTTCGTGTTTAAAGCTTCCATCTGCTACAAAGTGAACTCGTTAAAGCCGGGAGAGGAGATAGATGTGTGCTGGTCCTCCTCGCGCCACAAAGGGACCCAAAGGAAGTCCCTCAAATAAAAGGTCACTTAAAATCTCTTCACAGTTGGCTGGAAGAACTTTAAAAAATAAAAAATAAAAAATAAGAAAGAAAGAAATCTAGTTCACTCTCTCTTTTCCCTCTCTCTGATCGTCATAGTACTGTACTGGATCCTGTCTTCATAACCTCAGAGTTATGACAGAAAGCGCTGCAGGCAGACTGCAATGCAAGGCACAATGGAAACATCAACAGAGTCAAAGTCCTCCTCACTTAACTTTGACACCTGCCCCCCCCCCCCCCCCCCCCCCCTTCATAAAATGACGTATGGGAAATGTAGTCCTGTCATCCTGGGGGGGTTGTTCGTTAAAGCAATTTTTTGTGTTTGGGGTTTTTTGTGTGTGTGTGCACGGATCTACCGTGAGTGTGTGTGTCTGTCTGTCTGTCTCCCAGAATGTCTGACAGACAGAGAGGCTTTGGACACCTGTCCTGTCCTTGAGTCCAGACGATCCAAGTCGTCCGGATGAGAACGCCTCCGTCTCCACTGAGAGCCCCGTGGACGATGTGGTCCAACGTCAGCATCAGCAGAAGATGTCCCCGTCGCTCTGAGGTTCTGCCGTTACAGTGGCCTTACCATCTGGAGATAATCCAAAGATAATAAGAGAGAAGCATGCTTTTCTTGATATATACATCAACGAATTGACACAAATACATTGCTATTTTATCTCTCAAAAATAGCGAGAATAGCCTGTAGTGTATACACGATCACAACACATTGTGCGATTGTAGATGTGATATACCAGTAAGAGGCCTGAGGGCGAAAAGCGTGCACGCATCCGCCTGGTTGACAGCAGACTGCTGGGCGAGTGCTGGTGCTTTGGCATGGGGGGTCAGATCAACATTTGGAATGAATTCTGTACTGGCCATATATGGAGCGTGTCTTGAGTGTAAAAGGTTTGATGAGGTCAGATCAACATATGGAATGTCAGAACAGGTCAGCTCCATATATGGAGATCTAAGGGTGGCAGCGGGTGCAGTGTCTTGAGTATACAAGGTTTGATGAGGGCCCAGGTAGGGCTGGGCCTTAATTTTCGGGCCTGTTGAGAATTCTAGTTTTCGCCAGCTGCCAGGCGCGGCTGCACTAATAACTTTGGGGCAGGCCCGTCTAGAGTTTAAATGGACAAGTATCAGTCAAAAGGGACACATCGAAGAGGAAGGGTCAACATAGGGAATGTCAGAACAGGTCAGCTCCATATATGGAGATCTAAGGGTTTGAGGTCAGATGTAGAGTTGCTGGCCAATATTGATGACATCAGGAATCTCCATATATGGGCTTAATATTGATGACATCAGGGCATGAACATATATGGTCATGCCTGGGGGTGATTAACATATATGGTCATGCCTGGGGGTGATTAACTAACTAACTAACTGACGGGAATTGCACGTTTTCATAGTAAATGTAGTCTCTCAAGACAGACTGTTGCCTCGCGTCACCTGCGGTCGCAATTAACAGTTGTACCCCTACACAGCACAAACATCTTGGTCAGATCAAACTCATTCACCTCATTTCAGGGATCGCTCCGTGTCAGACTGCGAGACATGTTTCTGTCAACATCATTGTTAAGATGCCACGCAATTCTATGTTCACTTCCCATGTCATCATGTCACTTTTGGTTGAGCTGAAGGTTGATACAGAAGCTTCACTGTTTATTCTGAATACTTTTGAAAATAGCAGATCTATACCAGCTCACAATGCATCACATTCATTCATTAAAACTATGAACTCTGACTGCAGGGGGATATATAATAATGATCATTATAACAATGTGCAAGAACATATTTAAAAAGAAGGAAGAACTTTATATTTGTGGACAATCAAAATATGTTTTTTTATTTTAATGTGGTGTCATTAAAATTAATCTGGATATGGCAGACTCACTATCTAGAAAATAAAAACATGGCACTTCATTTAAAATAGGTTACAGACCCCTGTTATATGCGCTTATTTTTATAGACCTATTTACTTGAGACATGGCAACAGCCTCTTTTTGCGTCTTTTTTTTGTAAAATGTTGAGATTAGAAACGGCCATAATTCTTTCATTTCTCAACCTTAAAAATAAATAAAAACATCTCCATAATCCTTGGGAAGTTTGCTTTCATATGCTGTATCACACCCGATTCAAGTCTTCTTCAATAAAATGCTACGAGCGAAGACCATATACCATCGGGGCCACAGGCACAGCATTAAGCAGCAGCATTCAACTCATTCCTTCATCATGACTTGAATGAAATAAAATATAATAAACGTTATTTTACTGGTGTTTTTCAATAGAAACAAATTATTTTGAGGCATAAAGGTGACAGCATGCAGTGCAATAGGAATAATTAACTGAGTCTCCTACCGGATATTATGGGCTCAGGAATGTGACAAAAACTAAAAAACCTCCATGAATTCAAGGCTTCATGGGGTGTGGCACAGTGGCGGAAGGTTCCTATAACGGCAGTGGGTGCAGCCATGCATATTTGCGCTGCGGCTGGCTGCTATTAGCTCTTAAAAGAGCCGTTGTGTTGTGTTATTATTTTGCCAGTGGGTTCTTCTGCTCCTGTGCACCCCCGGAGTTGACGCCACTGGTGTGGCACCATAGTTACAGCCCCAAGCTATGGGACCTATCGTCACCATAGTTACAGCCCCAAGCTATGGGATCTATCGTCACCATGGTTACAGCCGTCACCATAGTTACAGCCCCAAGCTATGGGACAAAATTCCTCATCCTCAAACTGCGTGAGGCCAACTGCTACACTGCACACCTGCACTGTTCCCCTCACTGTTTAGACAGACACAAAGCTGCACACCTTTCATTTACGCATCATGACAGTGGTCAGGAGGTGCATGCCAGAGTTCTTATTTTCTGCCCGAACCCGACCCGGCCCGGCCCGACATTTTAGGGCCGGGCCGGGCCCAAAAAATATGCTAATTAGTCGGGCCTCGGGCTCTGTGATTTTCCGTGATTTTTTTCAAGAATGTTATTATAATACAAATAGCAATTCTGTTATTTGTGTAATGTGTAGGCTATATAGCCTACAAGTATGTATTTATTATGAAGAGGGCTGCGCTATGGTGATTCACTTGTGACAGGAGGAAGACGGAGGAGTGGAGGTGGGGGGCTTGGAATGGATTACTGACTGCGCAGGCAGAGAGAAGTGAACGGTGGCGGTGGGGTGGTTGTTTAATGTTTATACCGCTGGCTGGCCTCTGTTTTGCGGCGCACCAAATGAGCTTCAGTTCATAATGCTAAATGTTTTATAAATCAATCAGATTATCACACGATAGACTGCAACATGACAAAAACAGTTGCACTGAGCCATCTCGTTAAACCCAGCTGGCTAGTGGCTGTGATGAATAACCTAATCATTAGGCCTAATCAACGTCATATAGTCACCAACCGATCCATATTCAATTCAATTCAATTCAATTTTATTATAGTGTCAAATCACAACAAGTTGTCTCAAGACACTACAACCAACAAAGTTCCACCCAGAGCAAGCAATATTGCGACAATGGTAACGAAAAACTCCCCTTTAGGAAGAAACGTCAGGCAGAACCCGACTCTAGGGTGGGCGGCCATCTGCCTCGACCGTGTCGGGGGGGGGACAGAAATATACAGGTGGGCTCCGTGGAGCATTCTGTAGTGTATGATCTGACCACGCAATGTTAGGCTACAGGCTATTTGATTTACAAAATGATTAGTATTATAACCGCCGTCCCCGGCAGCGGCGCTCCTCGAGTCCTCGTTAATATATTATGTGCCCGATTTAAAATAACAGATCTCTAAGCTGTCGAGACACGCCATGAGCGGGTGCGTGGATGGTTTGTAAACTTCGTAGGCTATGTTTGTTCTTTTGGACACCGAACGGGGACGATACTTGGGGTCTTGGACATCATCATCACTTCATTTCAGAGGAAACTAAGGGGAGCTACTCACCAGTCACCACCACTGGAAATGGAATCCAATAGAATGATATGGAAATGGTACATTAACAGTCTAACGTGAGCTACATAAATCCTTTATTTCGGCGATAAGTCCATTGAACTCCGTTCTCACTCTCACACAGATGCACACTGAAAGAAAAAAAAAAACGCCACTTTAATGCATGGCCAGCGCAGCAGCACGCGCCGTCAGTGGTTAAAGTGCCGTTCTTTTTTTTCTTTGTCTGGCTTTATCGGGCTTCGGGCCTAACATTATGGTCATTTTTAGGGTCGGGCCGGGCCGGGCTTCATAAACTAAAGAGAGGAAGGAAGTCTGCACACTGTTGAATGAATGTTCCCCAAAAAGATTTTTATTACCAAAGCGGGGAAAAAAACACCCAACGTTTCGGCTTCTGTGGCCTTCGCCAAGTGTTCGCGACGCGGCCACGGTGTGTGTGTGTATGTGTTGTGTTGGAACTGTTTAGGAGCGGGTGTGTGTGTTTTTCGTGATGCCGCCATCGATGGGCTGTGCATGGGCTGTGTGTGTGCGCTGATGGGTCGTTAAGCGTGCGCCTAATCCAGGTTGTGTTATACAAATGTGAGGAACTTCCTTTATTTCACTACATTTTTTAAAATAGTTTATCCCATTTTGGGCGGGAACCCCTTTTGGTGTTTCAAACATAATGTTATAATTTAGCTATTTTTGAAAAATCGTGAAAATATTTATTTCAGAAAGGATTTAGAAGAATTCTTTTAAATTTCGAGGTCAGGCCTAAATTATTATTTTAAACTAAAAATCCTCTCTCTCACACTTGATCACCCTCCTTTGTGCCAATGTTGGCTGATCTACTGTATGCACTGACCTGTGTCTCCACCCTTGCCCTTCTTCTTCTTCTTGTCCTTCTTATCCTTGGCTTTGGTCAACTGCAGTAGCCTGGAGGCCTCTTTGTCGCCCGCCGGAGGCTTGGAGGACGAGAAGAAGTTCTTGGAGAGCCTCTTGGATCCGATACGGAGGAAGGGTTCTTTGGTTGGAGCAGAAGACGACAGCAGCTCTACCTGCCATACAACAACAACACCATCCAAGTCAGTGGTTCTCCTTTTTTTCCTCTCTTTGTTTATTTTCACGGTACACCGCATATTTAAGGGCTTTAGATTAATATAATCAAGTATTTGCAGCTTTGATTCACAAAAACCCGGCGGAAAATAGTCCCATGGTTTGTTGTTGAAGAGAAAAGCATACAGCCATTACGATGCGAAACGAAACCACCCTGCACAGCATGTTGTAGTCCAAACAAACCCCGTTCACTTGCATTGAACTCATTTTCCCAGAAGACCTAGCAGCCCAGAGCATGGCTAGATTTCCGGTCTAGTCATAACGTGACGGCCTCATCAGCAGGTCCGCGACAAATCCGCTCTCTTTTTAAGTATAAAAAAACGGCAAATTAAACAAACAAGGTTTAGCGTATTAAGCAGCACCGACACATGGATTAAATAGCGAGGAACGCGGGTTACGCAGTAGAACAATATAATCAATGTAAATACACTGGATGCTAATTTACATCCACATTACCCCAAAATCTTTAAAAATAATAATAATAATATTAATAAAAAAAGTAAAATAACACAAACAAGCACACAATACACACAAAAACAAACACACACACACACACACAACTTTTACGACTTCATTTTTGTACAGATTTGTGCTCTTCATCAGTCACGGCCGGTAGATTTTCCCCCAGGGGGTCCTATACCAAAAATTAAGCCAATAGCATATACTATGTTATCACACTTTTGTATTTTCATAATCCCTGCGGCTGCTCTAGGCTATAGTCATTCATTAATTTGTGAAAGACAGACATAACTAATGGCATGAGCTAAAATAATGATTAAGTACTACACCTTTTTCTACTTGTGTTGTAGTTGGTTTTATAAGTTAGCATTAGCCTCTTTAGGTCCTGGGAGTCTGCAGTGTTCTTCTCTCATACGCACATTTTAAATAATAAAGTGAAAAGCTGTGTTAACACATTTTTTAAATCCATTTATCTCGGATTTCATTCCCCGGATTCTTAATTCACATAACTAAGTGTCAGCGTTTTTACTTCCGGTTCATGGGGGGTGTGCACACTGATCCCACACACCAAAAGTCCCACAAATCACCCCTCGCTCCAGACATGCGTTGGTCAGACATGCGTTGGTCAGACATGCGTTGGTCAAACATGCGTTGGTTAGACATGCGTTGCTCCGTGCTTGCGGTTAGGATTAGGTTAGGGTTTGGGGTAGTCTAATGACAGTCGGACTGATAGTATGTTGGAACTAAAGCCTGTACCCGTTTATTGCCTGTGAGTTTATGGTCTTCTAAATAAGAGCACACTCTGAAAAGACCGTGGCTGAATCTAAACACAGCGAGAAATACATCTGCCAGTAAATAAAAATGAGTAAGGAAGAAAATCGGTTTCTGCCCGACAGCAACTATATTAATTCTTTGACATGAAAGAGCTTGAGAAGCATTGCTATGATTCTAAGCTACCTCTTGGACGTGTTCCGCTGTCTCTCTGGGCTCCAGGTGGTCCAGAGACCCAGAGCTGTGGAACCTCAGGGAGTCTTCAGAGGTGGTGGAAGGGGTCCGCTGGTACCTCTGCAGCTTACTCGACTGGGGGTGCACACACACACACACACACACACACACACACACACACACACACACACACACACACACAGTGAGCACGACATGTCGTCTCTGCCGGGTGGATACCTCACATTAAATACTCTGTTGAATGTTTTAAATCCAGGCTCAAGACTTGATATGTTGTTGTTAATGATACTGTTTAGTATGCCTCTGCATGTTGTTTCACTATTGTTTGTTTTGTTGCACTGATGAAATGTTCTTTACAGCACTTTAGTACAATTAAAGTTGTTTCGAAATGTGCTTTATAATAAACAGGATTTGATGCCCAAAATCGTTACTTTTCAGGATTCAAATTCAAGAATAGCAAAAGTAGCAGAACGACTAATGCCTAAATTGTAAATATGGAATGTCTTCAATGTATTGTTTGTTTCAATCAATCTAGTTCTCGTTATCGGGTGAAAGCCTTTGTCACAAATTGACACAGCAACACACTCTCACGCCCCAAAATGCATATTGTGACTTCTTGGGACAAATGTGCCCAAACGTCAAACGTTTGAGCACCTCCACACTCCAGGAATGTGGGAAAAAAAAATGTTCAAACGACAGAGTCGCGCCTCTGAAGTGAACTTGAGCCACGAGAGGCACCTGCCGAGTAGAACATTTTGAAGTCCACTTCAGCCGACTCAGTGCCGTTCGAGTTAATGTCCCGATAGAGACAGAATGGTAACTCTTTAGTTACAATATGTTCCGTATTAACCACAGGGCTATATATTGCGCCACCCCTTACCCCTTATCCCTAAACGTATTTGGCATTTTTTACTCTTTTGAAAAACCTTTCAAAATAGTTCAAATAGCTGATCTACAAGCTCACAACGTGTTGATGTAGATAGGCTTGTTGAACTATTTTCAAATGTTTTAAAATAAGTTTAGGGATAAGGATCGGGGTAGTTGTGGCTGGGTCCACAGTCTCTCTCACCTCCTCTCTCCTGGTGGCCTCCATCCTCTCCGTCTCTCTCCTCACCGCCTCCTTGTCTCTCTCCAGCCTCCTCTGCGCCTCCTTGAGCCTCTCCAGGTCTCTGTGGAGGTCATCCTTCCTGCGGTGGAGGTCCTCTCCGTCCTCCTCCACCTCCCTGCGCCTCCTGGCCGCCTCCCGCTCCTCCTCTGTCAGCTTGTCCTCCCTCTCTGCCAGTGTCCGCTCCCTCAGCTCCCACTCCCTCTCTCGTCTCCTCCTCTCCTCCTGATGTGCCGCCTGTTGTTTCTGTGCACCAACCAATGACAACGTTGGTACCCATTCAGGAATCCATTGCTCTGCTTTTATATATCCCCCCCATCTGGTCATTCTTTTTTTTTTTTATGGCCAGATGGGGATATGTCTTATCCCTGCTTCTGGTCAGACCGAATACTAGGCATTTAACGATATATCGTGAATCGATTAAAATCGATTCAAACTGGAGACACTGGCGGCCAATTTTTGGCCAGACAGGCTATTCTCAACGGATCATATCTAGGGAACGGGTGGTCGTGCTGACTTTTTACCAGAGGCTTGAAAAGCTGCTGGTCTATGAAAGCCCATGAAAACTTTACGACAGATCGACATGCTAGTCATCTATGAAAGCCTATGAAAACTTTACAACAGGTGGCGATGCCTCAGAAATCTTTAGGCTAACTAATTTCAGCATAACAGCGCAGGGCACAGCAAAACAGTTCGTAGACCTGCATGAGAGCAGAGCACACCGGAGCACACCCACTGATTTAACAGTAACACATTTGAGTCTCCGTCAAGTTAAGGCTCATACATACAGTAGTCTGGATTTTCGGTGGTGGGGTGACCACCGAACTACAACATGACGTCACGAACCGCGGTGAAGAGCAAACCACCGCCACCGCTCCAGCCCTTCTCTCTGTTTTTACTCACCACCGCTCAACGTTATTTCAGCTCCGGTGGTCAGCTCACCACCGGAGCGGTGGTCACCTCACCACCACAAATCCAGACTATGAATAGGCCTTCACTGTTACCGCAGCGACGCGCGGCGTGGACCCCCACGCAGACTACCGCGGAGGTGCGGACCCCCGCGATTTTGACACGAGATGCTCTTTAATACCTGCCAAGCAAACACTACAACAGACAGCTGTGCGCGAGGTTGCGACATACTGTATAATGGTTTGGAAAATGTGCTACCTGAGACTGTACAAATACAACCAAATGGACCCATAACAGTCCATTTGTACAGTCTCAGAGTTTATTGTTATAAAGCAGGCCGCAAGGTGTCAAAAGGGGTACTTGACCCCTCAACCCGACCTCCTTTTTTTATAATTTCATAGCACAATTCTGGAGATATAAGGCAGCCACTGGTTACAGTAATTATCTGATAATTGATCCGTTTTTGTTTTCCCTGTAGAAGCACAGTCAAAACCTCTGTATTTATCGATTGGGGGATTGATCGTACTGGATATAAATATTCTGTGACTACTTAAAGCAGTAGTTTTGAACCAGTGGTCTGAGGACCACCAGTGGTCCTTGAGAGGCTTCCAGGTGGTCTCCAGATAAATGATGGAGAGTTGGTAACCAAATGGACCCATTTTACGCTCTCAAGAGTTGAATTATTGGTAAACATCTGCATTGCTTAATTTATCTTATTTAAGTCTACACAATTACAGAGAATATAGAAGATTTTTTTTTTTTTTTTTTTTTTTTTTTGCGGCTTACGCCTTTTATTGATTTTTTAAGGGACAGATAGTAGGCTGACAGGAAACGGGAGAGAGATGGGGGGATGACATGCGGTAAAGGCCGTGTCGGGTTCGGGAGTCGAACCCGCGGCACACCGCGACTGGATCACCAGTCCGGTGCCCAGACCGTTACGCTACGGCCTGGGCGATTTTTTATTTTTTGATCACATCAATGACAGCATGGATTTGTGAACAAAATCTTATCCAAGGACTACAAAATATTATTTTATAGGCTAAATCTCATCAAATGGTGGTCCTTGGCTCAAATCCTGATTAACCCATTTAGACCTGACGACGATTCTACAAATGTCTTTTTTCTGTTTTGTGAAAAACCCATGAAAAACCCATGTTTCTATGTCAGTGGTTCTCGAACATTTTCATGTCAAGGACCCCAAAATATATAAAAGTAATAATAAGTAATTGGCCGCCGACCCCCATCTGAAAATATGTTGTTCCAGGGACCTCCCAGAAGCAAACATTTGAGTTCTGAAAGTATATATATTCAAAGGTTTGTGCCACATTTTCACGTTTTTTCAAAAATAGCAGATCTACAAGCTCGTATAGCACGGTGCCGTGCTATGAGCTTGTAGAGTATAACAATGCTTGTAAAGCATATCATAATGCTTAAAACACCAAAAGGGGCTCCCGCTCAGAATAAGATAAAGAAGTTCTCTCTCTTTCTCGGTCTCACCTGGAGGCTGGCGGCCTCCTGCCTCTGCCTCTCCAGACTCCTCTGTTTCTCCTGCTCGATGAGGGAGGGCGGCCGGGAGGAGGAGCAGGAGGACAGCGAGGAGGACGAGGAGTGTCTGGAGGAGGAAGAGGCGGTGGCCAGACGCTCACTGAGCGACGCACGCTGCTCCTCCATGAACGAGTCCTGCTGCACCACCACGGCCTGCAGACACAATTCAATACAATTCAATTCAATTCAATTCAATTCAATTCAATTCAATTCAATTCAATTCAATTCAAATTCAATTCAATTCAATTCAATTCAATTCAAATTCAATTCAATTCAATTCAATTGGCTTTATCCCATTTTGACCTGAGATCAGATTCAAAAAATGTCTTCTACATCCTGACAGTTTTCTGAAAAAGCTACGTTTCTATGTCAGTTGTTCTTCGATTTTTCAAAAATAGCAGACCTACAAGCTCGTAGCCCTACGAGCTTGTAGATCTGCAATTTTTTGTTTTGTAGATCTGCTATTTTTTTTGGGTTGTGTTATAATTCGATATCCTTCTCCTATCACAGTAGCTCATGTTGCAGTGTTTGCACATTGTTTTGGTACAGTGGACAGACGGTTATAGGAAATGTAGCTCGGTTTCCACTTCATTTTGCATAGTCTGTCTTCTCTAGGAAAACAAGTCTGCCTATGGCGGCCTTTCTCGATCGCAATACTGAGTGCTCACTGAGTGCTCACTGAGTCCTATAGTCAAGATCTTGACCTAGTCAAGATTTTTCTTTGTTTTGGGTCACAGTGTATTCTCTGTTTAGGACCAGATATTCTAGTTTACTCTGCATTTGGGTTGCTTCTTTCCAATGTGTCAGATAGCTTTCCTTTTGCTGTTTTATATATGTTTTATGCTCGTTTAGTGACAAAATTAGTTTTCTATCTGGTGGCAATGTTTGTGTACAGACTTCCAGGACCAGCTGGCTGAGGGGACATCTGGCTAGAGTTTGGCTGTGTGTGAGTGCCACTACGGCTGGCCAAATGGAGACATTTTATTAACCGGTTACCGTCAGGCCTTGCCGGCTAATTAACCGTTAGCCGTTAAGGAAAAAAGTGAGCGATTGAAGCGACAGTGGAAATAAATACATATCTTCAGGTTTTAACGCACCTTCAGTCACCAAGCCTCTAGTCTGGCTTTGGCCATACTGATAACATGAATTCACTCTCGCTTCCTCCCCAATATGATATCATAGTGGGGAGGAGGCATGAGTGAATCCACGTTGTCTCTGACAAAGCCAGGCTACCAAGCCTCCTCCACCGCATCGTTTAGTTTACCTACCAGCCAGTTGTCTGCAGTGTGTCTTTCGGGCATACTCTGTGTCAATAAGACGGCTGAATTAACGTTCGACTCCTCGCCATATAGCGGCACATAATGGTCAAATAGCTCTCTGTGGTGAGTCCAACAGTCGAGCCACATGCATAAACGATAGTTACGTATGTAACTACGGTTCTATGAGTCCTGAATGACCGCCAGAGGCGGTGCTTTAAGCACTGAATACGTCCCTTCGCGCATGCGCAGTCGAGTATTTTATACCAACAATGTCGGTTGACCCCGTGATGACCCGGAGTCGTCTATAACTTCCGGCAGTCATCCGGGGCTCAGTCCCTACAGAATCTTCTCGCGAGAACACGAGGATTCTGAGTGACAAGAGTGCCTCTGGCGGTCATTCAGGACTCATAGAACCGTAGTTACATACGTAACTATCGTTCTATTTCGTCCCTGCTGACCGCCAGAGGCGGTGCTTTAAGCACTGAATGACTTATACCAGCCAAGTCACGAGGAATCCTGATTACAGACCTCAAAGGGTAGAACCGGAGGATTCGGGGAAGAGGGCCACGTCCACTGGGTGGGGAGTGGCAACATTCACCCTGTAGTACCTTGAGAAAGTGCCTGCCGAAGCCCATGAGGCGGCGGCACAAATGTCCTCCAAGGGCACCCCTCTCATGGCAGCCCATGATGTAGAAATGCTCCTTGTAGAGTGGCACCGTACCCCTGATGGTACGGGGAGGTTACTTGCCTCATAGGCGTGGCTGATTGTGTCTACAATCCAGTGGGACAGGCGCTGCTTGGAGGGAGCGCCGCCTTTGTTCACACCACTATGGCAAAAGAACAGCTGCTCTGCTCGCCTGATGCGTGCAGTAGCTTCAATGTAGGCTCTCAGGGCCCGGACTGGGCACAACAGCTCCAGTTTGTCTGTCAGCTCCCCAGGTGGGGGGTTGAATCGAGCCAGCCTGATAGGCCGGTTGAGGTGAGCCTGCGACAGCACCTTCGGGAGGAATGCTATGTTTGGCCACAGCGTGACCCCCGAGCCGTCTGCGTTCCACCTCAGACATGATTCGCTGACTGACAGAGCGTGCAGTTCACTGACGCGCTTTGCCAATGTAATGGCCAGGAGAAGGGCTGTCTTGCATGACACCCACTTCAGCTCTGCCTGTGCCAAGGGTTCGAAGGTAGGCCCGCACAGGGCGTCCAGTACCCGGTTAAGGTCCCATGAGTATGAGAATGTGTGCTATAGAGCGG
The DNA here is from genome assembly GCF_964188405.1 of Protomyctophum parallelum. Lineage (NCBI taxonomy): Eukaryota > Metazoa > Chordata > Actinopteri > Myctophiformes > Myctophidae > Protomyctophum > Protomyctophum parallelum. The sequence continues at coordinate 34,863,797 of NC_139700.1, read as the reverse complement.
AGCGCACCACTTGCCGCTCCAGCACATTGCCGTGTTCGGCCCAGTAGACTGGCATAAACTTCATATGGGTCCCATCAGATTCAAGACATGTCGACACCCGTCTGTCTTGCGTCACGAGGAAGTATGTAGATCGGACTTCCCTTAGTGTGACTGAGGATATACAGCCTCTGTTGCGCCCTTGGGCAGGAGGACACATCACTCCTGGTCTGATAGTAGGGCTCTCGTCATGTTGCTGATAATGGCCATTTTGACCCGCCGGATATGGGGGGCTGGCGTCAGAAGGCACTGCACAGCCCGGAAAGTCACAGTCACAGTCAGGTCCCTGCGTGGGACGCCAGGGAACACGCTGGCCTCTAGTGTGGGCCGGCGGTGATACGCGAGCTCCGAGGGCAGTCAAGATGATTTCATCAATGTTGGAGCTCGGCCCTTTGGGAGGCGGGATGTGTCGTAGGCCTGCAAGCTGCAGCCTGGTCTTCCCCCCCTGGATGGTTCGCTCCGGCGATTCTCGCCCGGCTGAACCACCTAGTGCTCCTGGCTCCTCAGGGAGACTACGGAGAGTTGGCCTAGGCTCATCAGTCAAGCTTGACTGTGAAAACCCGACTTGGCGACGGGCTAGAGATACGATGGACATCAGCCGCCCACGCTCTGAGGACATGACGCCAATGCCTCCAGTGACACACCAAAGGTGACTGAGCCAGTATTAACGTTGCCACTATTAAGTGTGAACGGGAGGCCCCAGTGAGCAGGTTGTCTGTGCTCCTGCACTGGGGTCGAGGTCACCTAGCGTTCTGCCGCCGGGCCTCGTTGGGGAACACAATGAGGGATGCAATGACAGACTTGGTGGCTGGCATGTAACCCAGGCCAGCCCTTATCGCCTTGTGCGTTCAAATCTATTAGTGTCACGTCGCAACGGGTTATCTCAGGACACTTTTCCCAATCAGGGCAGGGCTGCCAGGATTTCACCATCGATATAGAGATGGGAGAGGGCCCTGATCGTTCGTCCGGCAGGCCTGTAGCTGTCTCAGGTACAGGCGTGGGGGACGGCGAAGACAGCAAGAAGAAGGCGCTTGGAGGAGCCGACTGCCTGCTTTAGTATGCGTTCCACGGCTATGCGCATGAGCTGAGAAGTGGGAGGCCGGCTCTGATGCCTGGGAGGCACCGCCTTCTGCATCTTCCTCATAGTCATGGAAGTGCGTAGCTTAAGCTGTCGGGGAGAGCACATCAACCTCGAGTCAGTTGTGGCATCGGAGAGGTAGGCGCTTCGGCACCCTCCGAGGTGCCTAGGTGTTATCTGAAGTGAGCATGGCCCTCATGCGGGCCAACTCTGCAGATAGCTGAGCCCTCTCGGATCTGCTGTAGTCAGCGGTCAGACCTTTTCCTCCTGGCACACGGGGCAGGACCAAGGTCGGCTCACGGCTGAAGGAGAGCTTCACACGAGGTACAAAAGTGGGAGCTCTCCATTGTGGTGGCACCGGTTACTCTGGACCGGCCGGTGCACACAAGTCCCAACTAGCCCAGGGCGCGGACGCTACTGGTTGCTAGGTGTTGGCCATATGCTTGAGGGAGCGCATACGCTGTCTGTACCAGCAGAGGCTTTCGAGGTACGAAAGTGGGTGCTCTCCGTTGTGGTGGCACCGGTTCCTTTGGACCGGCCGGTGCACACCAGTCCCAACTAGCCCAGGGCGCGGACGCTACTGGTTTGCTAGGTGTTGGCCATATGCTGCAGGGAGGGGGCGCGTACGCTGCCTGTGCCAGCAGAGGCTTTAACTTAGATCGGCATATAATGACTTAATCGAAAAACTGAATGCTGCTATACCTGCCGCAGCATGTGAATATGCATTTACGTTTATGCAAATGCTCATTGCAGCACTTTGAGATTCAACCAGATGTAAAGTGCATCATAGAAACAGCACACAAACGTTGCTGTTAGATAGACTGTGCGACCTGCATGGTCGCGGTGGGGGAGGGGAGCTTTACGCTACCTGTACCCCCGGCGGAGGCTTACTTATAATTTATGATAATAAAGTAGCCTTCAGTCAAGGTTTGGACGCTGCTATGTAGCAGCTGTAGTGTTTCCTATGTGACCGTTTATCACGGCACTATGACGCTTATCCAAACTCCAGTGCATTATTATTTATGTTTGCTAGTCCAGAGCGAAACAAAAGACACTTCCAATACACTAGTCACGTGTGCACTACTACGCATTCATGCTGGGAGGAGGGAGCGCTACCGCTGCCTACCCCAGCCAGGTTCGGTTAAATAAACCGACACAAGCTAGTTTTGGAGAAAAGGCTACAACCGATAGCTCCACCGATAGGGGCCACCTGCTGAAGGAAGGGAGCGCGTACGCTGCCTGTATCAGCTGCAGCTAATGAACATAACAAGCTATACACCAATAGCTGTTAATAAATGCTTGAGCTAACAAACGATTAGTAGTAAGTAACATCAAGCTGGCCGTATGCTGGAGGAGCGGAGCGCATACGCTGCCTGCCCTGTACCAGCTGGGCCAACAAACAGTAAGGCAAGCTATATACAGATAGCTTTTTATCTTCAATAGTATAATAAGCGCTTGGGCTACAACTACAGGTAGCAGCGCCAGTTAGAGAGCTATGCTGGAGACCAGCTAGGCTACTAAAAAACAAGACAAGCTATAGCCTGTTCATAAACAGCTTTAACTTTAAGCTACTGGTAGCAGCTGTGAGCTACGCTGTCAGCAGCGCCAGATACTCTGTGCTGGGGACCAGCTGGGCTAATAGGACCTACAGGTACCCAGGGGCACTAATCCGACCTGTGGGAACAAACCAGGTTGCACCCACTGTATAAGCAAAAAACTGTTAATGGAGCTTTGAGCTCCAGACATACTGGTAGCAGCTTCAGCTAGGCCCACTACTGGGGGCCAGCTGGGTTAACAACCAGACAGGCTATGTACACCAGTAGCTGTTAATACTATTTTGCTACAAACTATACTGGTAGCAACATCAATACCCTGGGAGGACGCAGGAAGCTGCTCCTGTACCGGGCTGATAATAACAACAACAATACAGCTATTCGCAAAAGCAGTTAAGCTTGAATGCTGCCAATATCGGTATATGGCTTTGGCCAGCAAGGCTCTTGCCATCACTAGGGTTGGGATTCGTTAGGATTTTAACGGTTCCGGATCCTTCCCGGATCCCTCTTAACGGTTCCGGTTCCTAACGGTTCCCTTAACGGATCCTAATATTATTTTTTCCCCTTTTTTTCTGACATAAATGATGCTTATATTATACCTAACCTAACCAAGTACATAATAAAAACAAATTAATTAATGAAATTATTGAAAATGCACTTTACAAGTATGAGGTGGCACTATTATTTAAACTTCACCACCACCACCACCAGCTAGCCACCACAACAATATCATTTTTACTCTATATATTGCAATTTGCTGTATATTAAATACAGTACACATTGCAATAATGATATTGTTGTGGTGACAAATGTTGTCTTTAATGTTCAGATTAATTTAATATGAAGGACCCCTTACCATGGGCGGAGCTTGGGGGGGTTCAGGGGGTGCACTGCATTTAATACCTTCTGGCTTCTGACTGTAGTTTGTAATCATCTCTCTTATCATGATATGATGACTCGCTGTATGGCTGTAGTGCATGTGTGTGAGCTGCTGTACTACCTAAATAACTCATTTTTAGGGGTTAGGGCATTGTAAAAACGCTAAAATAATAAAATAAAGGTTAAAAAAATCGGGTGTCGTTGGCCAAGCAGTCGCACCCCCCAGCGTCAACTTCAAGCTCCGCCTATGCCCCTTACCCTAATGGAAACAAATAGTGCTTTCTTGGAATAAAAAAATCCTTTTAGCAGAACTTGTATTGAACTGTAGGCTACGTTCCTGTGCTTTTTTCTGCAAACTGTTTATAAAGTAGGCTAATCAATCTATGGAGGTATATGCACCTAAACGCTGGGCTCTCAACAGTCACGCGATTAATTTAAAGCCAAATCAAAAGCAGTTGAGTTGCTTATAAGTTGTAAAAAATAAGTGCTGAAATTTGATTTGGCATGATTCATAAAATATCAGACAGAAAGACGTCGAGACATTGGCGTTCTAAATTAACACCATTAACAGTTGTACAATACACCTAATGAAAAGCTCTGTAGACATTAGTAGTTTTTATTTTCTATTACGTTACTAGCCTGGGGAAAATGAACCAGCCTTGCATCATCCTCATCCCCCGCCGGCTGTGGTGGAGCTGCGGGGAGTGTGAGCTTTCCGCATGGCTCTCAAACGCGATTTGCCTAGATTATTCTCGTGAGTTGTGGACTCGTGTAGGCGTATTGATTTTGAGTTGTTTCATCAATGTGGACGTGCAACTGGTACAAGTTGCAACAACCTTTGCAGGGAACTATAGCATAACATTTATTCCACTTTGCGTGCTCAGCCTCAGAGTAATTTCCCTCTCTGTTAACCACACTTTGGAGATCTCTTCGACATCACTCGCTCCGTGGCGGTGAGCGGTCGCTGAATGCACAGAACAGTGGGCGTATCCTCCCCGACCCCACACACTCCTTTAGGTGGGGTGACGTCACCTCAGGCTCTGCTTGCATGCATGCACATTGCACAGACACAGCGGAGCTAAATGACGACTGATGAGAACCGTTTGGGGAACCGTTAATAAAAAAACGATGGAACCGGCTCCGGATCCGCAATGTCGGAACCGGGTCTGAAATGGACCCGGTTCCGAATCCCAACCCTAGCCATCACCAGCAGGGGCTAAACAAA